>NW_027272598.1:0-414021 GCF_040938485.1 Diadema antillarum | reverse complement strand
CTAAAATATCATTCTCTGTTTACAATTGTAGCTCTCGGGGGGGGGGGGGGGGGGGGGGGGGGGGGGGGGGGGGGGGGGTAAGAATGTCATGCAATATGACAAAATTAATACAATCACATTTCTGCTTCATCCATTTTCCCCCCAAATTACAGGGGGAGGGGATGATCATACAGGCCATCCCCCCCCCCCCTCCATTTTGGGGGAGGGGGGTGGGGATGCATACCCCTCCCCCATCCCCCCAGGATTAAAGCCCATGATTGGTGGAGAGGTGTAGTGCTACTGCACAGTACATGGAAGTCAAATCTGAAGTGTGAATGGGAGTTTGAACCCATTTTCCAGGATGAGGGTGAGAACAGAGAATTTTGTGGAGAATTTGCAATGCAAATTTCTGCGGCCAATTCTGTGGCATGCATCTAGAAAATTTTACTGAATGCTTACAAACAAGCAAAATGTCTGGAATTGGGGGGAAAAAAACAACAAAAAACTTTCTGACCTGGAAGGATCATCCACTAGTGTGAATGACATGGAAGCACCCTGAATAGCATGTATTGTACCACCCTGAACCAGCGCTACCCCACATTGCTCAGTAAGGCATCATATGATGTGAAGAATTTAAACATCCTCTGTTTCAGTGCTAGCCAAGCTTCTTGTGTGGACATTTTTTTTTTTTTTTTTTTTTGGGGGGGGGGGGGGGTTGGGGGGAGGGATACCCGTACACTTAGTAAACAAAAGACATACAAAAACAACATAAACAACTTCCTGTGAGTCAACAGCTTTTTTCTTTTTTTAATGAACATTGTATGGATAACTTCCTGCTGACCGTAACCAGGCAAAACTGCTCCTCTCTTCTTCAAAAAGAGACAGGTGTGGAACTAGAATAGGTTTACAGTGCTCCCAAGGAAGAGTAAATTTTTGTATTGTGAAATTACAGCTCACCACCTGAGTATGTATACTTTAGTTGTGATATTGGATATGTGAGCATTTACGTTTAACACTTTGTGTATATTATGCACGTTTTTTGAAGGGCTGCTGTACTTGATGGCAAATAGGTTGATGTTCAAAACAAATTCTATTGAAGATTGTTTTTGTATTGTGAAATTACAGCTTACCACCCGAGTTTGGAATTGTGATATTGTATGCTATGTACATACGCTTGTAAGTACACTCGTATACACGTTGTATGTGCACAATTTTTGAAGGGCTTCTGTTATAATTCGTAGCAAATAGTTAATTAACAAATTCTAAGATCTGAATTCTGCACATGGATTAAATAGAAATCGAAGAAAGTTACATCCTAAGAGTGACAAAACTTACCAGGCAGGTGACAGTACATGTTGGTTGAGCTAGCAAGTGAATATCTTAATTTTTGTGAAAGTCAAATAAAGTTTCTTTGTGCACAAAGCAATTACCTGGTATATAGTATGTCTTGTAAAGCTATGATCACCAGCTTGTAAACCTTTTAAAAGTATCATGTATTCTCATAGTGCAAAAAAACAAAAAAGAATGAGAAACAAGGCCAGTTTGAGATTCTGACAATAATCAATGATATCATCAATGTGAACACAACTGTAAAACAAGGAATGTTCATGTGCATTTTATTTCACAAATTTTGCGAGAACCAAGATTCACAAAATTTACGTAGTAAGCGGAAGTTCTTGTCTACACTATGTATAATGCCTTGAATGCCAGTGGCAATTTGTGAAAATTTCATGCCGTGAATAAATCTTGCTAATGCTTAGAATATCATAATTAGTGGATAAACAGCTAAAAACAGGTCTGCATTTAGTATCTCTAAGATAGAGCATAACTTACTAATCTTTATAGTGGTGGCACACAACTCAAATAGACACAGTTTCCATTCACACAAAGTATCTTGTTACTGTTTCACCTAATAGAAATGAGCATGGAGACACTTGCAGGTCCAGTGCAAAGAATCCAAACATTGCATTATTTGTTCAAGACACTCAAGTTCTCCTCTTGTTTAATGAAGTTCATGCACATTGTGTAAATTTCAAAATTCTCTTGCTCAAATTTGCAGGTACTTGTAACTTGGAGCCTTAATCTGAAATGCCAAACATACTCTGTACTTTGTAGCTCTGACTCCAAACTTATTAGCATTTATATATTGTACAAATATTGCTGCCCAAAAGTGTATACCCCCATTAAATGTACATGTACATCTCAGTTTGACTTGCAATTTTCCCTATCTCCCTATAAATGTTTCATTTCTTGCTACACGTAGCAGTCAGGTCCATATGTTGGCAGCGAAAGTTCTTGTCTGCACTACACTGTATGCATTGAATCCCAGCTGCACTTCCTGGAAAATTTCATTTGCGAATGAGGCCATTGGCTCCAATTTTCGAAAATTTCATGCGGCAAATATTTCTGGTTTTATAATGTCGTGCAGAAGGCATGAACAGAGTAAGGATATATGCAGTAATCTAAATCTGATTTTGCTCTTCTTATCATGACAAAAAGTTCTACATTGTCAAAATGTAGAAATACATTTTCAGAGCTTTCACTGAACATTGTTTTGTAAAATTTCTTTCAGGTTTTCATGAAGTGATCTAGTCTGTCTCCAGTGTAGCAAATCCAGTAAAATTCTGAGGTGCCAATCTAGTGAGGATAATTTGAACATTTCAGAATTACCCTAGGACTTAATGGGTTAAACAGAAGTTAATGTGGTCACTGTTTTTCATCCTGTTGACGTACAATGTACACGAGGCGCTAATAATACCTCTCTCCGTCATGTTGTTGAATATTACATAGCAACAATTACATCAAAAATGAAAGTGGTGCTCTTATCTACTTTTTTCCTTCGATGTTAAAGTACCCGGTGTGGGTAATACCCAAATGTGTGCATTTTTTTGTTGTCTTTATTTTTGAATCTGCACAATTTGTTTGATGATCATACATTAGGTACACTAAGTACTTGTAGCTCTTGGAGAAATGTAAAGTTGCGAGCGTACAAGTAGTACCCTGACCTGCTAATCCTTGCCATCAACCACATTGGGAAGATAATGTCTATGTGACTTGATGCCAGTAAACCAGTCCATAAGTAGCAACCCTGTAACCGTATCAGTAATCACATGCCTTGTTCCGAAAGTTTTTACCTGGCAACCAGAAGAAAGCTTGCCTTGAGGCTTAGGGTAAATAGCAACAGGCAGTTCATGCTGTAGTGAATTCCTTTATAGACTGTATGCATTCACTGGAAATGGGTAAATTGAATTACACTCTGAGAGGCATAAAAGAACCAGCAACAAACAAGAACACATTTCATTTAATAGTAAGCTTAAATATCTTGCCGCTTGTCAGCTATGAAAAGCAAATGATATATTTTTGACTCCATCACTAGTGTAATGCATGACTTGGATACGGTATAGTCAGCAGTAGAAGTGCAATACAATGTGGGGCACTCCTATTCAATACCATCTGGTGATCGATATGAGCTCTGTTACATTTAGTCCATGTAGTCTTGGAGTTTAAAGGTGGTAACATAAAAAAGAAATATTGTGAAGATTTGTATGTATGTAAATGGGAGAGATTACATTATTACCTCGTCTACCTTGTTACGTAATTTATGCATAGTAGACATGTACAAATTTGTAGGCTACACTGTATTTTTGACCCATCTCTCTGTAATACTTCTCGAAAACATGGAAAACTCTGAAATTCCCTATTTTCTTTTTGTACAAAGTGCATCAAACTTGAGCCATTTCTTTTTAAATTCTAAAACTCCAAATATGGTGAACAAAGGGTGGTACCTCACTTTGAATACAGACCTGCATGCATGTACGTACATGTACATTTTGTACGTAGTACCAGATGTAGTTTTAAAGTTGTTTCCGAAAGTCCTGTGCATTTCTATATGTGGAATGGCCCATACATTATACTTTCATCACAAAGAGCTTGTGCTTATGGGAAACCAGTGTGTACAGTATGAATACTACAGAGTACTTGCTCAATTGCTGTGCACATTATCAGTATTGAGAGTATGTTTGCACATTTCATTGTTATTTAGCAAGAGCGTCTTGCATCAAGGCCACATGCGGCTCTCCCGGTCCAGTCTGTATGCTGTAAAGCTTTTCTGCTACCATACATTTAAACTGTATACGCCGTGTATTTTGCGAGGTTTTTATTTTCACGAATTTCACAAGTCTGGTGCTTTTTGTGAAATTAACAACAATTGATCCAAACTTTAATGCGACCTGCACTCGTACATTTTTCAGTTCATCACTGTGCATCCCCATCGCGAATTTAACCACTCGCGAAATTGTCAGGAAGTCCTGATTCACGAAAATTCAGACTCACTAGATATGGCGTACATACAATGTACAGTCAGTTTAAGGGCTCTCTTACTTTTTGTGCCAGTTTTATAGCATCTTCAAATGAATTGATATTTTATTTACTCTAAAGACTTACAGTGTGCATGCTGCTTTTTAATCACACCTATACTAGCACCTGTGCTACCTCTTGGTTCTTTTAGCAACCTCATTGTGTACATCATTGCCATATTGTAGCTCTTTTTTTTGGATAAATACTGTAAAACATGATATATTCGTGGCACGAATGTTTCGCAAATTGGAGCTGACGGCCTTTTTTGCGGCATGAAATTTTTCGAGAACTGCCACTGACATTCGATGCATACAGTGTAGACAAGAACCTTCGCGTGCATTTTAATTTCGCGAATCTTGGCGCTCGCGAAATTCGCGAAATTAAAATGCTCGCGAATATTCCTCGTTTTACAGTAGTGTTAGATTACATTTTATTTATAAGCACTTATCCATTCTATATTATAGATTATATTCAATATGTTTTTAGATCGTTTCATAGACAGTTATGTGTGCTACAGTTAATGTAAACATGTATTCAAACTTTCTTGTACATAAGATATGTTGGTAAATAAACTCAAACTCAAACACGTACACAATGTATTCCTGGGTACTTTGACTGATTACTTGCGATCGACTGGATCGACTGTACATTGTATGCACCTGCTGCAAGCTAAGTGCCTACATTACATAAATACAATGGTACCGTACAAGTTCAAGAGATTTGATTTTGTTCTTCTTCATTTGGTTTATTTTCAAAAAGGAGGGACAACCGACTACCAGTGCTCAGAATCGTATACAGTGTACTACAACTGTAGCTATCAGTAGGGCATTAGGTGTACAAAATATGTAGAATGCATTGACAAGGAAGGGATCACAGGAAATATTTTTGGGAGTACTATGCATTTTAATGAGAGACATCACAATCACCACAATGATACATCCTCATTCCGGCAGCGTACAGATCATTATTGGAAGTCCCTTGCTCAATCTGGTCGCTGCCCAAGTCCCTACAATGGTGGGAAAAGGTTGTGCTTACGTTGAATGAATACAAAGTGATTGAAATGAAAGCAAAATCTGACCTCTCGCAGTGTACAACATGGAAAGTAAAAGTGCATAAATTGTATAATGGCCTGAAGGTAAAGAAATTCAATGTTCATGTGCATGTGTGCATTGTGGTACACTGTAAAAGCAGAAATATTCAGGGTACATATGTATGTTAATTTTCGCATATTTTGCGTAACTTCTGGCTCGCGCAAATTCTACAACCCACGAAAATGTCTTCACAATTTTCTCTGCACATTCCGAGTAGGTTGACAATTGCACACTGCGAATTCAAGAATCGGCATATATGTTTTTGAGCAGCTTAGAGCAAAAAATAGTCTCGCAAAAATATTGATGTTTACAGTACAGTACAGGTAGTGCTCCCGTGTATGCTGCATGCATGCTACAATAGGTATTTACATGGGTTTCGTGTGTCTATTATTGGCTTTTAGTGGCTGATGCTTCAGACTTGTTTGCAATGTGGAGTTGCGATAAAAAACAAAGAGAAGACTTTATAAAACTGTTTTGCTGACTTTTATAGAATGAAGTTAAGAAGAGCTTTTTTTTTTGGGGGGGGGGGGGAGGGTGGTGGTACATAGACTGTAAAGATGATTGTGCCTCTCTGGCAAACAAAGCCAGAGACTGTAAACAGTTTGCTGCTGTACTGACACTTTGTGTTCTCTTACTAATTCGAGATAAAAATTGATGTGTGGGAGTTGGTTGTATTACATCAAACAATCTTTGTTGCTCTCTTTTTGACCAATAAGGTGTTCATCTGCTATGAAATTTTGTGGATGTTTGGTGACAACCTTATCAGCATTTCTAATTCATTGGTTAGGTGATTGAGATGGTTTAAAAAAAGAAAGAAAGAAGGAAAGCAGAACTGCTAAAGCCTTCCTAATTCTGCGAGAAGCCCCTGAAACTGAAAGTAGAATTTTCTTCATGCCCTGATGGTAGAATGCAAAATATCCTTGAGTTGGGTATCAGTCTGTTGTCTTCAGTTAAATGTTATTCACACTTCTTTTCCGGATTGCTTTTGGAATCTCCCTAATTTGGATGCTGGAAGTGGAATGTGGGCAGGCTTGGGAAAGGTAGCAAATAAGGAGTTGATGGAGGTGATTTCTTAAAGGGATAGCACAGTATTGGTGGAGATAAGAATTTGGCTTTTAACTTTTTGAGAGATACCAAGAAAACTTATGAAATAGTACAGAGCGTACCATTTTAAGAGGAATTCAAAGTTTACTGTAAAACATGATATATTCGCGGCATGAATTTTTCGCAAATTGGAGCCGACAGCCTATTTTGCGGCATGAAATTTTCGCGAACTGCCACTGGCATTCAATGCATCTAGTGTAGACAAGAACTTTCGCGTGCATTTTAATTTCGCGAATCTTGGCGCTCGCGAAATTCGCGAAATTAAAATGCACGCGAACATTCCTCGTTTTACAGTATTTGATGAAAATCGGGTTTGGAATGACTGAAACATCCAAAAACAAAGTAAAACAAAGTGATCGTAATAAAGTGTGGGTCCCACACCTATAAGAATCACTCTGTAATAGATATCTCAGCCATTTCAAAACCAATTTTCATCAAATAAACGTTGAATTCCTCATGGAATTTATACATGCTCTTTCATATTTTGTGAGAGGTTTCTCATTATCTCACCAAAAAATGTTAGAAACCTGAAATAAGGTCTCAACCAAAACTATACGATCCCTTTAAAATGTGTGCACTCTGCATGCTGCAAGCTCTAATGAAGGGTGCTGCATAACTTTATTTTACCACTTGCCCGGTTGGGCAAGCAGATTTTCAAATTTGTTGCAAAGCACTTGTCGGAACATTAATTTTACTTGCCCGAAAAGAGAGTCCAAAATATAAGGAAATGATATAGATAATCATGTGTAAGTCAAGGACTTAATAATTTTACATTCATTTAAATAAACAGCACCCACTGATTTGCATGCTTAGGCACAATGGAGTAGCCTAACAAACTCTGTCCAATCAAGTGTTGCCGTTGCATTGTATAGGGGCTTCTTCACATACACTAGTGTACAAGTGTTAGAAAGTTGCTGAAGTGAATAGTAAGTGCTTTGCATCACTAAACAGCCATTAATATCTTTTGGCTTCTGTATGGTTGACTTCGTGGGGGTTTGTCGGGGGGGGGGGGGAACAAGGGAACAAAGGTGGCTTTTAAACTTTTTACTTGCCCTGTGCAATCGGGCAAGTGCTTATGTACTGCACACTATAATGCATTAATTTTGGAAAACTGAAAGTACTTTAATGATATCGAGGTGAATGTACTGGTACTCTTCAGTCGGTGGCAGTACTCTTGGGGAAAAAGCCCTGCAGCTGCCCTAGACCAGGTAGAACTGTGCTTGACTGTTCTCTGTTGGGATCCATTTCAAAGTAAAGAAGAGTGAGGGCAAAAAAAAAAAAAAAAAGGCCGAACTGAGAGAGTTGATGATGTGTGGCCTGCTTCTGCGGATGTGTGAGGTCAGAAGTTTTGGAGACGGCAGAATCTACGTGTCTCACTCTTGTAACGTATTCCACAGCAAGCAGCATGTAATGTTTGCACGATGTACAACAGTGTAGCAGACTGCAGCCACAGTGTCAGTCATTACCATGTAGCAGTTGTTAGTGTGTGATATTCTACTCCAAATGGATGACATATGTTTAGATGTGACTGTGATTCTCAGTGGGTAGCACCTGTATGCATATTAAAGTGTGGCAGAGCCCAGTGTGTGAAGGGCGAAGGGCTTGGGGGATGGAATTGTGGAGGATTTCATTTCGACGACCGGTGAGGCAACTGTGTGAACTGGGTGAGGAGGCAGATCACATCTTTTCTAGTTACAATCCATTTTGAGGACTGTAAGATACATGTATCAACAGCACTGATGCAAGCTAATGTCCTCCATGATTGCATGATATTGTTGTTTATCATTATGTTTCATGTATTTTTCCCCTTTTTGGACAGGCACCATACACTGGATGGAGTTTTTAGCAATGGTAGCAATCTCATGCTTATGACACCAATTTTGTCATTGCTTTTTTTTTGTGTGGTTGACCAGGAGGTTGCTTTTTTTTTGGTCCAAAGTTTGTGACTTTATGAAATCTTTGTAATTCAGTTGATCTTGTATGCCATGGAATGCACTGACATCATCACACATGTGTAAACTTGCAATAAGTGGTTAACTGCCAATGGAGGGCAAACATCCTTTCTCCACCATTGTCCCAAAAGACTGTCTTTAATTGGGAGTGATGAAACAGAGACAAGATGTCTCTACCTAATCATGTTTCAAATATTCGCACTGTCTCTGGGCCATTCAAGTGTACAACTGTACCTGATCCCAAACTGCGGCAGTGTTACGTAAGGTGTACAGAAACAAGTGATGTCATATTATGAGCCTCCCCCCCCCCCCCCCAAAAAAAAAATAATAATAATAATAATAATAATAATAAAATAAAATAAACAAAACAAACAAACAAACAAACAAAGCAATGTTCTTGTAATTTTCAGTTAACCAAGCCTTTTATACTGCCAAGAGAAAACAATAACAGTCAACTCTACATCAGATATCACAGACAAAAGAATGAAAATTACTGAATTTCATCAAAACAAGTGAAAATGTAATTTTTAAGTCCAAGCTTACTCTCCCCTTCCAATAGTGGCATGAAATCTAGCAAACAAATAAAGTCATGAAACTTAAGAATTTCATTTTTGTTTTTGTTGTTGTTTTTGTTTTTGTTTTAGTATAACATTTGTTATCTTGAAAGAGATGAATGCATGGTGGATGAGCCAATGGTATAATTTCATTACAATTTAGCTCTGCTTCTTTGTACTCGGTACAAATGCAATCATGTCACAGAAATGTAAGGTGTATTTCCCTGAAAAGCTCATCATTGCTCAATCAGTATAATTTTTCGTCAGGTGAGAGCCTTGGTGTTTGAAGCGTCTCGACGCTTCTGTCATTCTCAGCCAACATTTTGCTGAATTAGATCAGATTCCATCTTTTTTTGATTTGGTTTGAGAAGGGACAGTTAGCAAAGATTTCTGTGCAGACTAGGGTGAGAGATGTTTGGTGACTTCAGGGTACATAATCACATCATCTGATTTTTTTTTTTTTTTTTTTTTTTTTTGTCATTCTGCCTATGGATATTTAATACCAAAAGGTACTTTGCTGTAGGCCCTATGGTGTGTGAGTGGGTGAGGACTACAGTGTACATCCAATTGCCAGATTAGGGTACAGGTGTTTTAAACCTTTAAGGCAGATGTCTGGAAACTATAGCTGCTAGTGAATAGAGAACACCACTTGAGTGAATACCCCTATTAAATGCCTCTAATCCCTATGATGACTATTGTGTCACCATGGCCTTCCTGTTTGACTATTGAAAGGCTTATTGCTGTAGTGAGCTTGCTACCTCTACTGTACATCTAGGTCAAGTGTAGATGGATTCTTTATGCTGATGAAAAAGCTTAGCTTGGGTATGTAAAGGGTTCAGGAGTCACAATTTAGGGTTATGTGGATGAAGACAAGTGTCCACCCATTCGTAACGTGTCATGTCATGCTCTGAAAATCTCCCTGAAGTGCTGTTGATTGTACCCTGATTGTATTCTATTAATAACATGCTTCTTGATGGCTGTGGGAGTTCCTATGTATTTGCTGGCAATGAAGCTGCATCCAAATTTGGTGGAAGAAAAGAAAGATTCAGCATTGTCTGTAAAGATTGATTAATTCAGTGGGTGGTACAGACTTGGCTTATATGTATAGTCCTATCCCTGATTATGTGTGACAGTCAGACAAGTGATTCACTGGTTTAAAAAGATCATGATTTGGTTGTGGTGGCACACAGGCCACATCCAGAATTTTATTTCTTTTGAAAATAATGTAGCCTTATTGCCAGTGAATACTTTTGATATTATCTGGATCTCAATGTGTAACCTCTTCTATTTCTGCTTGGTATATCTTTTCCCCCGCTCTCTGCAGGCAGAAACAACATCAAGTATGTCAGTCTGTTCTTCCTGGTGGTGCAGAATGCATCGCTCATCCTCACGATGCGCTACACCCGCACGCTGCCCGGCGACAAGTACTTCACCTCCACGGCAGTGGTGCTGTGTGAGGCCATCAAGATGACTACCTGCATCGTCATCATCCTGGCCCAGATGCGGGGCAACGTGGTGGAGCTCGGCCGCTTCCTCTGGCAGAGCATCGTCATGCAGCCAGTGGACACCCTAAAGCTGGCCGTGCCTTCCTTCATCTACATGGTGCAGAACAACCTCCTCTTCATCGCCATTTCCAACCTCAGTGCAGCTACTTTTCAGGTGCGGCTCTCCGATCATTTGTGGTTGTTATTCAAGAAAAGATAGCTCTCAGAAGGGTTCAATTTATCTTCCAATCTTCCACCATTTTGAATTAGTTTGTAACACATCAAGAAAGTCTTCCAAGAAACTAGTCTGGCTGATGCGATTTGCCTTGATAATGACTTTGTCTGGGGTATCTTGAGATAAAAAATGTAGATAAATTTTAATGGTACAACTTTTATACCTGAATTACCCTCCCCAGTCAGTAGTGGGTAGGTAGAACATTATGTGATGATCGGTCATGCCATAGCAATTAAATTTTTCTACAAGCTGTATGTGTTGCACTCTGGCGCAGAAGATTGGTGGAATCTACTCTGGCCCAATTTGTCAATTGGTCACAACCATGATTGGGTACGCTCTGAGACTGTATAGTACTTCCGGCAACCTTTTAGGTTGATATTTCACATGCTTATTGTTAAACTGAAGCAGTGTTTATGATAGCAATACTTCACACATTTCTAATGCATCTGTGTACATTTTGGAGCAAACATCCAGAGTTATGCAGGTATATTGATATTGATATTGATATTGATATTGATGCTTGGATGAGGTCTAACTCATTGTTTCTAAACCACAGCAAGTGTGAATTTATCCTTTTTGGTTCTAAATCTCACTTGAATAAGTTGGATATTAATTGTATTTCGATTGTAGGTAATGATATTCCTCTGTCAAAGTCATGTCGCAATCTGGGTGTTATGTTTGACTCTCACATGGCTATGTCCGATCAAATCACCAACATTTCTAAATCAGTCCGTTATCAATTGCGCAATATTGGTTTTATTCGCAAGTATTTGACTCGCTCTGCCACGGAAAAACTTGTTCATGCACTTATTTCTTCACGCCTTGATTTCGGTAATGGTTTGTTTTTCAATCTACCAAACTCGCAAATTGCCCAATTACAAAAGCTACAAAATGCCGCTGCACGTATTGTTTCTTTGTCAAGTAAACGCAGTCATATCACACCTATCCTGAAGAGTCTTCATTGGTTGCCTGTACAGGAGCGTATTCGGTTTAAGATACTTCTTTTGGTTTATCATGTTATTGAGGGAACAGCTCCTGATTACAATGTTTGTTTGTTTCGTCAATACCAACCTTCACGAACTCTTCGATCCTCAACTTCAGGTCTCTTACATATTCCGTTTTCTAGGAAATCTTGGGGGGAACGAGCTTTCGCTCACGCTGGACCAACACTGTGGAATTCACTTCCTCGTGAGCTGAAAGACTCGAGCTCTATAACATCTTTCAGGAGTAATTTAAAATCCTATCTGTTTAGCAGTGCATTTTGAAGACCAGTGTCTTTTGAAGACAGACTTTCATGTCTTTTTTTTCTGCTTCTTCATCCTTCTTCTATTACTGTGATGTACTTGTATTTTCAATCTGTTTGCTTTGATGTACAATTGTAAAGCGCCTTGAGCATTTAATCAAAGTGGAGAACGGCGCTATAGAAATTGTATGTATTATTATTATTATTATTATTATATTACATGGGAACTTTGTTCTTCCTCTGACTTGACAACCTACAAGTATGTGTTTGGTATCTTGGTATTGTTTTGGTTTTTGATCATTTTCATAGTTATTGTGTTTATGGTAATACTGTCATTACTATTATTGTTTCTGATATTCTGATCATCATTTCAAGTTATTAGTAGCTGTAATAGTACAAATAGACTGATTATTTGTTTCATAAAGACACTCATGATCTACACACAAAATGCAATGTATACCGGTAGTCATGTTCAATTGTGTACAAGACATTGCAAGTACCGGTATGTACATGTACATGTAGGAATCTAGTATCCTGTATGCGTATCTACACTTGATGTATTCACTTGTGTACTGATTACACAGTACTGTAAAAGTGGATATTTTCGCATGAGTAATTTTTTGCGCTCAGCGGGGTATAAAGATGAATTTTGTTTGTTTTAAATTCCGCGGAATTAGGACATTAACTACTGGGACATACTGTATGGCATGCAAAAATATTCGCATACCAGTACTTTTATTTTTGCGCTAGCGTCTGGTTGTGTGAAATGCGCGAAAATTTCCACTTTTACAGTAAATCATATTCCCCACAACCCAATAACTTGTAGCTCTGGTTCTGAGACTACCAATTATGAACATGTACATTTTTCAAATATACTGTGGAGTAGCAAGGATGAAAGGTTGATTTCAGTTTACTGATGTGTCATGATGAACACTATGGGAGCATATTAAAAGGTGACACCCGATTCAGAGTGATTTTCTCTTAGGCAGTGTCAACATTTTTAATACTATGTCACTCTTCTTCAGAGGACACTCATAATACTTGGTGTAATCCTTGTCACTTTTCAATTATCTGGCTGATTCCTCCTTTTTTTACTTGATCTGTAATTAGGCTGAGAGTGAGCATGCAATCTTGTCTAGAAAGTCACAGCAGAATATTAAAAACATCTTTGATTGCACTCTCTGTCATACATACACTCTAAAATATAAACATATTACTGAGATAGAAAACTATTTGATTTCTTTGTGCATTACATTTGAGGGGAAATATGCAGCAGGAGTAGAGGTTTGTGCTCTGCAAGCACTTTGTATGTTGTCTCTTCTCCTTATGCTTCAAACGTTACATGAGGCTTTTTTCATAACTTACAGAGCATCCTTCCATGATTTCTTTTGAATTGTCTTTGCACCTTTGCTCAGGTTTCCTACCAGCTTAAGATCCTCACGACAGCTCTGTTCTCTGTTGTGATGCTAAAAAAGAGCCTCTGGTCTTTGCAGTGGGTAGCCCTCCTCATGCTCTTTGTGGGAGTTGCCATTGTACAGGTGAGTTACCTTTGCTGGACTGGATTTTCTTCTATCAAATTTTAGGCTTACAGTTACACTCCAAAGGAGTTCCAAAACAACCTCTTATTGCAAGAAGAGAGATTCACATTCAACTTTTTCGGATGTGTCTATAAAAGTGATCGCCTCAAAGTCCAGTGAATAGAATGCAGAAGATTGCCATTTACATTTAGAGTATACATGTATTTACTTCTTTTTAATTATATCGTAATCATGAATTCCATGAATAGGGGCAGGTTTTTTGGTGTTTACTCTCATGATTAGTAGCAAACATATCATTTGTTCTTGTTTTTGTAATTGAATCGGTCACTGAAATTCTTTGTAACTTTAACAAACATGTAAGGAGAATATTTCCTGTTACATACTATTTGACTCTTTAACATTTGCGATATGTGCTGTATTGCAATATTTGTTAGTGTCCCATGATGACCAACCAAGTTTACTTTATTTTGTTTGTTGTTTATCTGTGTGTCTTCTTATAGATGCAACCCAGCGACCCTTCAAAGGCAGCTAGTGAGAAATCAACCACCGAACAATCACCCATTACAGGCCTGATAGCCGTCATCGTATCCTGCTTGTCATCAGGGTTTGCTGGGGTCTACTTTGAGAAGATCCTCAAGGGCAGCCAGGCATCCATCTGGCTGAGGAACATCCAGTTGGGCCTGTTTGGGACCCTGACTGGAATCATCGGCATCTTCGTAAAGGATGGAGGTGGCGTTCTTGAAAAGGGCTTCTTCTTTGGCTACACGGAGTACGTCTGGCTGGTGATTGCCATGCAGGCGTTGGGTGGATTGCTGGTGGCCGTGGTCGTTAAGTACGCGGACAACATCCTCAAGGGATTTGCGACCAGCTTCAGTATTATTATATCCACGGTGATGTCGGTGTATCTATTCGGGTTCCTTATCAATCTGCAGTTCTGCGTTGGAGCCGCTCTGGTCATCTCGGCTATCTACCTGTACAGTCAGCCCCGCCCTGCTTCCCAGACACCCACCGTGTCGGAATCGACGAAAGCGACACAAAACGGTTCGTGAACAAGCGGGCTGTAGAGCGTGGATAAAGCAAGGAACAATTTGTCTGTTGCATTCCATGGTATCTCCTCTATTTTTCACAAGTGCTTTCCATAAAATATATATTTCAGATCCTTGTATCATGTACAGTATATTTCTTTGAATGCGAGGTCCATATTGGTTCTTCTAGATTATTTTTCACGAAGGTCAGGAGAACAGTATTGTAGTGCTTTCTCAGTCTTGTTCAGAGATGGATTTTTCTTCTTGTCTTTGACTTGCTAACAATTCAAATCATTTACTGTTACTACATGAGAGTCATCCAGATGCAGTAGAGTAAATCATAAGCGTGTGACAAGTATCCACCTTTCTTACTAGCTACAGTATATTTTTGGACTTGTCTTTAGAATATGTAGGAGTACATCCACCCGCTGTGAACTGAATAGTCCAAAAGACACCCGACCTAGTGTAGCCTCATGTTTATTGAGACTATGAAAGGTCGCCTTGTTGGTAGGAATTCAACTAACACCTCTGCTGATTCAGGGATATTATATGACACATTCACCAACTAATATGGTGATCTGCTCTAGATCTATGCACAAATGTTCTTTATGACAGTTACTAGGCTAGCATGGAGCCATCAAAAGTAGAATTAGGGCCCCCTTGTTCACCTAAAATCAGAGCTGTTAACCGTAATAGGGTAATGGTAGTGTCCCTTCAAGTTTTGACCAAAGATATCTAATACTAATACCACGAGAGTCGCTTGTGCATTTTAAAACAATTTTTTGATTCATGCATTGTAGTGCAAACTGCTGTGCATGCATTCTAGTTTTATGAAAGACGCTTTTGCATTACATTATCACAGCTTTTCAAATAGCCCTTTGGTCTCATATCCGCTTGTGACTGCCCTTCTTGAAATTCACTAAACTGAATGTGGCCATGAGTCCTGCATGTGAAAGATGTTTGTATTTACCCATTTTTTTTCATCCGTATTTCACCGTCCTCTGCAAATTACTTTTAACCATAAACACTTTGTGTTTAACTCTAAAAGGGCTGGGGGGGGGATTTCCCCCCCCCCCCCCCCCCCCCCGATGTTTCGCGCAATAATTCTGCAGCATGAGAAGACCTGGCCGTTAGGCTTCTTTAATTTTTTTCTTTTGCAACTTTTGAGATCAAATTTGCAATGTCTGCATGTACCACTATGAAGTCACATCTATTTTTAGAAGTGAATGTCACCCACCTCGATTTTTGTGAGTTGCTGTGTAAACCTTCAGAAAATGTCATCTTCCACGAAGTCTCTCTTTAATGCGATGCTGGAATGTAGAGTAAAGATTTGATTGTATTTCATCTGAAGCAATGATTGAAAGATGGTCCTGAATAGTGATTATTTCCATTCATTATTTTTAGATAAATGTGGCTAAATATGTGTTGACTAGTGTAGATGACGTGCAGGGACCAAGTGTGCATAAACTTTTATGTTTTAGGCAATGCATTTTTTGAAAGGAGAGAAATGGATATGAGGTTGTACATAAACAACAGCTGTTACCGCAAGCTGTTGAAGATAATCAGCATGATGGCTTTTATCAATGTGTTTCAGTCGCCTAAGGGTTGCAATTTTCTTTTTCACTTCTAGGCTTTTTGGGGGGTGGGGGTGGGGGGGGGGAATCAGTAGAGAAACATTGCCTCTTGCTTTGATTGTGCTCTCCTACTTAGTGTGCTGAACAAGAAATATGTCGAACAAGAAATATTTCCCTTTGTTGTGCATTTTTGATGTGTTTTTTTTATATCTTCAAGAAAAAAATGCTACTTAGTCTCAGGATGTTGCAAAATCTGCTGATGCAGTGTGATATGCAGAGAGTGCTCTTCTTTGGTGTGACAGCTCTACCCATGACTAATATATTGCCATCCATGTGTTCTACAAATTTGTATGAAAGGAAAGATCAACTCTGTAGAGAGATATTGATGCTGTTACAGTCCTAACTGCCTAGACCTGCAAATATCAAAGAATTCTGATATCCCCGCTTGATTAACAATAATGTTTTAAAGCTCTTCATGTAAATCTATCAGTTGACTCTCCCATACCCCAGTGTGCCCATGGAGTATTCAAACTGTGCCACTTCTCTTATCCTTTAGCACCAGATTAGTTCAGAGACAAATAACAGTAGTTGACACTATGAAAAAGAGTGCTCAAAAGGCATTTTTGAAAACCTGGCCTGCTATGGGACTATCGAAACAATGGAGTCAGCCATGCATACAATATGCTACACCAAGATCAGACAATGGCTGTTTGCCAATAGAAGGAAAGCACGAGCGTGGCACTCAGCCTTGAGCTGGTTAAAATGCAAGTTGCAGACCATTGGAGGCAAGCTACATACAATGTAACAGTAGTACATCCTGTAATATGGATCAGTACTGGTGCCGAGAACTGCAGATACAGTATGCAAAAGTTTACTTGACCTTTCAAGGTCATTGCACCTTTGAAAGGCGTGGTGAATATTGTACAATAGTGAACTCACCTTTAACAGCAATGAAGAGCTATCTTCAATTCATGGGACAACATGTGCTTTACAGTCATAATGTGTATGTTTATGCACTGCACAGTATGTCAATGCAGAGTGGCAGTAAGTTCAGCTGAATGGCTGAAATGGGAAATCTTGAGAATGATTTCATATCATGCCAGTATAAGAGGAAAAGGGAGCTGTAGCTTGAACTGCAATTGGTGCCTGCTATACTTACATGTAGTCAGCCAGTTCCGAGTTAGCTCATTGGCACATTTGTAAGAATGACCTTTCTCTCTTTCTTTTTTCAGTCGAATGGGGCATTTCACTCGTTTTCAGAGCGACACAATGCATGAGCTTTATGTAAAAATGTATGGGATTCATCAATCCTGTTCAAACAACAACAACAAAAAAATGAGCTTGCATAGACCAGAATGATCCATCAATTAACTCTTGGGAACGCATCCATTTCATTATTTTGCATTGAATGTATTATCAATCTCTTTCTGTTGATATTGCCAAATACCACTTTTGCTCTCAGGTGGATGTGCTGGCAAGCAGCATTTATATATAAGGATTACATTCTGAATAATCATTACATCCCAGATTCTTATCCCAGTGAATTTAACAACCAACATGCCTGTTGGTACGATTACCTTTTTCTGCTCATGAGCAAAGTGGAACTCCCAAATGGCTTATTCCAGGTGGCAATGAATACATGTAATATCCCACCAATATTGCAATATACAGGAGATACTTGCAGAACTTTGATTTCATAACAAGATGGTTTCTGTATTAGGCAGTACATGTCAGTGACCATGTGGCTTTGCCCCAATGTCTACACTGTAGTTCTGATCAGAGTGTAGATCAGATTTTGCATATTGGTATTTAATAAGGAATTTAAAGTGCTCCTGGTTTTTTGAGTCCTTCAGCATGTTTATTCAATTTCCAAGGCCACTTTTTACATTTTATAAGGATGTGGTATATCATGCAATGAATAGTTCCAGTGCAAACTTATATAAAATTTATAGAAACATTGTAATATTTTCTCTACTTTATGTTCATACTGCAAAATGTTTCATGGACTGCTGTTACAACTAATTGTACATCAAGTACTTGTGTATAACGTATGTGTTGATGCATGTTATCATTAACTGCATGACAGGGAGATGTTTAAATTGAGCATATCCTACATACCTTTTTACCTCACTTTGAGAGAAGTGACGCTGAAGACTTTATGACTGTTGCTTTTCATGTAGCACAATAATTTTTAGCATCTTGAGACAATCACACATACAGTGTAAAGTGGGTGTATAAAAGCTACTCATACAGTGTATTGGACTGTGCAGTTCGGATGTGCATATCATTTTAGACACCAATTGATAGTCAAATCCAAACAAGTTGCAGATGGGCTGGGGTTCAGCTGACGCTAGAGATGTATTAGTACATTTAGTTTGTCGTTATAGAATTTTGATACCAGGAGATATTTTGCTATTGGTAGAAATTTGATTGTATCAGCTGTTAAATAGAGAGTGTATTCAATCATTAACAGTGACTGTAGTCAAATATTTATGTTTTTAAAAAATGATCAGTTCTTGTATATTTAGTACACCAAGATCATTGTCTTTGAGGTGACAGTACAGTGCCTTGAATATATTCCTATGTTGCAATTTATTATCATTTCAATACCTTTTGTTAGCATTGTTTGTATTTAAATGACTGTTACTTAAGTTGTCAAGCACCCTTTAATACAATTAAGGCAAGCTTGTGTTTGCTGCAATTACAGAAGCCTTGAATGTAGTTTATCGTCTGTGGGGTGACAAGACCATGTACAAACCTGTATCTCAAATTTTAGTGAAAAATCAGTTTTGGGGATTAATTGTAAGCTGATCAGTCTTGATCTTGTCTTGTCATACCCCAAAATGAAGACACCATGATACAAGTAGCATGTCAAGGGAAAGGAGATAACATTTGTTAGGCTGCTTTGACTGCCATGTTTTTTCGCCCTCAATATTTGACATTTTTGGGATACAAGGTTTTGTCGCCCTAACAGCATTAAGTAAAAATGCTTTGTGGATATTTGCATTGTCTAGCATACTAGAATAATGTCTACATGTTGCTGTTAACATTGTGTTTCACCCCTGAAGATTGACTATAATCTGCTTGTGCTTAATATGTCTTGTTCATGATATACATTTTTTTAATGTTGCAAAACTGTTGGAACTATCATAAAATCAGTTCACAGAGATGTTACTTTGTAGACGTGTATCCACTACAATTCTCCTTTTCTTGGCTAATCATAACAATGTCAACTTTCAGTATCCTAAAACATGCGACAATTCGGTTCCTAGTGAGGAAGATTTTGTAGTCAGTCTGGATAGAAGTACGTACAGTGTATATGTTTCTGTAATTCTCTGAGTTGTACAGAATCATGACTGATAGTTACGAGTGTAACCTTTCTCATTTATTAAACCCTATTTTAACTAGGAGGGTCAAATTGACCCCCCCCCCCCCCCCCCCCCCCCCATCGACATTTCGTGCCACGATTCCGCAACGCGCAAAGATTTTGCCGCGTTGTTTCGTGACTTTTTTCATTGAAGCCTCGCGCATATTTTGAGACCAAATTTGTGACGTCCAGGTACACCGTTGTGAAGTTACGCAATGTTTTACATATGCATGTCAACCCGAAAACAGCTCAAATTCATGATTTCGTGTGCAAATCCAATGCAAATTGTTTTTTTGTTTAATTTATAGAAATTAGATTATTTCAACTTTTAACCATTGAAATTAATCAATTCTAATGTAGATAAGTTTGAAAAAGTGACTGCAACAAATTTTGCCAAAAAATAATAGAAAACAAAAGATCGAAAAAACAATAAAATAAGAAATTAACAAAACAATAAAAAACAAAAGAAACTGATTTTGATTGCGCTATTTTTTTACAAGAAAATTGTTCGATGTGTCTTAAGGAACTCTGACACAAAAATTTAGCAATCTTTCAGTCTTTTTGATGGAGTTATAGGTGAAAATATGATTTCATGCATAAATTTGCATGATTAATTTATTAAAAAATATAAAATCAACATTTTTCTATTGTATGACCATGCAGTCTTGTAGTTGACATCCAGCTCTATTTTCAGGCAAAATTTTGCGGCAATCGCGCGATTGGCGGCCGAGATCTGAAGGGTTAAGGGTTAAGTCGCTTGCACCTAAAATCTCAATACAAATAATTGTAACTGGACTGATTTCACTTCAGTGAAAACTATCAGCCTCTCTGTATTTGCTCAAAAGTGAAATACTCTAGAAGGTTTTTTTTTTTTTTTTTGCTTACTTGTAAACTCTTCTTTTCAGTAATATTGAGTTTGGGAATATGTGTTCAGTACATTGCATTTCTTATTTTCTTATGTGTCTTCAGTGACAAGACAGAAAAGCAAGCAACTATTGTATTGCATTAGATGGCTGAACTTTACACTTCTTAGAAATATTAGCTATTATCATTTAACTTTTAAGTTGTGGAAGGCTGAATATGAGGGCCTTGATGGCTTGTGAAATAAAAAAGAAGAAAGGATATGTGATGCTAATTTGACACAAAGTTTGGTGAGTACATTGTAATATTATTGCTCATGAATTTGTGGAAAAGTTATGTAATTTTGTGTTGGCTACAATGCAATACCTGTGTGGAGAACCACAACCCTGTGTTATGCCTGAACTGAAAGTTTGATATGTGTACGCAAGAAAATACTTCAGACAAGTAAAGCTATCATCGCAGGGACTGTCTCGGGAGTTTTACCCTCTTTACGTAATATGAGCTTGCATGGATATTGCCCGCTCAGCAATCTGCATTTGTCTTAGCACAACCAGAGACTCCAACTCTCCCACTTTCGACGGGAGATCTCCCACCGAAAGCCCATTTTTGCAAAATCTCCTGTTCTCCCGCTTGGGATTTAATTTCTCCCGCCCTGGCTCTGTGTCTCCCGCTTGAAATGATTTTTTACTTTATTGCCATCGTATGTTGAAAGATAAGCCTTAGATAGCATGAGAGAGCATCTAGAATCCTAGAGCATCCAGGGCCCTTAAGCGGGCCCTGGACCCTGGCCGCAAGGAACTTCGCTCTTCGCGCACATCAAGTTGGAGTCTCCCGTTTGTTAGGGATTTCAGGCGGGAGAATCTCCAGATCAGAAGGTGCTTGGGGTTGGAGTCTCTGCACAACTGTAGATTCAAAGTTGAGGCAAGCATTTGATGTTGCTCAGTGCATTAACTGATGATTTTGAGGTGCCATAGTGTGCCATGTAGTTTGATGTACATTTCTTAGTACTAAAATGCCTTGGTGTGCTCCCATGTTTGTTCTGAAGCATAATATGCTGTATTGTGGGAATTTAGAGAGTCCGTGGCTGTAGCATGGAAAAAATTATCAGTGTGCTGCAGTTTTTGTTGTCTTTGTCAGTTGAGAACATATGGAACATTAACTTTTGGGAATTCAGTCTCATAACCTTCTGCTCATTAGCTGATGGAGAGATATTGAAACTGACTTTTCCATGTACATGCTCTGCCACAAAATTGATTTCATGTGCAAGTGTGATTTACTGTGAATTATGTTCTGATGACGGGAATCATAGATAAAAGATGAATAAGTCACGGTTATTGTAAAGGTAAATGTTTTATTATTTAATTCTGCTGGGATATATCCATGTGATTTCTTGATTTCCTTTGACTGTGCTTACACATGTCAGATTATTTCATTAACAGAACTTATTTGCTGTATTTCTTTATTAATCTCAAAATCTGCCACATGCATTGGATGAATGTAGTAGCATCTCTGTGTACAATGAATGAAGCAGCAGGTCAGATATGTCACATCGAACTTTCTTCTCTAGTATTAATTGTTTGATAATAAGAGCATTAAGCATTACACCTTTATTGTGTAACGTTATTTAAATATCTTCATCAATAGTGTGCTTTATCATTTGATAGTACATGAATATAAAAAGTGTAACTGTATTTTTTTGTTGTTGTTTTGTTTCAGAGAATCAAGCAGTGGGTTCATCAGTTTTGATGATAAGTATTATGGTATATCAACCACAACTTTACAGCTTGATGTAGCATTATCAGTAGCATAGAGTCTACAACATACTGTGGTATTTACTTTATGCATACCTGTAAAAATTGGGCCAATGGCCAAAAATATGAACAAATAACAGATTTACGAAAAATTTATTGAATATTGTGATCATAATTGCTATCTACTCCAAGGCAATAAAGTATGCATAACAAACTTTAACTGCAGCATGTAGTGAAATTGTCTCTGTTTGTGTTTCTGCTTGTCTACAAATTGTTGTACTTGTAATTTATTAAGCACATAGAGGTATATGTATAGCTGTGCAAGATACTATGAAATCTTGGTGTATTATGATTTTACACATCCTCACATCCATCTTTCAACAAGCAAAATCTGATAATCACATATCTAGAAGAACATGCATTAGGCAGCTATTCCAAAAGTAAAAATGCAAATGAAACTACAGGCAGGTGAGACTGTACTATACACATACACTGTGGGTATAAATCAGCTCTACATTCTGCATATACACGTAGATCAAATTCAGCATGCCAAACTTCATTCATCATCCAGCCAATAACTCACATGTACATGCTGTTCCCTTTAATGGATGATTAATATTGTCTAGCATTCTACTGCTTGTAGATCAAACAAAGCAGTCATATATCACAGAGTAATGGTTGAACTTGTAAGGCTTGCAGTGAATAGATTCCTGTTGTCTCCCACGCACAATGATTTATCATGTAAAGTCGGAGATAAGTAGTACTACACGTTGTATTCTATTCAAATATTTGTTATACAACAATGCAAATAATGATTTAATTACAACATCCAGATTGGTCGAAAGGTTGTGTGTATTGTGTAGGCATGTCATTGCACATCCAGGTGTTAGAGACCTTCTTGCCACACTCTCATTTCATTTTACTTTGTATTTTGTGTTGTGACTAATTGAGAGAGAGTTTGCATGAAGCAACTGGGAAGGTCATAGTGGTCGCTATATGGTGTTTTAATAGGACTTGAGGCTTGTCTAATACACTGTAATGACAATTTGATCCAAAAGAAATCACTATTGAGGAAATGGGTATGAGATACTTTTTGCAATGTGAGCATGCTAATATATTTGTCACCTGAGAATGTGTACACACACACATACACACACACACACACACACACACACACACACAAATAAGCAACAAACAAAAACATTGACCGTAAGTATTTGATTACCAAAGGTTAAACTGACCAAGATAGTGCCGCTTACATTGTAATTGGGCACCATATCCATGGCACATTATATTCTCTTTCAATAAAAAAAAAAAAATCATAGTACGCGCAACTGTGAGTGGGAGATGGGGAAATTTACAATTGTACTTTCACCGTATACCAATAAATCTATGGTGTGTTTCAGCTTACACACAGAGTCCAAATCTAGTGAAATGGCACCTGTAATAGGTGAAATGACTCCATATGGATGAACGGCAATTCAACCCAGCTGCTTGATGAGTACACAGTAAAATACACATCATTATATTTATTTTGTAAACATTTGGAGATTGCACACTAGCAGGTGTGTGGTACTGAAGTAATGGCTTTGTACTTTCATAATATCAGATAACACCATGCTTTCAGTAGCCAGCAATTACATTTTTTTCTCTATATCATTTACAGTGAAATGATATTTATTAAATGCTTAAATTTTATATTAAGAATAAATCACACAAGCTTCCATTACTTCTGGATCATGCAGCAGAGCAAAGGATAGACATTTTGTAGAGTTGTGTTTGTGTGTGTGTGTGTTCGCAAAACATATACAACAAAATTTGAAAATTAGTGTGCATACATAATCATGTGCAACAGAGACTTCAAAAATTACTTACTTTAGAAATATTAAATCATGTTTCATAGTGACAGATGGTTTTGATCCTGATCTTCAATCAAACCTAAACATGGCTTGAGCCATGCTGTTTTAGAGAGAAATGAAAATAATATGGTGAACAATTACAGTTTCTGTGAAAGATATTCTGGAGCGCGGCAACTCCAGTTGTAAGGTACCCTTTACATCTCAACAGCATCAACAGCAGAATATACATATGGGCCGTGACGCGAGAAGAGGGCCCTTAGGGAATTAAATAACGAAAATGAGGTTTTACGTTCACATTGTAGAAGAAACTCTGACGCATTTCGATATGCAAACCTTTCATTGAAATTCCAATCCTAAATGACCCCATTAAGACATTAAAAAAAAGCATGTTTTGCCCAAATCCTGTCACTTTTTGATACATCTATGCGTGTGCGCGTAGTTATAGCCAGTTGATCTTTTTTTGCGCGTATTGCTTTGTCAAACTTCCGCGCAGTTTTCTGGCGTTTGCGCGCAGCGGTGCTAAGAGCCCTTTTCTCGCGTCATGGCCCATATATATATATATATATATATATGTGTATATATATATGTGTATATATATATATATATATATATATATATATATATATATATATATATATATATATTTATATACATGTATATCACCATAAGCCTCCAAAATGAGGCAATAAGAGATACAAACGATGCAACACATATTTATGATATTGTCAAAGAATTAAACCACTAAGGTTCACATCTGATGGAGGAAAGCCAGACTATCATTGCACAGCAATACTTGTACTAGCATTTTGACAATCCTTGGCATATTCTGCTTAGTGACAAATAACAAAATAAAGACTAACAAAACGACAGCAAACAAGAAGTTGTATCTGCTGTGTGCTGTGCATACAGTTTACAGGTTAGAACTTCCCGCCCAGTCGAAGGTCATCATGACATTTATGCCCATCTCAGCCACTTCGCATGTGGTCTGGACGAGCGCTGATTCTCTATGAACAAACTCATAGGGGCATACGTTAAAGTGCTTAAGAGCACTCCCGAGCCCAACTTTGTACTTAGTACTTTAATAGAGGAAGTCATTTAGAATGACAGCTGAAGTATTTGAGTACTCAGTAAACAGATTCATGAAAGTCTTATCAAATTTGAAGATAAGGAAAAATGGTACTAAGACTCACAGAAAATCACCACATATGACATTCTCTGGGTCAAACAAGACAGTATTTCGTGGCAGAGCAACCATGAGGCTTGTTTCCCTTCTTGATTTATTCATACTCAAAATGACTAAAATAACATGATTTTCAAGATATTTACACTCATAGATAACCAATACCAGGCATGGTGCACTTCAACTTATACTTTCAGGTACAAGCACAAAATTTGCCCTTTTAACCCGTTGAGGATGGACTGATTTTGCTATAACACACATTTCCCATTAACACCTGAACGAGTATACTTGGGACTAGTCTTCAATGGGCCAAGAACACATGACATGAGTGACATTTCAATTAAAATCAGCAGTGAAATGTTCATTAGGTCAAGGTCACATGACTGAGAGGGGCTAGTTGACTATGACCAATGCGACATCCCATTGATCAGATTAACACTGACAATCAAATGTCCTAGTAGTACAACGCTGCACACTGGTACTTGTCTGACAGTTCCTGACCAGCAAAAATCACTGTCGGACCAGTAAATTTTTCAGGAACGGACCAGTAAAACATGGAAAAACTGGGTACCTACTGGTCCTACCTGTCTGTCAGGACTCCGACCAGTAGAAAAAATAGGTTAGTGTGCAGCCCTTTTCACTAATTCCATCTTTGGGCAAATCCTGTAACATGCAAAGTTTAGCTTGACTTTGTACATATCTACAAATTTTTTAAATATATTCAAGGTGATAAAAACATACTGGTAGATTCAGCAGAGCGCTTGCCTATGCAGATGTATGCAAGATTGTAGACAGATTAATGATTAATGCTGAAAGTCTCTATAATGTCACAACCGATTTAATAACAATGCTGCTGCTACTGTCCACATATCATGTTAATGTCCACAGCTAGAGGGCAGCATTTTGTTGATGGTACATGTATGTAGTCAATATTCTGATATTGACAAAGCATGCATACAGAAAATGAATAGCCTTAAGTCATCGCTTCTGTTAAATTGAGGATCTTGGGAAGAACCTCAAGTTTGACAGTGCTAATATTCAGAACATCAGAGCTAAAACAGTTCTGTCATAGGAGGAGAAAGCACAAATTAAAAAACACTATTCTACTGGATATTGGCTAACAGCAGAGGTGGTGTCAAATGCTGCCAATGCTTTCTCCGTACTATAGCAACATGCACTATTCTATCCACATTTTGCCATTTTCCTGACCTCTCCAGAAGACGTAGGACAGAAAGAGTCTCATTTCCACATTGGGTCAGAGGCGACCTCATGAAACATCCCACATTTGATGTCCTTTGTGGTGACTGTCTAGAACATGGATTCTAAGGCCCAGCATACAAGACTTCAAAATGGGCTGTAGGCATACAGTACGCAGATTACATGAATTAGTAAAAAGCCCACTTTAAGACACACTGAATCAAAATTACTTGAACTCTTCAGCAAATCCGTACATGCATTGTACACTACTGAATTTGTATAACAAACAAACAGAAGGTCTGACGTTGCCAGTTGAACTTTGACCTCACTGTTGTTGAGAGTGTGGAGATGAAGTCTCGCCAATCAGAACAAGGATGTAAGATGTAAGATTATCATGTTATCTTTCTTCCGCAGGCAGCAAGCACTGTCTTTAGGTTCCATATCCTTCTAACTAGGCACGGTGTCACAGCATATCATAGAGAGCCCCCTGAAGCAAAAGCCTTCACTTTCTGCTCCAAGAAGTCAGAGCTCCATTGTACTGTTCTTTAGTGACTGAACATCAATATGCCATTACTTGCCAGGCTACTACACAGTGATGCAATCCCCAGGTGCATCACACATTGTGTCCTGCCATCACACAAATGGAGCTATTTCCTGTGGATCAATCAAAGTCTGCTCCAAAGGGGTGTCAATGTCGTACTCCTTGGCGTGCTGCGATCGTCGACCTCGCTTGCTCCGCTGGGGGATGGGCAGCTCCAAGTGGTGGGCAGGGAGAGGCTCGGTGAAGAAGTAGGGGTGCAGCAAAGCCTGTAGAGAAAGTATTACACAGGAAGTGATATTAGGAGATGTGCCTTTGATTCCTCTGTCAAAATGACTTTCAGGAATCAGCAATAATGTCTTTAAAGGACAAGTTCACCTTCATAAACATAAGGATTGAGAGAATGCAACAATATTAGTAGAACACATCAGTGAAAGTTTGAGGAAAATTGGACAATCGATGCAAAAGTTATGAATTTTTAAAATTTTTGCTTTGGAACCACTGGATGAGGAGACTACTACAGCTTGTGAGTCATATGCGTACAACAGTATAAAGAAAATGTAAAAGAAAATTCAACATATTTTCACTTTTTTCGCATAATAAAAGAGCTCTTGACTTGCCTCTTTCTAAAGGCAGGGGGAATAATACTACCCATAACATTTGTCGGTAACGAGTCAGGGGAATGTGTAATTTTTTCAAAAGATGGCATTTTGTGAAATTCTCTTTATATTTTCCTTATATTGTTGTACGCATGTGACATCTAAGTTATTCATACACTGCAGTAGTCTTCTCATCCAGCAGTTACTGCACAAAAACTTCAAAAATTCATAACTTTTGAACGGATTGTCTGATTTTCCTCAAACTTTCAATGATGTGTTCTACTAATATTGCTACATTCTCTCAATCCTTATGTTTATGAAGGTGAACTTGTCCTTTAATAGCTAAACTGTTAATTTCACCACAGAGGTTGGGTCAGTTTGGTGTAATGGTCACCAGAAACATCACAAGAATAATCTCTGCAACAATCTGCAATTTGTGAGCTTTCATGATAATGAAAGAAATCAAGAATATGTTACAATCATTTAAAGGTCCAGTTTACCTTTAGGAGCAGTGATTTCAAGAATGTTCAAGATATCACATTTGATGCATTATGTGTAGGTCCGTTTTATCACGAAACATCCTACCATATGAAATTTTCTCAATAAAGCCTAAAATATAGGGAGATATCAGTGTTTTTCTCAATAAACCGTAACTGTAGACGGTTTAGTCTGGAAACATTTTTATCATATCTATTGTTCACATTTTGTGTATTTAACAACTCTTAATATCGATTATACGGATTCAAATCTTTACAGTGGTTGTTTCCATCCCTAACTCACATTTAAGAACTATTTTAAAGCACTGATGCTGGCTTTTTGTTTCATCTGCAAATGGTAAATTATGCCTTTAATGTCAATTTCAGGGGGTCATTTGACTCCCACCAACTTATCAATAAATCATACATGGAGATCAAACAATGTGTGAGAAGAAACTAATCAGGAAAAATGTTACTAGTAATTACCTCAAACTTTTTGCACTAACAATTTTTGCTAATTGTTGCGTATCATCTGAATACCAGTACATATCAGAAAACTGTGTTAAGCTGATGTTCAAGAGCAGCGAGTACTGCAAAAAATGGTGCAAGATTTTTATTCACCACAAAATCTGCAGGCCGAGTGCTGTAAAAAAATTGTGCAAGTGTTATTTTCTGCAAATTCTGCTTGTTGACTGGTATTTCACGGAATTTAACAACTCACAGAAATATTGCCTCCCATAACACAAGTAGATTATGAATTGTCTCCAAGTTGGGCAACCATTAATTTTGTTTTTCTCTTAAAAAGTCAATGTTTCTTTCTCATTCTAACAATGCCATTCATGACTGCAAATTCAACCAAACATGAATTGGCGTATAAATCCCAATTCATAAAAGATGTGGTACACTGTATGAACTAACTTTGCTTGCTTCATCCAAGTAAAAATGCACATACCCCCAAATTAACCCATTGAGGATGGCCTGATTCTGCTACAACATGCATATCCCATAGACACTTGCCTGAGTTGCCTGAGTATACTCGGACTAGTCTTCAATGGGTTAAATTTTGTTATACACAGAGAAGTGCTGGTCAAACTTTGAGACGTCATATCTCACCTCACTTGCTGATATTCTCTGCTTTGATGGGTACACCAAGAACTTCTTCAGCAAATCCAGAGCCTGCATGATAATGAAATATCAGTGAATGTTATTCTTCAAGAAAAATTGAGATTATATAGTCACAACATGTGTCAATAACTTGGACTGAACACATATGTTTGTCTGATTCAGGTAGAGAAAAAAGTGACTTTTAAAATTGTGCATTTATTACTAATTCAAAAAGAAGGGGTGAAAAAAGAAAAGTCAACTGCTCTAACAATTGTTAGTTTAAGCTTTTGAACTGTGAATGAATCTCTGTGGAGCAAGGGAGAGTTTGAATAATACATGTATACAGGGAATTATAGTAATTGACCCTCCATCAGCCCACATGGATGGGACCAAGGGATGCACCTTCAATACACAGATCATCTGAGTGAGGAATAAAGAAGGACCTACAAGTGCAGATAGATGCATAAAACTGACTGTCTTACCTCTGGTGATGCATCAGGTACAATTTGCTCTAGAGGAATGGGAGGGTTCTCAGGAAATGTGATCTTATTATAGTCAGGCAGATCTTTCATACCCTGGAAAGTAACAGAATTAAAGGAAAATGATTGAGTGCATTGACACTGACTTTACATGTTACAATTTATCATGTTATCATGTTACAATGACGTGCCTTTTACGACTTCCAACTTTTTTTATTATCTTGAATCTTGGGTTTCAAGAGGTGTGATTTCTTAATGGATTATGTTCTGACTTGTTAGAAATCACATGAGCTTCACTTTTTTGGATAATGATGACTTTATAATATTAACAAATTTTACACAGAACTGGATCACATTTGCAAAGTGTGTCCCCCCCCCCCCCCCCTTTCAAGACCAAAACTTTACTTGCTTGAACCAGCACGTAAATTTTGCCATTCGAAACACAAAATGAAAAAGGAATAGAAGGTGACAAAATGTGGGTCAGGGCAGCACACAAAAGTAAAGACATTTACTACTGCCCAAAGGCATGTGAAACTACAGGTTTTCCTTATACTAGGAACATTAATAAATACATGCAATTTACAGACTTAACATACAAATTTAATTTCAAATATTATACAGTAAACATCACTCTTTTAATACCTCATACAGATAATGGTACGTATCAATACCCTCTGGTCCTTTGTACATAAACACTGTTAGGATTACACAACAAGAAATATCTTTCAATCCCTCACCTGACTTCCCTGCATTGTTTTTTCTCCTTTTTAGTAACAAACTGGATATAAAGGGCAGCAACACTGGCTTATAATGCTAACATACAGTCATACTCCAACTCTCCCGTTTTCAACGGGAGATCTCCCGCCGAAAGCCCATTTTTGCAAAATCTCCCGTTCTCCCGTTTGAGATTTGATTTCTCCCGCTCTGGCTCTGTGTCTCCCGGTGGAAAGGATTTCTTACTTATTGCTATCGTATGTTGAAAAAATAAGCCTTAGATAGCACCAGAGAACATCTAGAACCCTTGGAACTTCATGCTTCGCACACATCAACTTGGAGTCTCCCGTTTGCTAGGGGTTTCGGGCGGGAGAAACTCCAGATCAGAAGGTGCTTGGGGTTGGAGTCTCTGGAGATAGGAAAAGAACATGTGAACATACCGGCCATGTCTTCTCAGTGGGCGTTCCCAACACTCTCAGCACACAGCAGAGCTGCTCAATGTCATTCTCACCCGGAAATATGGGAGAGTTATTGAGGAGCTCTCCAAAGATGCAGCCGACGGCCCTGCAGAATTAGACATGGACAGACTTCCATAATACTGTGGAACCTCATCATGATGAAGTAGTTATGCAAAACCCTCTCATAACAAGGTGATCTGGCAGGTTCTAGCTCTTTATATCACTTTGCCTCTGTATCCTGATAAAGTGAGATTTCTGATATACCAAGGTAGCTGTCATGGTTTTTAAGTCCTCATTATAACCAAGTTACCCTGTATCTGACAAGATGGACAGCAAACATTGCCAAATGGTAGAGGGAGAATTTCTCAAGAAAAGTTGGTGAGATTGCACGGAAAATGAAGACAGAGCACACTCAATAGCAGACAAGGGAAAATTCACAGTGTGATATATACATCTATCTTCATTACATGAGAAAATATTAAAACAAAAACAAACAAACAAAAATGAGATATGGTAACCACAGAAAGAATGTGTATAGTTGATACTTTTCTAAAGATAAATGGATTAAAGGAGAAGCTCCATAAAAGACATGAACTCCAGCTACACGGACAGGCAAATTCATAGGACAGGCAAAATCATAGGATGACTACATCAATTGTCGGAGAGACATTTTAGTGTGAAATGATCAAAGAAGCATAGAAACACAGTGTAGAACCATGAATTGCCATGTAAGAACTACCACTTCTCGTTTATAATAATTGTCCCCCTCGGACATAAGGGGAAAAAAAAGGAGACGAAACTTGACAGGCAAGACAAGACAAGACAAGGCAGTGCTCCATTAATTCAGTACGTGGGATAACACAGCAGTTTCCACAATGTACTCCTCTATTTCTGTACTCACCACAAATCTGCACCTTCATCATACTTTCTGGCTCCATACAGCAGTTCTGGGGCACGATACCACCTGACAATAGGATAAGACAATGTGCGTATTAAACACCAATGAAGCATGATGTTTTGCATTTTGATGTCAATTTCATTAGCTTCTAAAATCATTTCATATCTTAGAGACTCACAACCTTATCAAAGCCTTAGAAATTTTGCATGATTACTATCATTAACGTGTAAATAATTTTCCCTCTCTCTTTTTTAACATGTTTTGTTTTTATATCAGTCATATCAGTTGTTTTAGTTGTATCAGTTGTATCAGTTGTTGTTGTTTTTTGTGTGTATCCTGAATCATTCCAGGATACACACAAAAAACTTGCTTGCCAGTTATAGATACAACATTGTTTTACTTATGAGCTCTGAATAACCTTCCTGGTGAAAGACTGATTCATATAAAGTTTGGTCTCACCTTGTAGCCACCTGATGACTGTACTGCCTCCCCTCGTCATTGCTGAATACCCTCGCCAGGCCAAAGTCAGCAATCTTAAGGTGACCTGTCTCACTGATCAGTAAGTTGGCTGGTTTGAGGTCCTGATAGCAGATTTCAAAGAGAAATGAAAAGTTTAAACAGAGAATAAAATCTCAGACATGACCCCTTTAAGTCCTGCATATTTGATTGATTGCGAGCCATGACAGAAAACAAGAGGAAAACATAGTCATGTACCTACTCAGCCAGGTACCTACATGTACTTAACCAGCAGGAGCATTTCTTGGCTTTGCAAGCTTGTAGCAGCTAAAAACACCTTTTACCTCTTGATGAGAAGCCATCCAAGTTTACTCCCTTACATTGTTAGGTGTCCAGCAACAATAGGTGGATTATTTTGAAAAGAGTGTCAGGATGAAGGACATGAAACCTCATCAGGTGTAGAAACTAACTTAGGATCTCATGGTATCAAGTCTAGATCTATTGCCTTGATCAAAGACTCTCATAAAGTAGCACATATCTTATGACTCTCCCAGAATAAGGCAGCTTAGGATCATGAAACTTAGTTGAAGAGCCAGTTTGGATATCTATGGTCAGTCATAAAGCTGCGCCCCTATGTAGTAACTGCAGACCAAATTCTTTCAGCGACATCTTTTCATATTTGTCTTTTCCCTGTACCCCTTCTTTTGACTGTGGAGATTATGATGTTCATGGTTAATGCTTTTACTTAAAAGCATCAGCCTAGGTTTGTGACTGTGATGGAAGAGGAAGGAGAACATTACCCTGTGCATTATGGAGTTCTCATGGCAATGTGCAATGCCCTTCAACAGCATCAGCATGTAACTCTTGACCTGTGCCTCGGTCAGTGGCTGGTCTGAATTCCGTATCACCTCTGACAGGTCCGAGAGCATGAACTCGAAGACGAGCACGAAGCCCGTGCCATGGGGGAAGACATCCTTCAGCTTCACAACCTGTCCAATCAATCATTTTATGCACAAAGTTCAGACATTTATTGTGTCCAAGAACACAGAGTTAACTGTTCACCACCTCATAGTTTGGTTAACACATTTCATTAGTAATGATACATCAGATAACTTGAAACAACATACTGTAGAATACATAATGTGATAATAATTATATAATATTGACTGGCCCTGAGGGAGGTACCAGAAAATATTGCCCGAACTGAAAGCATATTGCCCGAGTCGAAGACGAGGGCAATATGTTTTCAGTGCGGGCAATATTTATCTGGTACCTCCCGAAAGAAAGGCCAGTCAATATCATAATTATTACCTATCCCCTAGGTAAATTTAAAAAATATGTGAATACGGCTTTACACTATGATACAGATCAAGCCACACTTGACTACCTGTAGACCATCAACATGTTGAATAATTGCAAAATTGTTCATCAATGTATATCATTCAACACCAACTTCAAAGATACATGTAATGTAGTTGTAACAGGCAAACTTCAAACATCTGAACGCTCTTACACTTTATTTTTACTTCTCTGTTTAAAGTTGGAGAGTTGTAAAACTAATGGTCACTGTGCAATTACTGAGCACAAATGGACTAGTCATTGTTTGACGCCTATTAGTGCTGCTGTAAGTGGTCGACCTTGTATGTGTTGATTTATCAGCGTTCTTCTGCGGTGCGTGTAACTGACACCCTGGACGTCCTGGAATGTTTTCTTTTTGTGGTCGATCGGAATGTTTACGTTTAAAGCAGGGAGGTGGGGAGAGAGATTCCACTCTTTCTCTTCCCACCTCGTTGTTTTACAGTGCACTCCTATTATAACGACCACGGTTATAAGAAAATTCTGGTTATAACGAAGTAAAAATTTGAGCTGCAATGTCATCCACTATATGTATTTCTATTGTTTATTTGTTCAGTTACAACAACATTCCGATCTAACGAAAGAAAACTGCCGGTCCCGAGGATTTCGTTATAACAGGAGTCCACTGTATTATGTAAAACCCCCGGATGCTCGTGATATGCTCTAATGTCGCCTGCTGAACTCCCGACCCTGCAAAATACCAACTGTAATTGCCTCGCAAAACTACCTCGTATAGGTGATAATAGTTCATATACTTGATATAATAATCCTTATCATAAAATTGTAATAATCCTTATCATTTTCACAACATGGGTCAGGAGATAATCCATAAACTTGAGTGTCATTTTTAAGGGAAAGGAAGAAAAGAGTAATCATTGTCCGATCTTGTACTTTAAGTCACTGAACAATATATATCATATGAAGTATTATCACTTACATACTGGTTTTCTTCAATTTCTTGCAGTGCTTTGATTTCCCTGAAACATAAAAGATAACATGAAAACTAGATGTAAGAGAAAATGCTTAGCAAAATGTGATTGAGATGCTCCTTACACAAATGCACATCAAATGCACACCTCACATACATGAAGTGGATACACCTGAGAAATACAAAAATCACCTGTTAGCAGTAATGATGAAAGGCAAAACAAATTAAGATTTATCAAAAAAGGTACAGCCCTATACAAGATGCAACAGTGAGTAATTAAGAGCTCTATGAAGGAGAAAAACAAAATCCAAATGCATATTACCAAACTGAGAATTGCTCATTTACTTTAAAATTCCATCATTAGATGAACGCTTTAATCTGATATCAATAGATCTACATAATTCAAAGGAGATGTCACAATTTAGTTGATGGTCAAGGAGAGTTGAAATCTAATAAATCTAATTCTTTTTGCCAGAGAGATATTTGAAAAAGTTTTACAAACCCATACATTGATGACTCATCATTACCGAACTGAAATTTCCATTTGACTGAGTGACATTATTTTCATTTATTTATTTATTTATTTATTTTTTATTTCTTCTTTTTTTTTTTTGGGGGGGGGGGGGGAGGTGATGGTATGTGTGTATTGCTCGTTGATGTCCTCAGATGACACATTTTTATATCTATATATACTCGGGGGTGAATCCAGGACTTCCGTAAAGAGGGGGCACCTTTAAAAAATGTGCGGGGGTGCATGCACCCCATCATTTTTCTTTTGTGTTTTTTAACCAAAATATAAAGGGGGCGCGCAGTGCACCCCCTCCTGGATCTGCCACTGTATACCTGAAAAGAGAAAGCTAAACATCTCACATGTAAATAGGGATGGGAGCAAATACTCACCTCAGTGCAGTATTTGGAATGCCATCATCCAGTTTCCTGAGTGGCACTTTCTTCAGGGCTACAATTTCACCAGTCTGTGACAAGGTATGCAATAGGTAAATTGACAAATATACAAAATGAAACTGACTAATCACCTATCCACAGAAATGCAACTGAAGATCATCAGTGTACCATTATTACATGCTTTCAATAGATATGACAATTCCATTACTTCTTAGTTCTTTGCTTTTGTTCTTCACTCAGATATGCAGTAATCATACACTATAGCTACACAACTTTCACTTCGGAATGTGGAAATGTGATGTTGAAATATGACATAGAACATAAAAAGAGATTATTATGAAAGCAGACAGCCAAAAAGGTATGAAAAGAAGCATAAATCTTTACAAAAAAAAAATACAGCACTATAGCTTTAGAAAGAAAGAGAGAAAGAGAGAGAAATGAGCAGTGGCAGAGGGAAAGTGAGATTAAAGAGAGAAAGTCCAAGAGGAAAGGAGCACGACAAGGAAATTGACAACACTTGATAACAAGACACAAGTATCAAGTTTGCACTCAACATTTGTAGAAGAAATCTCCTTTTTGCTTTGTTTATTAGGGGTTTTCTAGCAAACATGTGTGTGCATGAATATCAATGGCTGGATTAAAAACGACTAGTTTTCTTATGGAAAGAGTTCCTTATTATGCCCCCCCCCCCCCATCAACTTGCACAAAATAAACAAACCACCATTCCCCCTTACTAATATTAATAAACTAAATAAAGATTATCGGAAGTTCTCCCATAAATGGCATAACCTTTATTTAGTCCATTATAAGTTTAAAAAAAATAGCAATCCATTTTTCTTCTTCTTCTTCTTCTTCTTCTTCTGATTTCTAGTATAGACTATAGTATTACAGTCCACCATGAGGTGTATCAGCATACTGGTTGCGCAAACTAGTGGGGGGTAACCCCGTCGCGGGGCGCTGTATACGTATTTGTCCGTATGGGGTCGCTGCTGTGGTAAGTGGGGGGGGGGGGGACATAAGGAACTCTTTCCTTTCTTACCTCTATGTGCTTTGCTTTGAAGACAATGCCATGGGCCCCTTCTCCGATTCTTGCAAGTATCGAGTATTGGTTCATGGTACTGGTTCAGGTGCACTGGTGTCAAGATGATGATGCCGTCCACAGTACACCAGACAGACTACGTCCTGCGGGTGTTTTGACACAACACGAATTCAAACAGTTGGGACCGATACAAATTTCACTGTTGTTCGCTCGCACTACTCATCTCGCTTTTGAGGAATGCAAACACGCTATATTCCACAGAAATACTGGAAATGCCGGAAGAAAACAAGTAATATACTCGAGTGGTATGACCGTATCAAGGAAAAGGGATAAAAGAAACTGGTGAAAGTATGCAGTATTATCATAACATACCTGTTCAATCTTCTCCGTTTGTTGATGCTCACCTAGCAGCTGATTAGTCTACTCGCAAGTCGTCGGCGGGTTGTCGCATCATGTATAAAATCACGCACCTCCATTCCTGCCATGCCAATCTGTGTGCTGGGCTGCTGACATAGAGATGTATAGTAATAATATACTAGAGCGCGGACTGCGTGTGGCGCGTACGCAGTGCTCGTGTGCCGAGATGAAGAGGCCGCGCGCCATCTTTGTCCGGGCAAAAACAAGCATCGCGTCCGGCCGGGCAAGCTCAGTAGTGGTGGACACGTGAACACGTATACAACAAGCGCTCAAACACATATTGCCTTTCAGCAAAAAGATGAGGGGGTCGGAGATGAGAGAAGGAAACAACTCAAAAATTTAAGTCGCTAGCAATCTCTTATTATGAGTGGTAAAGAAAATGAAAAAAAAAAAATTACTTTATTCTCAACGAGGTAATACTTTCAAGCCGACCAACACGACCATGGTCCATGCAATACAAAGGGTTCTCTTGGTCTCTAGACTGCCGGATGCCCCTTGTGATACAGTATACTGCGTCAATTTTTGTATTTTTTTTTTTTTGCAGTTATATTTGTTTTTCTGTATGAGGGGACTGCATTCTATAGTCCTATCTGTGTATACGAGTGTTTCATTGTATTTCTTTTTTTTTTTTTTCTGGTGGTGGTGGAAATGAAATAAATCATTTTTATAAGTATACGTGTAGGCATATTGGTTCCATGACATATTGATGTTCAAGCTCGAAATGCTAATGTTGAAGCTTACATAAACCCTAACCCAAATCATAACACCCACGGTGACCCTAATCCTAATCCTCACCCTGCCTTTCTTACAAGAACCAAAAGCCCAATCAGACCCATGATGGTAATTCTATTTTCAGAAAGATATCAATGCCGGAGCATTTATGTCCTGTCACCAGGCATATCTATATATTACGTATTCTGAGCTTTTCTCACACTGTGAAATTAACTGCTGGTATAGCAAAGGGTGGAGGAACGATTTTTTTTTTTTTTTGGGGGGGGGGGGGGGGGCTCAAGGGCCAAATAGGGCACTTAGAAATGAGCACTGTTTTAACTTAAAAAGGGGAGGTTTTTTTTTTTTTTTTTTTTTTTTTTTTAAATGGGGCAAATGCCCCCTCCCCCGTTCCGCCGACCTTGCATACAGTTATGTACTGTATTAATAGCTATCTATATTATAGTAGCAATAGATCGAGAATAGCTGAGGGAGGGCGGAGTGCCCCTGACGAATTTTGCAAGACCTTTTCTTTTCTTTTTCCTTCTTTTTTTTTGCCTTGAATCAATCTGTTTATTGAAACACACACTATAAATGTAATTTTAGTTACTTGTGAAAGGAAACTCCGCTCCCCTTCTTTTGTCCTGTTTCTACATCCAAAAGCAGCACATGAACCAGGCATTTTGCAGGTTAGAATTTAAGAACATTTTTCGATTTCCAAACTCCGATGGAGACCTTGGCATAGATGCTAGCCTACTGCCGTTGCATCCCGTCGTCGATCTCCCTGCATGCTCCGCTAGCGCTACACGTTATCGGTACGGTCGCTAGTCGAAATTTGCCCGGACCAAAATGGCGAACGCCTCCTTCTATCGGTCACAGGGATTTTACGGAGTCCGCCCTCTAGTGTTCTTAGTATACATCTCTATGGCTGCTGACGACTCCCCCCCCCCCCCCCCCCCCCCCCCCCCCCCCCCCAAACAAATTAACGCTATAGGCCTACCAATGACTTGTAGGCCTAACTACGACCAGAATCCCGTGTCATAATACTTTTTATCAGTAACAACTGCCACATTTCTGACAGAATTTGCTCTCAGTCAATCAGATACAAGGATTTCAGTAACTTCTAGCAACTATTTATACATGTACTGTTATTGATAACAAGTTTTATGAAACGGGGCCCAGTTGTGAGAGTTGAGTTACTGATGTTGATGAAGTTTTTAGTGAAACAATGAGAAAATCCATCTATCAATAATCGATAATGTTGTGACAAAAATATACGTATATGATGTATCAGAGTAGCATATAAGCTTACCTGTGCATTAACAGCACAACACAAGGGTTTACAGTTGCATAGTCACTCAAGATTAAAGTAAGGCCTAAGTAATTTGTAGTGCATAACTGCAAGTACAAATCCACCTGAAAAGCAAACAAACAAACAAACAAAAAGACATCACTGATGGATGTCATCAATACAAGAGAATGTAATGTCACCGTGTATGGTATACATTGCTTGTGAATAAATAATTGTGCATACGGCATAACATTTCCCGCTCCGTCATCTTATATTATAATCTTCTTTTTTTTGCCACGGTACTGCGAGGTATTGAGAATACGTAATGTTGGTAAATTGTAATGTGATAGTGTCATAGAGCTGTATTATTAATAATCCAACTCTATGGATAGTCTGTGTAGGATTGGGCCGTTACTAGCTGATTTCGTTGGTGCGCCATAAAGAAAGAGCGCCTGAGTTGTGCCGCGCGCGCCCTGCTGCACAACGCAGCGTAGCACAGCAACCACAGCAAGACATGACACTCCTTGTTACCAAGAATTAGAAAGAGTCCACATCGTGACTCTCATCAGCATCTGAACTGCCTGGGTGGATGGAGGGTACAGACCCTCCTCCACCGTGGATGATTTCAACATGGCTGGGGCAAAGAAGAGGTTAGACTGATTAACGTTTCACGATGTCGTCAACTCGAGTTTTCGGCGTGCTCCCTAAATTGGCGGAATTCGGCGAGGCAGGAACTGAAAGTGATGCGGCTCCAGTTCCAACCGGCCAACCAACGCCCAAGATTCGTGTCTCTCGAGTGTCACGGGTATGTAGGCCTAATAATAAGATGTTTTGACGACGACGATGATGATGGTGATGGTGGTGGTGGTCATGATGATTGCATAAAATGCTAAAGACGTTAAAATTTGTTTGGTAATGAAAACCTGGGGCATAGACGTCGACGCTGACGATAATCATGATAATATTATGGAGTCTATCATATTTTCAGCCTGTATATAGACAAGTTATTCAATTTGACATTTGACTTATCCAACAACTTATACCATCGTCCCGTTTCTCCGGTTACTACGTTGATATACCCCCTCTTTCTCCTTCTCCGCGTTATTTTCTTCTTCCAAGACCTACTCTTGCCCTTTCCTCCTGGTTTTCTTGTTTTCCTCTTCCTGTTGTTTTCGTTGCTGACTTTCTTCTCATGTCCTTCCCTTTGTTAGACTTTCACCTTGACACTGAATAATGATCTTGATATACATGTATTGACTCTTTCCCAACGTGAAAAATTAGTTAACGGCCGTTTTATTCATACTCCACACTTGAAGCGAGCTTGATGAATTATGTTACGACCGCAGTTTTACGTAATATAAAGGTAAATCGTTGTGTGACCTTTGTGTAACGGTGGGATATTTCATGACTGACGAGAGAATTGTGGCGTTTTATACAGTCTTTCAGATGCAATCCGACAATAATACCTCTTCCAGATACCATAGCACCAAACTCGAAAAATACAGCACACTGGTGTAGATTACAACATGCATGCTTAATGACTGACCCATTCCCCATATAATAATGATGATAATAATATTGATTTATGATGATGATAATAATAATAATAATATTGATAAACACTTACATAGCGCTTAATACTGACGTTTCTAAGTGCATCAATACGGAAAATATCAAATTGAAATACAGCATTATGTATGGTTGGGGCACCACTTATCGGCAGGGCACCTTCCCATGTTGTATCGGCACCCTGCGTATCATGGCTGTTCTTCTTCTGATTAAGTCTGCCTCCTTCAATAGACTGAAGATTCTTGCAGACTGGTGCTATTTACATTATAATACAATTTATTTACAGATATTTACAAGCACATAGAAAATTTGACGAAAATACTAGCCACTGTGATCAACCGCTAGACGGTTTCGAAATGATCCCACAGATGGCGCTGAAACAATTTCTGACGACAGGGAATTCATACCAGTTCCTTACAGTTCTTGGGAAGAACGAATGGCGATGCGATTCAGTTCTCGAATACAGTATAATATGGTACCTGATAGGAGTGTGGTTGCGAGGCTCTCGTTAACTGAGTAGCCTGTTTGATGATTAGTCCTGTGCTGAAAGAGGAGTGAGATTATTGTGTATTTTGTACATCATAATTAGCCTGTCATTTTCTCTGCGCTGTTCCAGAGTGGTCCAATTAAGTTCTTGTAGCATTTTGGTGACACTCGAGGTGTTATGCTAGCGATTTAAAGTGAATCGCGCAGCTCTTCTCTGGACCATTTCCACTTGGTGGATTAGGTTCTTGGTAGATGGGTCCCAAACTGTGGAAGCATACTCAACAATTGGTCGAACCAACGTTTTGTAAGCTGTGGCTTTAACATCAGAAGATTTTATGCGAAGATTGCGTTTTAGAAATGCAAGCACGTTATTGGCTTTATTGACAGTATTGTTGATGTATTGGGTCCACTTTAAATCAGAAGTGATGGTTACACCCAAGTACTTCACGGATTCAACAGATTCAAGAGGGGCGTTATTTAGATGATACACGTGTTGCACCTTACTTCTTTTCCTGGATATTGTCAAAACCTTACACTTATCTGTGTTCAAATCCATCATCCATTTGTTTGCGTATAGAACGAAAATGTACGCGCGGGATTAAGTGTCATTAGCTATAAAGACAATAAAAACGAAGAAACGAAAATCAAACTCAAACAAACCAAGCTAAAAATTACACATCCGCTCAGTAACGACGCATGGCTGTGAAATTCACGTGTATTACCTATGGCCTGTGAAATTCACGTGTATTACCTATGCTGTGAAATTCACGTGTATACCTATGGAGGAGAGGGGGTGCCTGCCGATCGCAAGGTTCCCTTTTTAGCTGCGGGAAGAAAACGGAACGCACGCACTAAAATTGCGCTATTTTAAAACGAAGATTCATAATCAACGAGACGGTCACGACATTCAAAACTGCAGTATTTATGGCATATTTGAGGTAAGAATTAGGCGGATTTGTGTTATATTTTTAGAATAAACAAGCTACAGATCCTTAGGGTGACGATACGTGGTACCCCCAACCCTACATAATGATAATATTACAACAACAACAAAAATTAGGATTGAGTAAATAGATAAGTTTTCAGCAATGATTTAAACTTATCAACGCTTTCAGCATTTCGAATGATTTCGAATAAACCCATTATTTATTGACCATTTTCAAATGAGGTTTCGATTATCTCGTATCGATGTCGTCAGGGCCTTACAAGATCAATTCGACGTCCAAGCGAGCACAGTAGTCTCGACACAGAACCCGGCGTCGAGTACCATCAGGGAAGCCAGCCGCATTCGTTTCAGACCTCCCCTGATATGATCATTTCGACGACACACCCTAGGGCCAATCTCCATCTTCCAACCATCGAACTTGATGACGATGACGATGACGAAGAATTTGACGACGATTTCAGGACGATGTGCTTCACGTCTCGATGCGAAACCCCCATTCCACCGCTGCCGCGTGCCAGGGTTCCTTCTCGGGTTAGACAATCCTAATAGCCTAACAGCTTCGCAATTTTGAAGATATAACAGTAAACCTAATTGAATGCGCCTGTAATTCAGTTCTACGGTATTTCTTGCTATACTAGTTAGACCTTGTTTACCACTGGTGGCAGTGATTTTTTTTTATTTTTTAGATATCACATTTGCTGCATATGAGTATAGGTCAGTTGTATCACAAAACATCCTACTATATAAAAAATTTGCAATAAAGCCTAAAATTATAAGGAGATATCACTACTTTTCTCTATAAACCATAACTGTAGACGGTTTAGTCTGGAAACGTTTTTATGATAACTATATTGTTCATATTTTATATATTTAACAACTGATTCACATTTTTACATCGGTTGTTTCTATCCCTAACTCACTATTTCTATAATCATTTTGAAGCATTAATGCTTGGTTTATGTTTCATCTGCAAATGATAAATTATGCCTTTAATGTAGTATAAGCGGAATGTCAGGCATTAGGTCGATTTTTCAATATCCTTGCTATACACCTTTTAGTCGACTAAGAAAGAGAGTATGCATGCCATCCATTTACTCGCAAACGGATTCATATTGTCAGTATATTATAACAAGGAAAATAGGCGGGATGGAATTGGAGAATGTTGGACTACAATGAGTCACTAACATTGTGTGATTATATTGGGAATGTCCATCCGTGCTATGTCTGATAAAATGTCAATATACCTCCCATGGAAAACGCATTTAAATTGACGTATTTATATTCACATACACGCAGATCATAATATCTAGGCCTACATTATACTTCAGACATATATCGCTGGTGAGTTACTTGTTTAGGACCAACACTCTTTCTCTGTAAAGTAGCATTGAAGCCTAAGAAAAAGATGTAGGCATTTTAACTCAAACTGAAGAGTTCATGGTGAAAATTGATACTACCGGTACTCCTATACAGAATAATATGATCTTGATATCAATATCAGAAATTAGTAATGATGAAGCTGATAATGGTATAATGATAATAAAGGTGAACATCCGTTTGGCACGATTGTTTGAAGCTCGGAGCTGCATCTGTTCAAGCACCAGATATTCACGAGCCGAACGAAACAGGCGCCACCGACGGGATGATGCTGATTGGTCGACCGGCCAGTACGGCGAGCTACAATCGCATGCATTTACCAGCAGACGAGCACAAAGCGGGAGAGGTAATTATTATGTATGGACATTGATAAGCATTGTAATCTGCCACGTGCCATCCTGTTGTGATCGAATTTCAGAGCGATTTATGTAGACTTGTTAAAAAAAAATCAAACTTGAAAACATGTCAGGCGATCTGCACTGGTGACAAAAAAAGGAACTTGATGAGTGGCAGCATGCTCTTTGTTATAATGATTAAAAAATAATAATAATAGTGGCTACTTGTATAGCGCACAGGTCCACCTTACAGTGCTCGTGGCGCTTCAAAAATGAAGATAGATATACATGTATATACATGTTCAAACATAACAGCAGGGAAGAAAATGACAACTGCAACAAACAAATACATACCAGATAAAGAATACAATTGTTCCGAACATTGTAGACAGCAATTATAGTCCTCAGTGTGAAAGGAAAACAGATACGTTTTAAGTATGGATTTGAATGTTTCTGTAGATAACAGTTGCCTTTAATGAATAGGCAACTGAATCCACAATTTTGGTCCCATAACGGAGAAAGCACGATCTCCCCATCCATGTTTTACTCTGGGTGTTTGGGGTAACAACGCATCTGAAGATAAACGTAGACTTCGTAATATTTGTAATATTTCATTCGGACTTTTGTTTTACGGCAGAACGTCAAAGCTTCGCACCTGCAATCATCGCCCGCGGCAGATGAAACTAAACCTTTTGACCCCATCACGTCACTGGAAGATGATCTCAAGCATCTCCTTTTCTGTCAAACAATAGGCATCAAAATCGTAAGTATTATGTGCTAAAATTCTTCCAAAAAGTCTGTTACCTTAATTAATAGTTACAATGTTTAGACACCTGTTTTCTTGATATATATGTATTATATTGTATTGTATTTGAAATATGATGTTATTTGAAATACTAGGATGTATTACGTGTACAGATGAATATATGTCTGATGTAGAATAATAAATATCCCAGTGGGGAGGAGAAAAAAAATAGTTACAATGCGCAGACGGGAAAAGCAGAAAATAGTCGGGGCCGAGCCCCTCCCTAGGGGAAAAGTAAAAACAAACAAACAAACAAACAAACAAACAAACAAACAAAAGAACAGTAAACAAAGAAAAAAACAAAAAAGAACAAACAAACAAACACAAACAAACACAAACCAACAAACACCAACAATAGAACAAATCAAAGTCATTTACTTTGGCAATGAATTATTATGTTAATCGTGCATACCCGCGAAGAAAAAAAAAAACCCTGAAATCAGAGAAGAATTTGTGCAGGCGCATTGTATGTTAGGAGAACTATCTTTAGTCAGCGGTAAAAACCGCGTGACTATCAAATACATGTAATTCTTAAAAAGTGCCCGAAAATTTTCATTTGCCTTCATGAGCGGCCGTGTTATGCGTAATATTAGTTCACACTATTCTTCGAACTCAATGAATTCTAACTTTTAAATTTTCAGCGATTACAAATAGTTCTGATAAAGATATAATATTATTTGGCCTATGTGTATGGATGAACATTCTCCCAGGTTATTTCAAGTTTGCATGGGGTCTACAATAAATTGTTTTTGACAATTTCGCGAAGGTGACGAGCGCGAGAGATTTCATTCCCGGCACAATTGCGCAGCTGGTGTTCCACTGTCCTCGTTGCCTCAAGCACTGGAAGTTATCCGGGAAACCTCAGGCACCATCGGAATGCAACGAACCGGACGAACCGACGCAGGGTCCCGAGTTCGAAATCAGCAGTCAGAGTCACAAGATAATGCAGGCAAGACATTGGGCGCGAGGAAGAAAGAGTAGTTTTAACAGCGGAATAACACGAGTGGAAGATGTTTTGTCTTACCACCTTCACCTCCCCTACCCCCAGTGGCGTATCTAGGGAAAACGGCGCCCGGGGCAAGCGCGAAAATTGCGCCCCTAATTTCTGAAAAAGACTAGTGTTCGACTCCAACCCCAACCCGGTAGGGACTTTAAGCAAAGTCCACATGATATGCTTTTCAAGCCCTTAAAAGGGGTCTTTTGAGGGTGATTTAAATGTAATGAATTTTGATAAATTTTGGCGAGCGAGCGCAGCGAGCGAGCCGAAAATTTTTGTATTTCAGCTGACAAAACATGGAATTCTTGTCATTTTTTGCTTATCAAATCTTACAATTCTAATCAAGATAGTGACGGCCTTATAGATAACGATTTATCTATACCAACAAACTTAGTACTTTAAAAAATATTCTAAATCAGGGGGGCATTTCATGAAGCATTTTGTCCGACAACTTGTCGGACAAAATTTGCTTTCAGCCAATCAGAAGCAAGGATTTCAGTAGCTTTTAACAGTTTGTCAGACAAAATATCTGACAAATTGCTTCATGAAATGCCCACAATGGACGCGCGAGTTAGCCGAAATTTGTATATTTCCGTGTCATCATCACGTTTTGTTCTTATCTCCTTTTTGTTTTGACAAATTTTGGCGAGCGAGCGCAGCGAGCGAGCCGAAAATTTTTATATTTCAGCTTGCAAAACATGGAACTCTTTTCATTTTTTGCTTATCAAATCTTACAATTCTAATCAAGATATAGTGACGGCCTTATAGATAACGATTTTTACCAACAAACTGAAGACTTGAAAAAATACTCTACATTAGTACGAGCGAGTGAGCCGAAATTTGTATATTTCCGCGTCATCATCACGTTTTGTTCTTATCTCCTTTTTGTTTTGATAAATTTTGGCGAGCGAGCGCAGCGAGTGGGCCGAAAATTTTTGTATTTCAGCTTACAAAACATGGAACTCTTGTCATTTTTTGCTTATCAAATCTTAAAATTCTAATCAAGATATGGTGACGGCCTTATAGATAACGATTTTTACCAACAAACTGAGGACTTGAAGAAATACTCCATAAATGAATTAGTACGAGCGAGTGAGCCGAAATTTGTATATTTCCACGTCATCAGTACGTTTTGTTTTTATCTTGTTTGATTTTTTTGGCGCCCCCCTTATGTTCGAAACCGTTGGCGCCTTCTTTTGATCCAATTGGCGATCGCTTCAGAACGAAAGAAATTGCAGCCGCTGCTCCGTGAAACATTTTGCCTGCTAAATATAAAATGACATGATTGTGTGAACACAATAGACATTGTCATCATCACATTTTGTTCTTACCTTCTTCTTCTATATAAAACTTAGAGAGCGAGCGCAGCGAGCGAGCCGAAAATGTTATATTTCAGCTTAAATAACATGGAATTCTTGTGTGAACACAATAAACATTGTCAGTTTGTCCGAATCATCATTAGGCCTATGTTTTGTTTTTATCTTTTTTTAAATTTCGTTTTCTGTCCCCCCCCCCACCATTCTTCCTCTCCCCCCCCCCTTTTCCGGTGAGTTTCTTCTTCTTCTTCTTCTTTTCTTTTCTTTCTTTTTTTCGTTTTTCTTTTTTTTTTCTTCTTCTTCTTCGTTTTTTTTTTTGCGCCCCCAAGGAGTGGCGCCCGGGGCACGTGCCCCCCTTGCCCCCCTAGATACGCCACTGCCTACCCCCCCCCCCCTAAAAAAAAAAAAGAAGTTGTAGTTGCTCACTGTGGGATGAAGTAGGCCCTACTGTATACGATTCCGCTAAATCAGCATGAATTTGTACAAAACATGACACAACATGACAAAGACGGACCAGTTTGCATGCCCTTTACATTTTATTCAGATGAAATGAGAGCAAAACATAATAATTTTTCTTGTGATAGCTATTGTGCTTATAGTAAACACACGTTTCAAGTTTAATTCGCTCACCGACATCCATTGCTCGGCCAACAGGAACTGCAGAAGCTTCCTGAGGATGACAAACAGCAGCTGATCAATGTTCTCTCACGGGCGGGTTCTCCCGGAGCCGACGAAGAGCTCCTGGACCTGGTCAACTCGGCCAGCAGCGGGTTCCTCAGGGAGACCTCCGCATCGCCACATGCATCGCGGAGATCCAGGTCTCCTGATAAGCGGAGCATGATCCGGTTGTCAAGGGAGCGGGATGCAGATAAATCATCATCTCCTAGTCCTGTCGATCGAATCCGACATGCTACTGGTCTGGATGTCACGCTTGGGAAGGGAATGCGATCACAGAGTGCCAGTACACATCAAAAGACCGGTGAGAACTTTCTTTTCATCTTTCCAAGCTCCCCCTTGGGGGTTTACTAGTATTATCAATTTTCGTTCATAGCTCACTCTGGCAGTATGGAAAGCTCCTGGGCGAAGTGTGAGTTCACTTACGTCAGCATTTTGATGATTTCTACAGGAAATGCGTGTCCGAATTTCGTCTGATTGTTCAATATCACGTGTCTTTCAAGCAGAGAAGAATTAAAACGCTCAATGAATATCTTTTTGAAAGAATGTACTGTCTTATGGGCATGTTAAAAAACCCTACGTCATAGGAACTAGGAGTGAATTTCCAGATATTTCACAATGCTACACACACAGGTTCTAATTTTGTGGTACAATGGGTACAATTCTGATGAGTTTCCCTTGAAAGTTTTACACGTGAAGGAGTACTGTGTACTCATGATCCTTCAAATGTCACTTTAAGCTCATAAATGCACAGGCTAAAATGTAATCTCGCTTCCCATCAGCAGTTGCTGGTCCACGACAAGGGGTAGCCAGTGCTGGTTCCAAATATTCTGAAAAGAATGCCGAAACCCCCATCCATGGCAGTTTTCGGAAAAGCAGCACACATAGCGATGAGAAGCGACGCAGAGACGAGAAAAGTTACATCATTAAAGAGGAAGACGACTTGGGGCCTATTGAGATGAGAGAGGAGGCAGAGAGCGTGCAAATAACGCTTTCCGCTTCAAACTTGGGAGTGCAACCTACTAGTGTCCTGCCACACACAGCCACGAGTCAGCAAGAAACTCGTGGTAAGAGCTAATCGCCCTCTTTTCGACAATGTAGCTTTTTATGTTCATTTCCGCGATTCTCGTTATGAGCCAATGCTTTACTAATTTATTAATTCGTTTATTTAGTCATTTATCTGGCTTCATAGGTACAGGCTTACAATTCATCGGTTTGTTCGTTATTGATGTGCTGTACCAAAAGTGCTAAAATATGTCGAGGTGTTAATGTTGCGTGTTGTCTTGAAAGTGTGACCATAATATACAGTGTATCCATTCATCGGAATGAAGATGATTTTCAATGGGGCCTTTTATCGCATAAACATTGTAAGTGTCATTTTCATTAATATGGCACAATAACTCCAAAAGATGACGTTGAGGATGTATGATTTGAAGGTATGTTTCGTGTTTATGTGCGGTACCAGTTAGTGTTTGAATACACACGGTGTTCCTGGTGAATGTTATATTGCCTTTTACTAGAAATTACGGTCGTACAATTTCAAAAAGAAAAAAAAAATAGCACATCACTTGAATTCAATCAATTCTTACATCTTACAGACGAGTCCAGTGTCTCCGAACCAATACTCCCTCGACTCCTTCCCCAGAACGAAAGGTCTTCTGCAGGGCAGTCAATTGTTGAGTTCCAGGATATCGACGGCGCAAGGTACCATGGATTCCTATCGTCAGATGGACAATTCATACCAATTGCAAAATTGGATAAGAAAGGTTCTCGTCTCCCAGTTGCTGTCAGACCCGACGGCACATACTGCATCATTGGCAAGCAGAAATCTCAATCTTTCTTGACGAGTGTTTCTTCCGAGAGCACCACAGGCGACGAGGAGACATGTTTTGGACAGAGCGTCACAGAAATACGAGATGCCACCGGTGTCACTGTCAAAGGGTACAGGGATATCTGCGGGAAATTTGTTCCAATATCGCGAATTGACAACGCTGGAAATGAAGAAGTTGTCATGATGAAGCCTGATGGCTCCTGTTATGTCGTGAAAGATGGGAACAGTTTAGAAAGTGTGCAGCTAGGTCATTACTTCGGTTCGCCGAGAGTAGACACTGCAATGTCTGACCATGGGGTGAGTCTGGAAACTGGGCGCGTAGATCAGGCTTCAAGCGCTCATCGGCTTCATGCATCGAGATATGCGTCGGAGACAACAGTGATGCGAACGGTTGCAGTAACTGGTCATGATAAATACACATACCAAGGATTTGATTCCCCAGGCATTGGGTTTGTGCCAACGGCTCGCGTGGAGCCCGACGGTGAGAAACTGCCGGTGGTGATGAACGCCGAAGGTCAATATACTGTCGTCAACAAAGAGGGCGTCATGGAGGTGATCGATCTAAGATGTTACTCGGACAAGCTCAATGGTACAGTGTCCAAGGAATGTAGTGTTTGCCAACTGCTAGCTCATAATCAATCACCTTCAGAGATAACTTTTCAAAGGCGTTCATCTGGAGCCTTGGTCATACGTAACAGTCACAGGGATGCAAGGAGGTCCAAACCGAGAGAACCAGACACAAATGATGTGTTCACTGTCGGCAGCTTCGCAGACGATCTCAGCAAATCGCCCAGTCCTATGAAAACTGGATTTCCAAAAGGGTTTCATCAGCTGTCTCTGAAGCGTGGTTTCGATGGATCACTCTATCATGGTCGATGCCATTCAAACCATTTTGTGCCCGTTTTCCGCCTCGATGAAAAAGGATATCGACATCCCGTACTTACAGATTCAGTTGGTAGATGTTTTATCATCGATAGCAATGGCAATAATCGATACTTAGACGAAGATGGCACGTCCGACAAGGAAAGCACAGTACGACATAATAAAACAGTTGTACGCGATTCCAGTGGTTTCGTTTACGAAGGTACGAACACTATAGATGGTCGCTTTGTACCCGTTGCTCGAATTGATGAAGGTGGTGGTCGACAAGCTATCATCAAGACGAAAACGGGAAAGTACAAATTTCTGGACAGAGACGGAAAGATGAAAAAAATCGATGTTGCAGAGTTACAACAGACAGGCACCCAATCTGCACAGCAAACACTCTTCAACTCTTCCAAAGGTTCAACCCAACGCGGTGAGGATGGATACATGTATGAAGGCGACTTTGATGGAACCGGGCAATTCATACCTACATTCCGAATTGACGAATCCGGATATCGACAGGTTGTACTGCGGAATTCCAAGGGGCAAGCTTATCTCCTAGGCATCGATGGAGGAATTCACCTGGTTCCCGATTTCATTTCGAGCAAAGCCGGAGTCAAAGAATACACTGACAATCTTGATTCGAACAAGATGCCTGAAGAGAAAATCAATCAAGAAAAGAGTATCCGACATGAAAATGACCCAGATCATGAGCCAGAGCATCGTTGGATTAGTAAGGAGTCATCCACGGATGACAGCTTGAGTACTATCGAAGATGATCTTACGGCAGCTGGAGACCCTATCACTACAGCAGAAGAACAGCCGCAGGGTAGTCAAGGCAGTTTCAAATCATCTCGTCCACTGTCAAATGAAAAATCGCTTGCTGTTCACGATGAGAAACATGAGAGGCGTAAATCTGAGCAAGGAAGCATAGGTAGATGCAGTACAACGGACTCCAAACCGGACTCGGATATTGATGAATTACCAAGTAGAGATGCAACTTGGGAAAACGTAACAGTACTGTCACAGGATAAGGCTCTGGAAGACTCAAATAGATCGACAAAAAATGAGTCCCTTGCAGTACAACCTGAACAAGAGAAAAGCAATGATGTCGAAGTGGGACTTGAACAGCCACTGAAACGAGGTAGACGCGAGAGTACGATCTCATACCTTGGTGTCAAGGACGACTCGAATAAAATCTCCCCGCAGCTTGATGAAAATGCAGCCGTCATTGATTTAGAAAAAAAGAAAGAAAGGAGGGAGTCGGCTAAACAGAGTGAAGCACGAGGCAAATCTGCATTGAGTAAGCAGCAGCCCGTGAAAAACACTGCTGTGCATAACAAAACGGGTAAGCCCGAAAGAAAAGGCGGACAATTGCAGAAACACACATTCGCCACGCCTCAGGCAAATCTAGCGAATACCATGTCCATCGGACAAGGTGGTCTCACATCGCAGAAGGCCGATTCTTCAGTGGTTGGAGAATCATCTACGCCATCACAGCTTACACCTGAAAACACTAACAAACTGCCTACACTGTCCAACGCTCAACTTCCAGATATTGCGGCAAATGTCCCAGATCAAAACAATCGGGAAGTCTCGCCCAAGCAGCAGTCACAGGAGGCTCTCCTGTTACCTGACATATCAGACAGAACCAACACCCTTCCTCGTTCACGCCGAGGAAGTACGAAAATCGTTCAGAAGAAACTCCCATCGACAAATCGGCGACGAGCAAATAGACCTCTGAATTATGACGAGGTTGAGCAAAGGGCAGATGGAGATAATATCCGAGAAGAAGAAGCGGCAGATCAAATCACCGAGCGAAGTTCCTCTCCTTTAGATCTCATTAACAAGTTTTCGCGCTTCAAACTCTCGGCAGAACAGCCTCTTTCCCCTCCTCCACCTCCTTCCGGAAATCAACCCACTTACCGGATGATGTATTCGACGCTACCAAATCGCATTCAGAGCCCACCTTCTCCAAACTTTTCGACTAATGTCCAGAATACTTCAGTCGACACAACTCCGATTCAAAAGAGCTCCCCTGCACCAGATGTAAACTCTCAGGAAAATTGCCAGGAAATCGTTATACCGTCGGTGAAGCTATCATCAGCACATTTCGAACGCGCACGTCCGCAGAGCTTCGTCCGATCGAAGACTTCCATGAGTATCCGACCGTCAAGTAGGATATTGGGCATCGTGGAGAACATCCCGGATTCAGTCAGCTTGATCTGGAGACAGCACGACCGAGAGGTTGAGCTCCTTCGACAAAAGTTCCAGCTGTCCCTCACTAATGCCTTTACCTTCTCCATGTTTGAACTCCCCGAGCAGTACGCAGAACACAATCACAACCTGATGCAACAAGCACGCCAGATACGCACTCTGAAGAAGCCCACTAGACTTGGAAAACCGCCGACGATAGCACAGAGGCAAAAGCGTCCCCAACCTCTAAAGAAGATACAGCGGTCCTCGTTGAAGAAGCCACAACGTGTGAAGGCCTGACAGTCTTTTTCAGAAGCAAAACAGAATAATGTAATTCAATTATGGTCAAACCATGTCCTTTGAGGTTTCCCTGGATGCTCTTATGGGGTCGGGAAACTCTAAAATTCAGTGTGTAAGATCGGTATGAATTATGTTGCATTTGGACTGAATTTGAAATGAAAAAGATTTGCCAGTTAATGATCGAGAGACGTATCAATGCATTGCGTATCAGTTCATACATAAGCAAAAAGAAAAATAATGAGAATCCAATCTGATGGAATTAAGAAGAGAATTTGTGATGCATTTGATATTCATTATGAAAATTGAGGGGGGGGGGTAGTTGCCGATCGTGTTGGAAACAAGCAACGAACTTGTAACAGCCTGTAAGTTGATGGTATCTAAAGAAGTGAATAAATTACGAGATGCTGAGCACAAAAACCTGTCGAATCCCTTTCACCTCTTACACCATGGCGTGTTACTAGTAGTTTAAGGCAAGCGTCACATGCACACACACACACACACACACAACACAGACACAACAAAACGTAAACACACTTAATCCATTCCTCATACTCATTAGTCTCCTATCTTAGTCATACTTGAAAACACGGGCATCATGTCTTTTTAGAAGTCTATCTCTCGTAACTTACAGGCAGACTATATCCTCTGCACATAAACACAAACACACAAGCATGAGATTTCAACACAGACTAGAAGTCAAATTTACACCTATGATTCCCTATTACTGGTGTGCCTCGTTTCTTCGTTCAAGTGTATTCCATTGAATATCTTACATTTTATGCCACCTACGTTACTTGCAACCGTTTGACTGCGAACACAATCACAGGTGGAGAAGAAGAAATGTGTCCCAGTGTTGTAAAGAATTTCTTCAAAGTTTGGCGAGTGCTAACACAAGTAATTCCCTTTGATACACATGCATACTGTGTAGAATATTGCTGAGACACGTCCATAGAATGGAGTACACTGACACTACAATTACCACATACAACGTCCATTTTTTTTTTTTTTTTTTGCAACATGGTTTCATTTTATTTTTAATTTTCTCTGTCTGCATTTGAGCCTTCTCACAGGCATAATAGGAATGTACAGTGTACTGTAAGAGTGGATATTTTCAGGCCACTAATTTTTCACGCTGAGCCGGGTAAGAAGAGTTTCACGAGTTTGTAATTCCACTAAAATCGATACATAAACTACTGTAACATGGCAAGCAAGAAATATATTTGCATGCTTTTATTTTCACGCTAGTTCCTGGTTGCGCGAAATGAGCGAAAATGTCAACATTGCGAAAATTTCCACTTTTACAGTACACTCAAAGTAATCATTAGGAAGACACATTAGATCATTTTTTTTAAAGAAATATGCAGATGTTTACTGAGAGGTCAAAATACTGTTATACACCACATATTTTGCGAGTCTAAATTATCGCGAATCAGGGATTCCCGACGATTTCGCGAGTAGTTAAATTCCTGACCATGGAGCCTTGTACTGAACGGAAAAGTGCACACGAGTATGTCAGATTCACATTGGGATCAGAGTCAATATTTTCGCGTGTCTTTAATTTCGCGAATAGCACCTGACTCACGAAATTTGCGAAAATAAAAACCACGCGAAATGCTTGGCGTATACAGTATGTTATCATAAAATGAGTCTTATAATATCTCCAATCAAATGGATTCATCGCACTGTATCAACACATTGAATGAAAAGCTACATTGAGAGAAATTATTAAGCCATGCATTTGTAACATTTTTCTGGTGAAATTTTTCTATTATGCATAGTGCATGGCCATGGGTTGGAATTTGCTGGCTGCTTTAGTTAGGTGGTCGCTATAAACAGGGCTTCTCTCTCTCTCTCACGGGGGGGGGGGGGGGGGGGGGGGGGGGGGGGGGGATTTTTCAGTGGCTGCATATGAAGGGGCTTTCTTCAAAATTGGCTGTCCTGATTGCATTCTGAGCACAGAAAACTTCCATAACAAAATAACCTTAGCATTAAAGGGGGAATCCAGTCCATATATAAGTTAGTCTGATAAGAAAAAGTAAGATATTATGAGTTCAATGGTAAATTTTTGATTGAAATCGGGTGAAAAATAAAGAGATTATGCCATTTTGAAGTTCTGCTAATTTTTCAAGAGACAGTTCTTGAAAGTGAGCATGTCATTCCCTCACAATTTGCAATAAAGTTTGTACACAAAATTTTGAAACTTCCAGTTTTTCATTAAAACACAATTGTGTCTGAAGCTCAAATCCTGGTAAATCTAACTGATCACTATTCTGAAGTTATTAAACCAGGAATAACATCATGTTTCAGACTTCAATGACAGAAACATTGAATTTTCATCATTTTTGTACAAGATCAATGGAAAATTGTGAGGTTATGATATGGTCAGCTCACTCATTTGCATATTCATATCCACTATACAAAAACTGTTTTGCAGAAATTAGCAAAACTTAAAAATTTCCTAACTTTCTTATTTTTCATCCGATTTCAGTCAAATTTTTACTGTTCCACTCGTAAGATTTTACTCTGTTTTATCAGACTCACTTATTTTTGGACTGAATTTCCCCTTTAACATAGCTTCTGATTTCCACATTTTGCAGAAATTAGCAAAACTTCAAAAAATTTTCTTACTTTCTTATTTTTCATCCGATTTCAGTCAAATTTTTACTGTTGCACTTGTAAGATTTTACTCTTTTTTTATCAGACTCACTTATTTCTGGATTGGATTTCCCCTTTAACAGAGCTTCTGATCTCCACATTCTGACATATCAAGAGTTCTTTGGATTCTTAGAGGTGACGGTACAGTTCTTGATGCATTCCTGTTATGATTTTGGCCCAAACAAAGCAAAAACGAGAAAAGGTCGCCTATTTATCGCACTGCTGAGCTAGATTTCCCTTGATTTCTCCTCTGTGATCATCACATCTGAGTCAGTGGTCGTATTCTGAGCAAGGACAGACCATTGCCAAGTACGATGTGGACAGCCTTGAGGAGGTACAACCTTGCAAACATGCAGGGCAGGAGGTGGGGGCGTGGTTCCTGAAACCAAGGAGAGAACAAGATAAATGAGGATGTGATTAAAAAACATATAATAAAATTATGATGATTAGAATTCAAACGAATGAGTTTTTAGTCAAGATGTTTTTATTGCCTAAGATGCCCTTAATCGGCACTCATTATTCACTCAATAGTACCCATGATAAAGAATCATATGCATAAATACTTGGATTGGATTTGAAAGAACAATCTCTTAATTACAACTTGACACAAAAATTCATTAATTTGAAAAAAAAAAAACAATATACAGTACCCATGAGCCTTGCCAAAGACAGTCATGTATGCTATGAGCACCGAAAGGAATCCAATCCAAGTACATATGTATGGGTGTGATATTTTATCATGGTTACTACTGCAACGCCAAATATTTGGTGTCTATATGTCAATGAAAGGCAGATTTTCAATCAGTTACAATAAAATTCAAACTGCCTGTAAGTTGACTTGACTAGGTGCTGTTACCTTCAACGTAATCATTGTACCAGGTATCTTTCTTGTGGCATGTGAGGGCAAGGTTCCACTTTTTCTACCAATTTCTTCATAATTCTTCTTCCTCAACGTCTGTCTTCATCCCCTTCTTCCTCTTCATCTGTATCAACATCATCTTCTTCTACCATCCTTCCATTGCTCTCTCTCCTGTGCATATTTATCACTTCTGTGCAGTGCTAGAATCAACATTTCATATTTTCTTCACACTCCCCACAGTGCTCCCTTCTCCCCTCTTCTCTTCATTCTCTCCTTTCTCCTAATCCTCCTCCACCTCATCCTCTTCCACTATCAATCAGGAAAGAGCACGATTATCTTTTGTTTCCAGTATATCAATCATGCTATCATGCCTGCGTTTACATCACATTTTCATCCCTTTTTCCCCTCCTCATTCTCTTCAACCTTGTTATTTCTCTCATATCTACCCATAATGCACAGGCAAGCAATTACAAAGTGTACCTGTCTTTTTCGACTATGTAAACACACATCACAATGAAGTTCTTACGGGTGTCGCTCACATTCAAGCGATGGGATGTTGTCCCAAAGGCAACTTATATTTTACTTCAAAGCGTTTTAATCACTCCACTCTCGTGGATGGATTGTTTTGTGTTTGTGTCCATGAACAGATATTAAAGGCATGATTTACCATTTCAAGATGAAACAAAAACCCGACAGTTATGGTTTCAAGAGAAAAATAGTGATATCTCCTTATATTTCAGGCTCTATTGCAACATTCTTATAGGGTAGGATGTTTTGTGATACAACTGTCCTACACATATGCATCAAATGTGATAACTTGAAGATTTTTGAAATCACCATTCCCAATGGTAAACAGTACCTTTAATCATGAATGCAGAATGATTGTCCTAAACCCTTGATCACAGTGACTCTACCACAGATTACCTCCAATATGCATTGATTTTAACGTTTACATCATTGCCAAATGTCCACAAAGATTGGCAAAATGGAAACAATCAAGCTGCCAAGACTCACCACTAGGATTCTGAATCTGCTGTAGTAGGCACTGAGGTCCTGACTTAGAGTCACCAGAAAGCGGCAGACCTACCACAGGACAAGACAATATGGTGGTGTGAGACAGTAAGTAACATCATGGTGTTTTATCAGAAGGATACATTATTACTTCTTGAATGAGGAAAGACAAGTAAATCCCTTACCCATCTAACAATACATTTACAGAATAAGAGAGACAGTAGGCCTAGTTTTAATATTATTATGTTTCCAAAGTTTAACACGGTATGATACTTGTATCTCATTCATTGTCATTTTCATCTCTCATTTTCAGATTCAATGGATGCTGTGTAAACTACATGTACCACTTTCTTAACATCTTCCAGAAGGGAGGGTGGTTTCGATCACATTACAACTAAACAAGATGAAATGGATAGTAAAGAGTGTTTTAAGGATATGCTGACCTTTTGGGTTTCAAACTTGCAATAGAGATTCTGAGTGGTGAACCCATTTCCGATCGTGTCTGACACAACATCTGGGAATGTTAGCAGGTGAGTAAGGAGCAGTTTCCATTCTGCATCTTCCTTCAGTGTACTGAAATCTATAGTCTCCAATGGTGGTAATGGTGGGTATGTTCCTGAATGAAGCACAAAACAAAACACAACAAAACAAATCACAATATTTACATATATGATAGAGAAAGAAAATTAAACAGATGACAAAAGTCACTTCGATAACAAAGCAGTACAAAGTTTAATCTCACATCTCATTAGGAGTGATTAAAGTATTCTACTCAGTGACTTTGTCATAAAGTGATAGTCGTTTAATTCACTTGATGAACAGAAACATAGAAGAGGCACAATTTCTACTTCTAACTGATCTGGCTGAATGATCATTAGACAGCCATTGCATTGATTGTACAGGAGAGAAGTCCCCTGCTTGCTGTTTTTGTTTCTGTTTTTGTTTTTGTTTTTGTATTTTTTTGTTTTTGTTTTTGTTTTGTTTTTTGTTTTTGTTTTGTTTTTGTTTTTGTTTTTGTTTTTTTTTTTGGGAGGGGGTTGTTAATGTTGTTTTTGTTTTTTGAGGGTTGTTGTTGATGTTGTTGTTTTTGTTTTTTTAGAGTGTGAGAGGATGATGATTTGGCTAGATTTGTTACTACATGTACTTACAATATTGCAGATTGGAGACAGTCAACATGTACAACTGGAGTATCAAGAAAGGATGTATTGTGATATACTTACACGAACAGTGATTACTATGACTGCAGTTAACAGCCATGCATGAATGTGAATGAACTTTCTTGTAACTTTGGAGCAACTACAGCACCGAGTCAATTTCACTAGGAAAATGCACAAGACCCCATGATCAGGAATACAAAGTGAAGGTACAAACTTCCTCCATCCTCTAACTCAGTGAAAGGTTTTATCATCTCTATGATCCACAAAACTATGTGAAATATACACAACTGACACCACATTTCTGCCAATATGAATTTGCTTTCACCATTCAAGTAGGAGTGTGAATCCACTGAATTGTACGGAAATTAGTGATACCTTTGTCACAACATATATGGGACATTGCTTCCATTAAAAGTAAAGTAAAGGCGGATGAACATAACATTTCTTCACAGTCAGCATCACACTCTTATTTCGAAAGATTTCCTTCTATAATCTATCTAATGAATGATAAAAAGGGCATGATATATCATTGATAATCAATGAAAAAACAATTTCTTTTATCATCAATGTTGATGATACTTGTGCTGCCATGACCATTTGCTAGAGGCATGCATAACCATCTTGTATGGCTTGGGGTTTCTGCATTTGCCGAGTCTAAATTGCAAAATGAGTTAGCTCCATTCTTGTTAACCTGATAAATTTACGATTAAAGCTGGTGAAAAAAAAAAATGAAAATGATAAGAAAATATGAATATTTCTAATCATATCGCCAAGAATTTTTCTCATGAAACAAATGAGGTTTCACTGGGAAGGTTCTACTGTGCTCTATCTGATGGTGGACTTACTTTAAAATGTCAAAAATGGCGCTTAACTCATTTTGTGGTCAAATTCTTTATTTCTAACCTTTGCTGACTTCCTCCTCAAAACAGGAAAAGAGTCTCGAGAGTCTCGCGTAGTTATAGACAACAAACACTCCATTCCTGTTATCTGGCCAGGGGTTGTTACTTTTGCTGTCACCCAGGTCAACCTTCACCTATGGAATTTCGAAAGATTGAACGACAAAAAAGGAATCTTGGAAATTAGGACTGTAATGTTTCTGTCAACAAGACAAAAGAACACACCTGCAAATTAGTCAACACTGTCAATCGTATCAGAAAAGGTCAAATCTAGGACTTAGTGAGCTTTGTAATATGGCAATACAATATATATCTTGATTCAAATGAGTTCAAATGGAATGGTTTCTTTTTGTTCATTTTCCATTCGACAAAATACTGTATATGCCATATACTTCAAGTGTAGGGTGCAATTTGCGAATTTAACATACAAAAATATTAACTTTGATCCCAACATAAATGCCATGTGCACCGTTCATTACTGTACTTCACGATGGTGAATGTATCCATTCGCGAAATTGTGGGGAAGTCCCGATTCTAGAAAAATTACACTTGACAAATATTTGGTATATACAATACTTCATTTAACGGAATGTATTTTTCATTTTGCTAGACATATAGAAAAATCACAGACATCAAATGAACATAGAGTCATAGTGACAAAGAGACAAGAATAGTGAGTAAAGATATCAAACTTTCATATCGACTAAACTGGCTTACAACCTCATAAATGTACAGTTCAACTCACCAGATGTCTGACGTGAGTTCCCAATATGTCAAACTTTATGCCTGCTGCAGTCAAAGTCTCAATCATTGCATCCCATGTGTCACCTATGAAGAAATGTGAGGCATTGATTATTTCATGTTTACACATCATGTCAATGTTCCACACACTCACAAACAAGGTGGTAGCAATGAGCTAACAGAAACTGATGTCTATTTATAATCACTTTGTAAAAGACACACATCAAATATGTATTATCGCAATTTTTATGAAACATGTCAGACTTTCAAACTCAAAGTAGTTTTGGCTGGTGAGAATAGTATAATAGAGCGGTGGGTGGTTGTTCTTACTGCAACTGAAGGTAAAAATGTGAGTTGCCAGTTCTCTTTTCCCAATGAGTAAATATGCATACTTCAAGACTTGACTGCTCCTCGTAAGTTCAGCCTAAAAGACCTCTTTTGAAGTCTGAAATATCATTTATAGTGTCTGCCTGTTTTTAGTGTTTGTGTAGAAAACAAGTAGATCTAAACTTTATGAAGCAATGACTATACTGTCACTTATATTACAATGGCAAATACCACTCTGCCACTTTGTGGATATATTACTGATCGTATATATATATATACTAATGAAACTAACAAATGATTCATCCCCTCGCAGCCCACCTTGAACCTGGTCTCCATATTTCATGACAGAGGCTGCCCTCATCTGTGACTCTCGTATTGAATACAAGGCGTCCGCGTCCATGGTGTTCCTCACACCACCTGGAACAGCCCCCTCTACAGCTGGCTTGGGGCCATTCTGTTGCGAGATGGACACTGGCGCACACGAGAGATGGAACTGCTGGCAAGAAGAAAAGTCTGTGGACAGAGCTCTCAGTGCAAGATCGCTCTGCTGCTGGGTGAATTCACAGCTGGACGGGACGATGTGGAGAATGTAGCAGCCTTTGGATAATCCTTGACTGCTCAGCTTGCGTGCAAGATTGGAAATTATACAGCCAATCAGAATTTATTCAAATCATTTGCATTTTTCGGTTCATCATATTCACTTTCATATCTCCAGAAATGAAAACACATCACCACCAATCAAGATTCTTTATGAATTCAGATTTCCTACAAGTTTTGAGTTTCTTGTATACTATTTTGCTTTAAGGGGTTCCAAATAATCCATATTTTGAATGAATTCCATGCCCCTTTGGTCAATATCACATGGAATTCTCTCTGATCTACTGCAAAGCAATCATTTGACATTCATGTCTCATACATAATTACAAGCCATCATTGTATGTTTACATTTTACCCTTGCATTCACATAGTCCATCCCTTTTGAATACAATTGGATTGTAATCTGAATCAACAAACTTTGCTAACTGTGTGACTCTATAGACACAAGAGGATAATTCTTATTTATACCACTCATTAGTCAACTCATAAACACTTTGAAATCCATATTTTATGACAGATATACAGATCTTACAGCACCATAATTCATGGGTTTATGACAGTCTCTAGTTTCGGTCAATGTAGTAAAACAGAACTCTTGACTTTCATCCAATTTACTTGGATTATACAATCTTTGTCATGTTTTGTGAGACAAAGTCTAAAGTTCTGTAATTCAATGCAAATAGAGCACATGGTGCAGAGATGGGGCAAAACATAGCATATTATATAATTTATGTACTCTTTGAGATGCCCAAGATATGATTGTGTCATAACAGATTTTTATGATTGTTATTATTTCTGACACACTTTGCAGAGGGGCATAGAATTTTTTTTCAGCAAGTGCTCTATCTATGTCATCTGTACCCTGTTGCATAAAACCCTTACCGCTGGACTTACCGCTCCTTTCTAGCGGTAAGTCTTCAAATCAGCGGTAAATTTTATAATCCTTGATGCTGATTGGCTGTGATGCCTAATTTTGACGGTAGTTACCATTGAAATTCAACGGTAAGTTTTATGCAACGGGCCCCTGGTCATTTAAGTTACATATGTGACCATGCATCACAAAACCAACAAAAAGTCACAAGCACTGATTTTGTGTTAAAACTGAAAATAGGTGAAATGGGTCAACCCAGCCAATCTTGAGTTTTTAATATTATCTGAAAGAGCAAGTCTTCTTTTACATTATACTAATTTTTTTGGGGGGGACAATAAATCGAACAGGAACTTGTGTTTTCAGCAGTTTTTCTTGAACACTTGTTGGTGGAATAGTGTGATTAGGTGTTTCTCATAGAGCCCTCTTTTCATTTCTTAAAAACCAAGGCCATAATTTTCACTTTCAACTCCAATTACTTTGAAAAGAATGATGCTACTGCATTGAAAGTTGGTATCAATCATCTACAGAATGTGTTAATAAAGCATGCTCAATTTTAGCTTAATCTGATAATCCCTTCATTGTTGTTGCTCCAGTGGTTAACATCCTGTTTTTGTTCCATTCATTGCACAGCTAGCACGGCTTGAGAAAGATTAAGATTCATTTCTGCAAATATCTGAATGAACTAAATAAACTAGAGAACACCAGCTATGCTTTAATAAGAATCGGACCGAGGTGTTTAAAAGACACTGTTCCTCTTTGTGTATCACCAAATATTTGAATGAAACTCAGAAGCAGGGCATGTTGTAAGCGACATAGATGATTCACATACAAAACATTTCTGAAACATTTGATAAGGTGATAAGACCTGTCTGTAAGACAAAACTGTGCTTGCACAAGTGTTGTATTTCAATTCGAAGCCTGTAACATTTTCACTTTTCATTTCTTAGTTCTTCACCGAGGTGTTCAACATGAGCAGCAAAACATGTCAAAAGTGTTGGTATATGCCGGCTGGAGGACCGCAGCTGGTATGTTCTACTGTGTAAAGGTCAACCAAGCCTAATTAAAGGTCTTGCCAGACGTCTTACAACTCATGGCCACAACCTCAACCCTATTACCAAAGAGGTAAATAATTTATCCATGATTAAAGAATATTTTTGTCACTGTTTATACTGCAACATAGCCAAAATCATGCCTACATAACCAAGTCAATAAAGAGGGTGTATTTTCAATCATTCAATTGCTCAGTAATCAATCGCCCACCTGCAGTGTATTGGTATAATCATAAATGGAGGAACCCTGAGAAAATCTAAAAAATGAATTGGAAAATCCTACTGAATTTGTGAATCCTGTGCCGGACTTATGAGCTTTGAATAGAGATGATTTAAACAGCTAAACAAAACTAAATGCTAACACACAGCCAACGATAGTAACCAAAGGTCACACAAAGTGTAAGGGAAAGGCACAGAGTGTAATGAACTCTTTACCATGTATTATTGATTGCTTCTCTGATAAATACCTGATCTAGGGCATATTGCACTCTGCTGCACTCTTGTAGTAGATGAGATGCCTCGCCACTTCTGGATGTCACTAGGAAAAGAGAACACATTCAAACATTCACAGATCAAACAACTTCTTGTCACTGTTCTTTCAATGATTTAAAAGCTTTAGCTTTGAAGAGCATTTCTCTGTCAGCATTAATTCATTCCAATATTTTCATACCATTGAGAGGTGATAGATATCTTGGGATGACTAAGTTTTATATGTTTGTATGATCCTTGCACATTGACATGATTCAGAATGTCTGTAGCGATGGTGGCACGGTCTGAGATATTTGTTAAAAACATTGCTTGCTCATCTCGGTACTAACAGATATTTGGTTCTTTCAAGGGAATACACAATTCTGTACTAGGCTCATATGCACAATATTCTGCCATAAATGATACATAGATATATCAACACTTGAAGACTAGGAATTGACCAACTAAAGTCATTAAAAAATGGGGAATGAGTTTTCACCGTACACTGCACTTTAGTCAAATTCTGGCTGTATCCTCCTTTCCTGGTTTGAATGTCAAAGTCCCCAAGCACGTCTAAGAGGTTCAGGCTCAGTTGCGATGGCAATCTAAGTTTGTCATCACCGGGTCCAGACTGCTCTGTCCCATCACCATGGCAACTGGAAGTGGTTGAACCACATGTTCCTACTGGTATAGCATCCGTGTTCTCTCCTCCATCCACACAATCTGCTGGAGCTACATGTCTTGATTGTGTGAGCCCTCGCACAATCTTGGGATGAAGTCTTTCGCTCTCAGACGAGAGGACTTTGTCACTGGCACTGGAAGCAGGGTGCTGGTCTTCTCCAAGAAGTTTGCAAATACATGTAAGTTGGGATGTGAAACAGTGGTGCACTTGGTGAACATCATACCTGTACACAATTAAAAAAGAAAAGAAAGATGGAAAATTATGACAGTAGGCCCTATATATGAACTTCATGTTTAATATCCTTTTCTGATTTTTGTTTTTCCCTGATTCTCTCTTCACTTTTCAGTTGTAAGATTTAAGATTGTATATTATTGATCTGTCACCAGATTTCCAGATAAAGTGGCAAACCCAGCATTAAGTTTAGGTGATCTCGGCAACTATAAATCTGAGGTTTGTTTAAAGATCAAAGTTTGATATCTTAATTGCCTTCTGTCCAAATCTTTAAGTCCAAAGCGTTTGGAAAAACTTTTCTTTGATGGACCACTCAGCACCAACCAACCAGGTACTTGAAAGGCTGCATTGGATGACACTTTGAAAGAGGTGGCGACTGAATGCAGGTAAATAAGTTTTTAAGACACTTTGTGGCAGCATCCTTATACCCCTCGGTCATACCCACTCAGATTTTATGCAAAAGGCAAGAAACAATGGTACCATAACCCCACAAGTTAAGACTCAAACGGGGGAAAAAACAACAACAACAAATTTTAACACTATGCTGCATGTCTTTGGACTTAGCTCCCCACTGAAATCTGAAACGCAACCTCCCTTCAAGCATTGAAAAGAGGATACTTCACTCTGTTATACAGTGCACTCCCGTTATAACGAACACAGTTATAACAAAATTCCAGTTACAACAAAGTAAAAATTCAGGCCACAGCATTATACACTCGATGTTTTTTGTAGTTTATTTGTTCGGTTATAACAAAATTTTAAAGGGAAAGACTAGTAACTGATCAGTGGGAATCAGTGGAAATGCTCGGAGATGATTGTTCCAATCCTTATGGGATTCATTCAAAAGTACATTATATATCTATTGTTGTGTGAAAATTATTTGCTTCAGAATAGTTTCATATTCAAGTAATGTGTAGTTTAATGTTTCCGGGTTAGCATGCCCGGTCAGTGACGGGGCATTAAGCTGCACATTACTTAAATATGAGACCGTTCTGAAGCAAATAATTTTCACACAACAACAGATATACAAATGTATAATGTACTCTTAAATGAAACCCACAAGAATTGGAACAATCACCCCCCAGCATTCGCACTGATTCCCACTGATCAGTTACTAGCCTTCCCCTTTAATATAACGAAAGAAAACTGTCGGTCCCAAGGATTTCGGTATAACAGGAGTCCATTGTAGTAGAAGCTGGTAAATTTGATAACCCTTTATTGTGTCAGGGTATCAAACTGCTTTTCATACTAATGTACTTTCTGTAATTTTCGATGATTTACTTTGCACTCCTTACATACAATTTCATCATGATTTGTATTGTAAAGTACAACTGCATGTCTTTGATTTGTTATTTTAGTAGATGTTAAACAAATTGTTACAATGTGCAAGGCCCCTATTAGAATAAAAGTGTATGAGCCACTGATTGGGCTAACCATGAATTGAAAATACTAGATAGATGAATAAAAAAATAAATGAATAAATGTAAACATTTGCCACATAAAATGATGCAGCCCTGGAAATGCATATCAAATTGTTTGGAAAATGTGTGAAGGCTATATCCATGCGTCTTGTTTGACACCATGATTTCACCATGTCACCAACTTATGATGAAATAGATATTAATATGATGTCTCCATGCACTTATATTCCTAATGCTTCAATGTTATTAAATTTTTTTCAATAAATGTACACATTTTCAAGATTAATATTATAGACCAGCATATTCCCCTGAGCAGAAATACTTGGCACAAGCTAACTGTTAGCTGGAATACTAGACTCTCATTATATTGCTGACACCATCGTCAACAATTTACCTTCCTTAATTTGTCAGATCAAAAAAAAAAAGTGCATGAAAGATTGTCCAACCCTTAGTAAGGGTGGGGGACTGCAACACAACCTCTCCCAGGAGTACAGCTCTGTCATACCCAGAATTCCTTGACAACTGACTCCAAACAATAACATATCGGTAGCAATATGTCTGCGCCGATTGGCAACGATGCCTTCCCGCCATCAAATCAGACAAGCTGATGAAGCATCCAGGATCGGACTTGAAACCGTTCTCGGAATTAAAACAGTAAGTCCACATGAATTGATTTACTTTTGTACCTTTACTTACATTAAAGATTAATCAGTCTCTACTTGAAAATACACAAGTCTCCAGCAAGAACACAAGTAATTTGTATCAATAATTTTACCAAAGTCACAACATGATAATCCTTCATTTACATACTTCACCAAAAGAATTCCTTGATCTTCACAAGTAGCCCGATTTTTTTTTTCCAGGTAGGACATTTTCAGTATCAAACATCTGTTACCCTGCTACTACAAGTAACAATAGCACTCACCCACTGGCCTCCAAGAGGGCTGACACATGCTGGGCGACCAGATTCTGTCGTAGGGCCGCCAAACTTTCTTTGTCGGTCTTCAGAGCCGGGGGAGCGTTCACCAAGACCGTCCTTTCCTTGACGCCGGCATGATGTCCGTACTGCCCACCCTTCACCGTGATATCTTGGATGACGCGTCTGAAGGCAGTGGGCCGATGTAGCCTGATGCTGATGAAGCCGTTTTCGCATGGAGAACAACTGACGACGGGAACCGGCAGAGACTGGCCCTCAGACAGGATGGCTGCTGTCACGGCATCAACGCCCTAGTTTGCATTTGGAACAAGCACATATCTTATAAATATTGTACCCAATGTGTATTTTTTCTACTTTCGAAACTTCTCTTTGTCAGTTTGTAAACATACTGGCATTTCATCTGGAACTCACTTTCAATGCATATAATCATAACTTTTCACAACAACATAGAAGTTTTTGCTCCTAGAAATAGCATTACATTTTGTGAATCATGACTGTACTCTACTGCAACCTATCCGTTTTACATTGTACTAGTGTACAAATATACTTTGCCGTGAGAGTTTTGGGTTAAAACTATGGGCAGAGGTGACTGTAAAATACATATATGTGGTACTATTCACTGAGGAGTGCAGCCCCAAAGTGATGGACAGTACTTCTGGATGCACCAAAGCCTATAGTATTAACCAGAAACTTGTAATCCGGCAGAGTAAAAATATATATTTTGGATTGAAAATAAATATAGATATAGACCTCTAATTCCAAATATTTACTGAGCAAGGTACAATGTAAGTTAATTTCTGTTCATTTTTGTTCAGATGAAATAGTACCATCAGTGTGACAGCGAACACCTTTTACATCAAAAACAAACATCGACTGCCAAAACTTTGGAACAGCAAAATTTACTGAATTCCACAGCAAATTTCACTCAATATCTTATACAATGACTGGTTGATACACAATGTTTCTGAAAATCGAGAACAAAAAGTAACAATATGCAATTCAAAATAAAGCTTGTAGAATATATATGTAGTTTAGGTTTAAAAATCAAGACAAAAAAAAACCCAACAAACAAACAAACACAAGAATGCACACACAAAAAATATTTGTTTCTATATAGAAGTTAAGTATTCACTTTATAGTAATTTACACACATGAATACAGTAGTAAATTACAAAAACTGAAACAATCCAAACAACAGGGATTATGCCTTAGGGCTTGGACATTTTGTAACCTCATCAGCGACCCCAACACATTACTGGTTACAGCACCCTGCAACAGAAATTTTGTAGCATTCATTTTGTGCCCTTCCCCCCCCCCCCCCATTGCTTAGATTTTAGTTAGAGAGAATGAAAGAATTTTAAAAAAATCAACAATAATAATGATATAATAATTACAATAATGATAATAATAATAATAGGTACACTACACTTTTACTAAATGCACTTTATAAAGACAATGTTTCTAAGCACAAGGGGAAACGATGAAGAGAAAAGGAAAAAGGAAAAATGTGAGATGCGAGATAACAAACAAGTCCAAAAAAAATTAAAGATGGTGTCTACATATGAATTACATCTATAGACGTCTAACATTTAAATGACATAAGGTACATAGTAAGTTGTAAATTACATCAGTATGATCAGCGGGTATCGGTAAATACATAACAATATTACTGCACGGGTCATCACGCACAGTACATTATTTTTACCGGGAGGATCAATTGAATTGGGTCTATGGAAAAAGCCGATATTTCAGAAGCAACTTAAAGGTCCTGTCTAACTTTGGGAACAGTGATTTTGAAAATTTTCAAGATATGACATTTAATGCATATATTGTACCTGGGTACCATAAAACATCTTACCGTATCACACAAAATTTTTTTTAGAGATACGGTAGCCTAAAGCCTATATATAGCTATAACGATAAGGACATAATCTGTGTTTTTTCTCAATAAACCGTAACTGTAGATGGTTTAGTCTGGAAACATCTTTATTATAACTATTGTTCACATTTTGTATAGAGGATCTATTTAACAATACTTCAACTTATTATATATTAATTAATTTACTTAAGTCTTAACATCGTTACCGATTCAAATTTTTACAGTGGTTGTTTCTATCCCTAACTCACAATGTAGAACTAACTGTTTGTAAGTGTTAGATCTAACATTAGACTACAATGTATTTCAAAGCACTAAATTAATGCTGTTTTGTTTTTGTTCTTGTTTTTTTTTTTCATCTTCAAATGGTAAACGATTCTACTGTTGGGGACGCGTGACGGGGCTTGTCATATACCGTATCATATATGAATGGGTAGATCATTCCGCAAACTGGGGTGCAATAAAAACAATAACAAAAACAAGGCCCTAAAAACAAATAAAAATCAGACAAAAAAAGAAGAAGAGACAATTACAACTTACAACAACAAGCAAACAAACAAGAACAACGACAAAACACACAAAATTGAAGAGCGGCAAAAAAAAAAAAAATAAAAAATCTTTAGTCTTTCACATGATCAGTCCGGTCTATAAGGGCTATAGCTACATAAGTCTAAGGTGATTCTGGGTAAATGAATGAATGAATCAGAGTAGGAAAGGGTACCGGTAGGCCTATCTAAAGTTTGTTAGGTAGGCCTACGTACCTTACAGTGGAAGAATGGACGGATATTGGAGTGCGTCGTTTAAAAGTTACACTCAGTCCCACGTATATACATACCTGTCTTGTTTGAAACACCATCGACACTACTCCACGAGGAATACAAACATCGCCATATTCTGCTCTTGTACTTAGACGTGCTAGGTTGGACTTATTCTTCTGATTTCTTGGAATTACTTCATAGCAGGTTTTGGTAATGATTCTCGATAAATCAGTCAGAATTTGTCGCAGAAGTGATGGCATACTACTACTACTGGTGGTCTCGGAATGTTCCGTCATGGTCGCGCTCGGTAGCTCCACAGACCAAGTGGGTGGCTCGCGTGTGAGAGTACGGAACGCTGAACTATACATTGCCTATGGAACGCTTGTGGTATAAGAGTTTATTTTCCGACAAATTTTAGTAACGCCTTTACGGAAAACCAAACAAAGCAAAATCAACGAAGTCACCGAGATTGTGGCATCATTACGATCGCAGTGAATGCTGTAGTGGAACCCCTCTGTTGTTCCAAAACCACCCCCCCCCCCCACACACACACACCTTCGTTTAGGATTGCGGCCGAATTACATAATACTCTTTCTTGTCAATAAACAACAGCAAAAAATAATGGTAACCAAAAATATATATATATTTTTTTATTTATTTATTTATTTATTTAGTCATATTTATACAGGGTGGCCCTATCAGTAGTCAACGCACTGTTCTCCCTAGAGGCCCTGTGTCACAAACTCATTCATAAAAGTCAAACGAAACAGACAAATAACACTACAGAAATATACAACAGAGATTACAGAAAATGGATCTAACAAGATCAACATAAATATCAGATAACAAATAACCCAGGTTATGAGGCGAAATGTTTCAAATAATTACAGCAAAAGGTAGCTTTTGAAGGAGAACTGCGTATAATTGCAGGAAGTGCATTCCAAAGCATAGCTCCAGAGAAAGAAAAATAGAGAAATAGTAGCTATAATATCAGAAATTGCACAAGAAGAGAAGAAGACAGTGCATGATGAAGAAGAAGAAAGAGAAGGAAAACGACAAAGAAAAAGAATGAAAGGAAAAAGCAGATGATGAAGAAGGAGAAGAAAGAGAAAATAAATTTCTCTTTCCTCTTCATCTTTCATTTTGAACGAATTTGCTGTGCAAAGCGCTATCTCTGGTCATCAAATTCTCGGAGCAAAATAAGTAGATCAACTGTCTCGAGCTCACTCAACAGCCACACGGGCCACAGACAAGGTCAAGCCTCTAGCGAAATTCTACTTCTACCCTCGGCCTGTTGGTTCAACTCTGAGCTTTGCATCACATAATCGAACAAACAAACAAACTGGCTTGTTTAGCGGAGAGGGAACATTTTGAACCGAAAGTGGTTTCATTTGGCAGAAGGGCATCCCCCTCTTGATCTGATAATATTTCATTCCACATAAACTTCGAAACAAGAAACCATGATGCAAAACGTGCTCTTAGTTTCTAAACTTTTAAGCCAGGCCGGGGGGGGGGGGGGGGGGGGGGGAGTGGCTCACCGAAGTAAGAATGTTGTAACATGAAATATGTGAAAGAACTTTCATCCCAAACATTCCTTGCAATGGTATTGAAACTTGAATAACTGTCTTGAAAATAATGTGTGTTTGTGTGTGGGGTGAGGGTGAGTGCAGGCGTGATATTGTTGATTATCGTCTTTTGAATATGACTCTGCAAAATGCTATGATAATGACATCAATTCCTAGGAGCAATTAATGATTATATAGACAGTACCATTATTCCATCATTAGCTAAATATGTATAAATGAATAAAACGAAATAAAACGAAAAACCAATGGACAGCTAGAGAGAGGGAGGGAGAGGAAAAAAAGAGGGGAGAGGGAGAGAGTGCGTGTGTGTATGTGTGGTTGTGTGCATTATGTAGATAGAGGGAATTGTGTGTATCAAATATATTTCATCATTGTCTTTTCATATCACTACCTATGACATCTGTGTTTCGTTGGCGTATATAAGAAAATCCTTTTAAGAGCATTATTATTTTTCAGTTATGTGATCTCATATGAGATCATAATATTATTAAATCTGTTACGTATTTTGAGTAAGTGATACAATGACAAAGAGTTAGGCATATCAATGATACAATGTAGTTCAGGTTGCATGTCCTTTTTTTTTTCTTTTCGTCTCTATGCCTATTTTTGCGGATATTCTCTCTGTCTTGTTTTGCTCCCGTTTGCTTCTTGTCGCGATATTTCCATATTACTAGGGTTGATTTTCTTTTTTTATCTCAACGTTCATCTTCTAGTACTCAATCTTCGAGCGGTCATCGACGGATATGCTGATTGAAATTGAATATACGCACAAACGTTCCGAAATTTCGTCGGCATTTCGACGCTTTACTGTCACAGAATTAAAAGAAAAAAAAATGAATAACAAGGCAAAGTAATAACTTATATCCCCTAAGTCGGCCAACATAAACATATCGGCGAGAGACAACAGAAACGCGGAATACAAAGCTGATCTCCCATTTTTCATCTTTATGTTTGTGCAGAGAGCATTACCTGAGGAACGATAGAGATCAGGGGGAAAGCATATATAGGGACGGACTATACCTGCATTAATGCATTAGAGAATTATCAAGCGAATGCAGGTTTATTCATTATGGGCTATATGTAAGATATGCGATATCCATCGTGTCAGAAAAATTAAGGTGTATCATGCAAGATGTCCTCATTTTGGCGCGTCGCGTACGTATACCAATGTATTTAAATAAAAAAGAAATAAATAAAAAGATTATCAAGACCGGATCACCGGTGAAGATTTATTTATTTGTATATTGGTTTATTTGTATGTCTGTTTTTTCATAAGTCTTCATGTTCTTGTTTTCGTATGTTTCAGTGGATTCAATTAATGTTTCTTCTTGAATGAACAGTCAATAATCAACAGTATTATATTTTATTTTTTCCTTGTTATTACGTGAAGTGAGGTAAGAATAAATAATCATCGCAATTAATCTGAATGTTGTCAAGGAGGAAAAAAAACAAACAAACAAACATTCTGCACTTAAGTCGTTGTCAGTTCTTACAATGTGCCTTTTTCCAAAGCATGCTGTTAATGAAGATAATTATACTCTGTGATAATCATTACATGTAACGAACAATTTACTGCCGAATGGTCTGTATAATGTATATAATTCATGTTTGTATCAACACAATGTCACAGTTGCCATTTACATTACACTGATACCTGTATGAGATTACACAAGATTAAGATGAAGACAAAATTAATTCTGATCGAACTGAATCCAATGATTCGATTTGCTCACACATCTTTCACGCTGTTCATTTTCTATAGACCCTACACTACCTTCAGTGCAAATCATCTCTTTCTTACTGTTTGAGGAAATAAATTTCAAATAACAAAGTTATGAGACATGAGTTTTCAAATGATTCAGTGTTCTATCCTTCTTCGTGATATTGGCCCCAACCACACAACATAATGCGTTATGTAAATTGGGTGAGATGCTGATATTATCGCCCAACATGCCTCCCGTTGACCTGAGTGTGTACACGAGTATTCAGGCATTTTGAAATTAAGTCTGCCTTGCTAGATCATTTTGGTAGGGCTGAAATGGCAATCAGTTGAGCAACGTACAGAATATCAATGTTGTGTTCTTGTTTTTTAAATACAAAATATTCTAATACCAAATCATCATTCATTTGTAAATGAAGTGTAAATCATAAGGCACGTTATTCTTTAAAATACCCCCTCCAATTTCCCCGCACAAGGACAGAATGTAAAAGAAATTCTTATGCATATCAAATATGTCGGAGCACTCCCTGTAAATGTTCAAACATGTACATTCCTTTATAGATTACCAAAAAAAAGAGTCTTATTGACTCAATTGATTTATAACCGTGCATCATACACGTATATTATATCCATGCATATTGTATAGGCCTACGGGTATTATTTACCATTAATCCACTTTCCATGTGTGTAGTTTACAATGTTATAATTGTCATGCATTTTGTATTTCCATGCGTATAATAATGTTTTTATCACTGCAGGAAAGCAGTTTTACAAAAGTGAACAGGCCAATCCTACAGTATAAAATAAATAAAATAAATAATAGAATAAATGAAATGAAGAGTTTGTTCGCAGACACCGATAAGTCCATTTTTGAAGATTTTGAAGTACGGTATCTGTCATAAAGTACAAAATAGTACCTTTTAAATGATGTATTGGTCACTACAAATAAAGGTACATTTTTGAAGTTATGGTAAAAAAAAACAAAAATTTTCTTATTATTATATTTATTTTTCTTGACCTTTAATCGCAAATATCTCCATTTGGCAAATATGAACTTATCGGTTTTTGCGAACAAACTCTTCAAACGATACCGAAACAGCCAAGCAGTGGTCGCCTGTGGTAGGTATTATAATTGCTGAAATACTAAAAAGAGCTACCACTGTTTTATAACGTTTTTGCGTTTATACCTCTGGGAGTGTTGTGATGTATAGTGACATGGTCACCTTTTCCAATTTGAAAGTAAAATGCGACCATTGTAAATGTTTCTAGATGGCATGCTACCAAAAATCCTGAGTTTCTTGTTTATCTTTGCAATTATACCATTAATGTTTACTGTTTACTTGCCTTTATTCCATTCTATTAAAAACAATTCCAACGTGGAGCACCACTGCACTTTGAAAAGATAAGGAGCGCTACTACTTTAACCCACACTCAGGAACGAAAGTGTATCTGTCCTCATTTTTCTCGATGGCAAAATTCCTTTGGTGGAGTGTTGTTTTCGTCTTTCAAAATCCACGTCCAGTGCTCGTCGATTGTAGCTTTCCTGATCATTTCATCAGTCACTGTCCTGTTCAAAAACATGGTATTGTGCTTCCTTCTCACACACACACACTCTCTCTCTCTCACTCTCTTCATCTCTCCCTCTATCACCATATATCTCTCTTCTTCTCTCCTCTCGCACTCACCTCATCACGCATATAAACGCATGTGAATATTACGCACACACTCTCCTCGTTCCCTCTCTTTATCTCTCTCAACCCCCTCCCCCCCCCCCCCAAGTATAAAGATCGGGTTACGGCGGGGTTCAAAATAAAGATTAACATTTGAACTTCAGAGAAGCGATCTGAAGCGAGATAAGCCGCATAGATGAAGGTCGATAATGCACGTGTACTGAAGTCCCTAGCTGGCCCGATTCCTGTATTGTTGATTTTTTTTTCTTTTGGATTTGTTTTTTTCTTCCTTATACCGTGTTTTATGTTGCTTAATTTGTGTTTTACTTTGAAAGGTATGCCTGGCATGATTGCCTTCTTTTCCTTACGAAGATAAAAACGAAACAGATTGAAATACTGGATAAAAGGGTAAAGACAAAGTATTGAGACAAAATATGACTTTTGAAACCACAAGTAGGGCCCATAAATCGTGTTAGTCTGAGAAGATGCATATAGAAATTCGATATCGTGTGTTAAAATTATTTCTTAATTGGATAAAAATAAGAGGCCAGGCCAACTGTATCTTCTCTCATCACCACCCCCCCCTTACACAAACACACACACGCACACACACACACACACACACACACACACACACACACACACACACTCACACACACACACACACATACACACACACACAAACACATCATTAAGGCAAATGGACCTGTGTACATTCCCCTATCACTTAATTCTGTCAAGTACAGTAAATCCTAATCTATAATACAAAGTAAACTGTGACAATCATCATAAAATCTAGATACTAAAATTTTGTATTTATATAGATCCTTCTCAACCACAGAATGACACATAATTATCATCTCTATAGGGGATAATCACGTACATGATAAAAAAGGAAGTTATATCGTTTGCTGTATCGTAAAAGATGGTTACTGTCTAATCAAAGTAGTTCCTTGCAAAAAAAAAGTGACGATGATAGAAATGGCGGCTGGAGGAACAGAAACGGTGATGACGACAACATATTGAGGCTGGCATGATAATTGTGTCGTGCTTACCAAGAAAGCCGTGTTTTTACTCTTAAAATGTATTGCATTTGACCATTTTCATTTTGTCTGGTTCTTTTAATTTATTAACTTTTTCCTATCAGTTTCTTTTCTCATTCGCTTATGTCCGTCATTCTCTGTACATAGGGTAACTAATTTGCCAAAAATAAACACGGTCTTCCATTTTCTCTGCATGTCGTCATTGATTCCACCTCTTTAACGTTCTTCTTCCAGCTAGCTATTTTGTCCCGCTCCCGCAGCCCCCCCCCCCCCCCCACCCCGCAGTTACTTCATTACACGGGTCGAGATCGAGCACTGTTTATACTCTCCTCTTCCCTGGAAGTATGAGGTAAGTTCCCACTGGAACCGTCTTTGGAGAAACGGGATGAGAGAGGGCGGGTGGTGGAAAAGAAGGGGTGCGTTTAGCCTTTACGTCATGAACTTGCCCTGTTTAGTTCATCTGATGTCTTATAGGTCATGTTTCTCTGGCACATGGTACATTATGAACATAATTCGTGTCGCAGACAAAATGGATTTTTTTTTTCGCTTTACATTGACAAGAAATGGCATGTCATTTTTCCCATTAACTCCAGTCAGATACCACTGAAAAATAAAAATGTAATGACGTAAAATTTTCGCTCGCTGTACAACAGACTAGTTTCATATTTTGGAGAGAGGGAAAAATCCCGTAACAAGTTAGACTTCAACAGCAGTCTAACGGCATGATCGATTTGTGTAATAAGTTCATGTAATTGTTGCTTTCATCCACAATGCTTGGTAAACATGTCCAAAGGAGTAGCATATTAACAAGAGGTAGATGCTATCTATTAGTCAATTTGCTTCACATTTAGCTCATTATTGGTCCACTTATCCTGCCTTCGGGGCATGAAACGTCTCGATCTATGCATAATTACGCCTTGAGCGATTCTCATGAAAACATCACATTAAATTGTCACTATTTCTATCTCACGCATATGCATTCCCTATACAGCCAGTGACCTGTTCTCGTTTCTAGGTGGAAGGTCTGCTTATCACCTCAAATTTGTGTTCGCATTCAACAAGAGGATTTGAAGGTCCCTTCGTCACGCAGTCACGACGTTCACGATACGATGTTACAGCGTTTACTTGGTCAAAGGATAATATTTGGACATTAAATCACATTTTACAAGAATTTTACAATGCAATCCCTCGGTGAAGATTTTCGTCATAAAAAATGTACTTGTTCGAGTGATGGCATCGCTTGGAGGTACGATTATGCTTTGATAAAAGAGCGCAGAAGTCGGACATTCTCTCTATGATAATTATGTATTGATATTATGATAATTATTTTGGAAATGGAAAAATGAATGAATGAATGAATGAATGAATGAATGAATGAATGAATTCATGGATTAATGAATGAATGAATGAATGAATAAATAAATAAATAAATAAATAAATAAATAGATAAACAGATAGATAAATGAATAAATAAATAAATAAATAGATAGATAGATGAATAAATAAATAAATAAATAAATGATTGAATGAATTATGAAATAAACAGGTCAATGCACACTGTATTATTTATGGTCTTTGACATCAGCACGAGAATCTCATGCCCGAGAACATTATGGAAACATTGACCCGAGAGACAGAGCTACATCAAGTAAACTTTTTTTTCTTTTTTTTTTCTTTTTTTATCAAACACTGTATAACATTTGCCATGAAACAAAATACATATCATACTATCAAGTAAACTCGGTGCAACCGCTAGCAACGAAGCAGCCAGCTTTTAAACGAAGAAAATAACATAAAAAATAGAAGAAAAAGATACTTGTGCTTAAAAGTCCGTATGAGATATAGCACCTCTCAAAAATGAGATTGATCTCGCCGCCTTAGATCCGTGATTGTCTCTGTGCTTGCGTAGAAATGTCTCACACACTTTAACACACATAAAATACTCACACTTTTTTTCACACACTCTCATGCACACCTAAACACACACACACACACACACCTAAACACACACACACACACACACACACACACACACACATCACACACTACACACACACACCTATACACACACAATATGACACAAGCAAAGGAAAAAAGTCAATTTTTTATTTATTTATTTATTTATTCATCTATTTGTATTTTATTTTTATTGTGATATCTGGATCCCTTATGATTTGGATGAAGGGATATCGTACGGTATGTTTTAAGTTTTTCTAATTCAGCATTTTGACAATTTAACGCAAAAGACGTCAAATCACGTGACAAAAAGTAATCAAATCAACATGCCCGTTGACGGGCGTGCTAAATGACTCCTCCACATTTCCAAAAAAGGACCCAAACAAATAAGCAAGACTGATCAGTTGTAACGGATCGCACAAATCTGATCTGAGCATGTCTTGAGTTACGGATTGTCCAGACCTGTCAGAATGAAATCCATCTCCCCACAGACCGCTAACGGCAAATGATATTCATACCTTTTTACAAAATCCGTGTCCTGTCAATAAAGCCCAGAAAGACACTTCCATGTGTCACGTAAGATACTACATGGCGGACGTGGACACAAGGTCAGGGTGTATAATTATGCTCCCCCCTCAAGATTTTGTCAGCTAACATACCGTCCAATATATCGCGAAGTGCTCACTCTGAATCAAGCCAAATTCCGGACAACAATATTCACATCGGTCAAAAATATTTCAGATTTGGATGGAGAGCGTGATTCAGATTTGTTTTCTTGAAAAACAAAAATACACTTGAAAAAAAAGAGAGAGAAAGCTATTATAATAGCACAAAACGTGTATCTATAACAAAGTAATGAATGGGCTCTTTGGCAATCTGAAAGGGCTATACATGTTTGTCTGTAAGGGCTGGCGTCGTTTTATGACCTCTTGACCCCTGCTCAAGACGTCAACCGGGTTCAAGTTGACTGGCTAACGATGACGGCAATATCTAGGCTATTGGCAATGATACACACTAGTAATACACTTGATGATAATGATCTCTGAATATATCATGGGTCATTCATATTTGCCCCCTCTTCGTTCTCGCATGAAAGGAGTAGCTGAAACTTTAAAAGGTATAAAAGAATCCAACACTGATTATGATGAAGGTCAGTATCGGTGTGTATACTCCTCATCCGGTTCTCATTGATGATCATCATAATAATTTAAATACACTTCCGAAACGTTTCCCACTATTATGATGATAATCAGAATGATACGACCAACGATGAAATCGATTATGTTGATAATAATGATACTAATGATAATGATAATCATTATTATCATCATCATGATAATGACAATAATTCTTATGATAGTGATGACATTTTTCTTTTTCATCAAATTTCGCATATGCCCGAAGAAGAGTGAACGACTAAATCAGTGACTTCATTGAGAGAAATTAAACAGAGATAGCACCTTTTAAATTACGTATGTTTAAAGTATTGCGTATACTGATTTCTCATTGGTGCATATTCTTTTGGAAAGGACAACTGCATGTTATTAGAAAAAAAACACATACAAAGATATATGTCGGCGAAATTCATCTTTTTTTTTCTAAATGGGAGAAAAAAAGGGATAAAATCATCAACTGACTGATTTTCTTTTCCACAATTAAGTTTCGGGGGAAAGAAGGCAGATTTTCCGACGGATGTGAATTTTCTTGGCAACTTTGCTTTCTTGATTTTCCCTCAAACATCTTTCCGTAGATTCGGTCATGAAAACCCGAAAGCCCACATGCCGAGAGTTTCTTGCGTATTTTAGGAATGTCACCTGATCTAAGGACATCACCGCTCCCTACCCGCCCCCCCCCCCCATTTTTTTTTTTCGGGGTAGGGGCGTGAGGTGATGGAATAAGGGGAAATCGAAAAGCTGACTACTCATGAGGGTTTCTTCTTTGGTTTCTGGATCAGTAATTCAAATTTGACCCTTTCTTATTTATTGTCCTAATGTTCTTCCATCAGCGTGTTCTTCTTTCTAACTGAATCCTTGATGAGACCGCTCTTCAGCCGTGTTTTGCCCCCTCTTCACCCCCCCCCCCCTCATTCTCTCCCCCCCCCCCTTCTTGTCTTTCTTTCCTTTCCTTTCATTTTTTTTTTCGTAGGATTCGGGTTGCCATTGTGTCAGGCTGTGAGTGACAAGGGCCAAGACACCAGGACTACGCAGCAAATCAAATCCTCCAGCGAGAGAGTGTCAACTTGCCGCTCTGTGTGTCACATTATGATTAGAGGCAAGACAAAGGGTACCGAACTCGGGTCACCTCACCTTAACCAAGGAGGACATTAATTCGTGTTTGTCGTCCTGTTACACGGTTCCTCACACAACCGATTACGTTTGTTTCACACAGTTCACAAAAATCTGATTTACAGCTATCTGTGTGATGTGTAGTGCTATTATGGTCTGCATTCAGAAGTCTGAAATGATACTGTGATGTGCCCAAATTGAATTTAAAGGGCAGGCAACTGGACGAAGCTTTAAAGTCTGACAAAATCGAAGAAATTCAAAGGATCTTACAACTTCGCATATTACTTATCACGCAAGAGTGACATCTGCCACGATAACAAGAACGCAAATCAGATGGGTATTTCCGTGTATCATTTTGATCGATGTCACCATATCTTGCATGAAATTAATCATGATTGGAAGCGTTCTTTTTTCTTGTAGTCTTCTTAGTTGTCAAATATCGATAAAATTCTTACTGCACATGCAATTTACCTATGCTACCTTTAAGTCAACTCGAATAAAAGAGGTTACAGTGACATGTAGGCCTACTAACTTGTATACAGGTCGTACCAATTGCACGATTTTGTCAATCGTTTAGTTTGTTTTCCAGCTTCCTCTTTCTCTCCGATCTGTCTGTCCTTCACAGTTCTCAGTATGTTCCCTGTCACTGAAGCATCTATTGACCTTAAGTGCCCCTTCAATTTGTCGATCTCCTGCGGTGGAACTTGACGTTTCATGAGTTTTAGGCAGTTGCCCCCCCCCCCCCCCCCCCCTCCCCAGAAATGTTCAAACCCGCACTTTTTCTTTAGAGTCGATTATTGCATTTTCAAACAATTCTATTGATAAATGAGAGAATCCCGCAATGGTTAGAAAATTTAGTTTGTCTGTGCTTCTTTTGCAACGACGATAAATAACCAACGTATGGTCTAAGTTTTTGTGATTTAAAATAATCCAAACCTTACCACCTTAAGTCTGCTCGAGATCGTTGATAATTTCAATGCCAATCCAGCAAAGGCTCCCTGGTGTGGATGGGGATCAACCCGATCCCGTATCCTCCCCGGCTCCATCGCTATACTCGGGCTAAAAGACATACGCACCCTCGCTTCCGTGTTTCTCCCCAAGATTGAATGATATTATTCTAATTATAAAGAAGAGATTCCTGCATACACCCGCTAAGAAAAATTTGATTCATCTTAATATGTGTGGCTCAATATTAGCACCTTTACGGGCGCAATTTGCACCTTTGAGACCAGTGATCACCTTACACAGACTATTTTCCTGCGCGGTCTATTTACTCCCTCAGACATGTCCTCTATTTCCAAGTTTGAAACACTGCCCCTCCCCCCCCCCATAAAAAAAAAACAAAAGCAAAAACGAAAAACAGAAACACACACACAGAATAATCCTACAAGTTCATTATTTTCTCATTCTAAGTGCAACTGTGATGTAAATTTCATCATACGCAGTGCGTCTGACTTACTTTATTCATGTATTAATGCAGAATTGAGCATGTCGAGGAATCTAGTTTGAAAAGCTGTTATTCCAGTGGTTGATTGCTATAACACTGTGATCCACGGTTTCTTGAGCAGCCACGTTCCTCAAAACACAGAATAATTCTCTTACAAAGACAGTTTACCTGACCTGATCATTATACCATCTGTCTCTTCTGCACAAGTTCTCGTTACCTGAACTTTTCATTTTCTTGACTTTTACCTCGATTTCCGTCAACTTGACATCAACAATTTTCACACCCTTCCACGTAATAGACTATAATCTCCATTGCCCGGGCATTACCTTAGCGTGACTTGAGTTCGGATTTTGCATTACATCAGCTATTAGTACTGAGTAATACCACTGTTCTATATAGGTCAAGGAATTCTTTGTTGGACAAATTTGCTCTCAGTCAATCAGATGCACAGATTTTGTAACAGTTTGTCAGAAAAATATTTGACGAAACGCTTTATAAAATACCCCCTGAACTCGTCGAACCCTCTGAATGTTCGCTATCATCATTTCACTCGAACATGACTTTCCTTTCTATACCAGGTAAAGATTTTGTGCTAAGTGCAATATCATTGTTTCCTCCAACGACACGTGTTATAGGTCTACTAATTCACCAAACAGGAGCATGAAATACGACGAAGATAATATTAATAAGACGACGGCAATAATTACGATAATCATCGATTAGGCCCTATTATCAAATGACCTTCTGTAACCGTCGATGTCACTGACATTGACACTGAGGCCCGAATTCACGAATGTGGTACAAAATAATGAAAGTAACCATGGTTTAAACCATGGATAAAAACCATGGAGCGCCAAGTGTCGCACGGAATATTTTGTTACGAAATTGGTCATTTCGTTGACAAAATGACAGCTTTTTTAACGAAATTGTCATTTCATGGATGAAATGTTCATTTAGTTACAAAGTGATGTCATTTCGTTACAAAATAATCATTTCATCGATGAAATGACTGATTTCGTAACTAAATATTCCATGCGATACTTGGCGCTCCATGGTTTTTGTTCATGGTTTACACCATAGTTTCATTTGTACAACCTTCGTGAATTCGGGCCTAAATGTTTGGATATTTATTACCTTATGCCTCTAAGTCAGAGGGAAGATGACGTCATATCTCCTTCATTACTTATCTGAGTTCTAAGAGTACAACAGAAGCATTATAAAGAAGGGCTAGATCATCAGTTTTCACAGCTCAGATGAGAAAAAGTGACACTTTACAATGATGTAGTGACGAATGCACATAATGATAATTTATTCAGACTGTATGAGCAACGCTGTAACGTTTGTTGTTTTTTTAGGTCATTCAAAGGACGGGTGTGGTTAGTTTTGCCATAGGTTTTGGGGAAATGACCCTTCGGTGAAAACATAAGAGGGATGGATGAGGTAAACGCTCAAAAAGTATTTCTGAGATGTTTTCTATACTTGGAAACATTAACTCAATTTGAGTTAAGAAGTGAAATAGCAAAAATGAACATCGTCATTGCGAGTGAAACACTTTCTCTAGTTAGTCCATAATCGCATCATCCAACCTTATCCTGTGTGATGTCACCAGTATTCATTACAATCTGAAAATCCAAGTTCATGAAAGCACCAATTAAGGGCCACGTATACCAAGGAAGGTATCCAGCAGCGCGTGACGCAGTTTCGGGAGGATCGCTGGTTCTGCTATCATCTAAGCTCTCCCTGGATGCTTTCCAAGATATTTGCCCTCTTGTATTCTGCGATATTTCTCTACACCAAAGTCATAATAACACCATCCGCTGGGAGTTGAAGCTCACAGAGAGGTTCACGGGCACAGGGTTGCACGATTGTTAATAGATTTGCCAAATGTTCTGCAGAACATCTGTATCCTTTTTCTTTCTTTCTTTCTTTTTGTGCGTGTGTTTTTTCCAGGGTTGTTGAATCTTCCCGGAAAAGTAAAGAAAATGCAACGTTCTCAGGCAGTGTATTCACTCCTTGAGGGGAAGGAGATGGAGAACAAGGGTGACTGCTTTGCGCAAATACTGACAGATAATATACATCTTTCTCTTTTTTTTTTCTAATCTCTCACCCATACCTCGATCAATGCTATAGTGGGGGGGGGGGGGGGGGGAACATGATTACTGAAAAAAATGGCTGGAAGTGACAAGTCGGAAGATATATTTTTATTCTGCGGTTTTCACCACGTAATGGTTTTTTGATAGCACTCCATAGCCTTACATAGATCAAACAGAACTCTCTCTCCATTCCTTGCGACACATTCCGTTAATGCTTTCTACTCACTTTTGCTTAAAGGACAAGTTCACCTTCACTTACATGTGGATTGAGTGAATGTAGCAGTACTATATAGTAGAACACATCAATGAAAGCTTGAGGAAAATCGGACAATCCGTTCAAATGTTATTCATTTTTGAAGTTTTTGCGCAGTCACTGCCGGATGAGAAGATTACTCTATACAGCCTGTGGTGTCACATGTGTAGAAGGTGATCTCTCACTTGGTCTACTCCCACTTCGTCTAATAGCCATTAATAGTCTCAACCCACATGGTCTAATCCTATTTAGTCTACAGCCAGTTCGTCTAATGACCATTTAGTCCAATTGCCACTTAGCCTCATTATCAGTTTGTCTACTTCCAGATGGGCTATCTAGACAAAATGGGAAAAAGTCCAAGGAGACAAAACTGTATCATAATTAGACCATCTGGTCATTAGACGAAACGATAAGTGGTCAAACTGAGCATTATAGACCAAGTGAGAAGTAGACCAAACGGGCATTAGAAGTAATTGATAGTAGACCAAGTGAGTTTAGCCGTAGTGGTGTTAGACTAACTGGGAAGTAGACCATCTGATAGTAGACCAAGTGGCAACATATAACTATGTAAAGAAAGTGAATGAATTTTTACTCACAATGACAACATTTCCAAATACAATGTGAGATTAACGAAACGAAAAGACAAAAATAGATCCGTGAAGAAAAGAAAGAAAAATATAAAAGATGCCATTCTGACCTTTCTCAAAAAAAAAAAAAAATATATATATATATATATATATATATATATATGCAATTTAAAGGAGGCCTCCGGATGATTTTCAGACTTTTACATTTGAACAACTATGAATTACCTATACTGAGTACAGAGTTTCAGAATTTATTGTGATTGGGGCGAGGAGTAAGAATGTTTTTAAAATTCAAAACAAATTGCAATGGACAAGGATGGTGACAGCCTCACCATAAGAATGCATGAGTTGGACTCAAAGAAGCAGAACAACAGAAGAAGGCATGCATAGATTTCACACAGGTGAACATGCAAGCGGCATTGTAATGGCATTACACTGCTAGATTTCTGAAATAATATTATGTGAGGTTCCTATGTCATCACCACTGTCCGGTGTGATTTGTTTAAGATTTTTCAGAGTATTGGTTTCTCTGCTCTAGGAACATAATAAATTCTACAAACCTATATGTGATGTGAAATTATGAAAATCGTCTGGAATGCCCCTTTAATGATGACATGATAAGAATTTCTTCAGCAGAATTCCTCCTAGAACTTGATGGGTTAAAGCAAACCACAATATGGAGTACCGAACTGTGACGTCATTGCCAGAACATCACGTAACCCGAATATCTGTGACTACAACAGTTGCTATAACCCTGCTCGTTCCCAGCCCACTGCCCGAAGCCTCGTGCGAGGGTACTTTGTGTGGAACCAGGTACACAAAGCTACTGCAAAGACTGTGACATAATCATTTCGGTACTCTAAGTTCAATGTCACATCGGAATAGACCGTTTTCCTAATGTATTCCGATTTTATGCATCCCTGTTAAACAAAGTTGTTCTTGGCTTGTCTGGGGCTCCTCCGACATAGCAACAAGACAGCAATGTATGCAAACTGGATTTCAGCAATTGAATTTTATTTAAGAGCAGGTTAATAGAATAGCTGCTCGTCTCTATGTTCCCGGGAATGAAACATCAACAAATTGAATATATTATGAAAACGGTCTATATTCTTGGTAGAACCATGTTGATCACTTTCTTTTCTCAAAGAGCCGAGAGTCTTCGAATTCAGAGAATAATGCTCAATCCACAATATCACGTCTGTCACGACTCACAACATCTAAATAGTCAGATCAAATTCTTTCTGATATGACGACTGCGGAAACTAGTAAGAAATCGAAGAATTTGCAAAAGGCCTGATCTTTTCCAGTTGAACCCTAATTCAAATAACAGAAGAATGGGAGAACGTACGGAGGCCTTCAAGAACTATCAAATACTTTGTATAGTCTGTAGTCCCTATAAGTGTATATCCATATGTCTCCTGTTAATGTTTGCCATTTCGCCTCACCTACGGAGATTCTGCTGGGATCCAAAACGTAGACCCCTATTAACTGAAATTAAAATATTCTACAGTTTGAACAATACAAAATAATCTCTTGATAAAGACAACGGTGGTTACAGTGGCTTAATGATTGATAAATGGAATTATTCTACACTTATATGTTAACCGATAGCAGAGTTGCGATGTGAAGACATTAAAGTAATGCCAAATTTGTTGTAATCGTTGTGATCAATAAGCTCTATTGCAAAAGCATGTCACATTTCAAATTTACAATTTCTGATATTTCGTTTACAGATCACTTTGAAAGTTATCTCAACTACTGAGAGGCGTTTTCTTCTTTAGTTTTCCTGGATTACAAGAGTTTGAGTTTAAGTTGATTTCATTTCGCCACAGTTCATTCACTTCAGCCAATGACATATCTTCTGTGAGTCAGTTAAAAATCATAAAATTACCCCCCGAAAAAAAAAAATTATACATAGTGTATAGTCGACAAAAAGCAAAAGCAGAACACACAAAATTATGGAACTGAAACAAAAGAAAATCAAACCAATTAGCAATTTAGTTACTCCACAGAACCACAAGAAATTGAATAATTTTTCACTTTAAAATCTCCTCTTCACATTCATAAGAATTTTAAGTGTTCTACGGAGTAATTTCTTAATGTTATCAATGTGCATTTTCCCCTCATTTACTCTAATCATACTACAAAAATCAATCTTACTCTGAAAAATCGTTTTGCAAAAAAAAAACAACAACTCAGTGCCATAAGCACTGTAATATAAGGCCTCATCCTCTTTAACATAGAGTACCTTTAAGAGGTCTGTACGTGGTGGACAGCAATATATAGTATAATTATGATATTGTGCGTTTGGTGTGCAATGACGTCATACCTGTTCGCAAAGTCAGTGGTTGACGCATGGCCATGATATACTAGTAACTCCTTGGTTCAGGTGGTTCACTCGGAATTTGATATCACAAGACCGACCGAATTCCCTTTCACTTCGGAGCATCACCGAGTCCCCCTCAGACTGTATGAAAACATATTATGACTTTTCGTACACCATCATGAGCGCAAATCAGATATTCTTAAAATGCTTCTTGTCTGATTAGTACACAGGTGCAAGGGCGTACCGAGGGGAGGGGGGGGGTGTTTTGGGTGTTCAAACACCCCCCCCCCCCTTTGCTAAAATGGGGGTGTTTGAGGTGTTCAAACACCTCCCTTGGGCAAAAGGGAGGTGTTTGAGCTATTCAACACCCCTCTTCAGCAATGTTTAGATGTTGACAAATGAAACAAAAGCTGTCTTTACCTCTTTTATTTCCGTTTTGAATTCCGCCTTTCCTTTCTTTTGCGTTCGTTTTTTTCTCTCTCTCTCTCTTCCTTGTTTTATGTTAATGTTTGTGTGGATGATGATACATTATGGAGTTACATAATATTATACGCACTAAAGAACTCGTGTACAGTACGTGTTAATACTACGTTACTGCACCGCGCGCGAAGCTGACGCACAAACAGTAGACATTCCCGATCCCTGCTATCTTGATTAGACTTGTAAGATTTAATAACCAAAAAATGACAAGAATTCCATATTTTGTAAGGTGAAATACAAAAATTGTCGGCTGGCTCGCTCGCTGCGCTCGCTCGCCAAAATTTATCAAAATTTATCAGATTTTATATCACCCTCAAAAAAACCCTTTTAAGTGCTCGAAAAAGCATATCAAGTGGACTTTTTTAAAGTCCCTACGGGGATGGGATTGGGGTTGAACACTGTTGGTATAAATCGTTATCTATAAGACCGTCACTATATCTTGATTAAAATTGTCATTCGAAGATTTAATAACTAAAAATGACAAGAATTCCATGTTTTGTAAGCTGAAATACAAAAATTTTCGGCTCGCTCGCTGCACTCGCTTGCCAAAATTCTTCAATATCTATTAATTTAAATCATCCTCAAAAGACCCCTCTTAAGTGCTTCAAAAAGCATATCGTGAGGACTTTTTTTTAAGTCCCTACCGGGATGGGGTTGGGGTTGAACACTTTTTCAGAAATTAGGGGCGCAATTTTCGCGCTTGCCCCGGGCGCCATTTTCCCTAGATACGCCACTGACTACCAAGTACAGTCAGTATAGTAGCCTACTGGAAGCAGCAAGCTCTGGAAGCTCTGGGAGTAGCAAGTTACTTGCTACTCAGTGTAATTAGTAATAGCACATGGATTTGGTAATCTTTAGTAATAGTAGATATGAATTTTTTCAATGACTGAAAGTTAAAACTGAAAGATAACTGAGTGTGAGTCTACAAATTGTGGTTGGATGACTTTATTGCGCCTAAAATTCACTAGATATCTAGGTCTAGGAACAGTGGCGCAACTATGGGGGGCATGGGGGGCACGTTCCCCCCCCCCCCTCCATCCGCTGGTTAAAAAAAAAGAAAAAAATAAAAAAAAATAAAAAAAAAATGAAAGGATGGTCAAGAAAAAAAAGATATTTTTCTAAGATTTCTTTTAACCATATAATTAAAGAGGTATAACATTGTTCAAAAAGTGTGGGAGAGGGAGTTCTTAGCTATAAACTCAACCAACTTTCTTTTTTTTTTTTCTTCTTTTTTTTTTCTTCTTTTTTTTGGGGGGGGGGGGGGGGGGCCTTTTGTGTTGATCACTCGCATGAATAAGAGATGTCGAAGGGATGATGCTGAAGGTAGTTTCCGCGGTTTGAAAGATACACGTGTGCAGACCTATGTGTATACACTACGTCGTCACATTTTAAGATTGTAAAATGTCACAATTCATTGGACGTCACGAATTCAGAACTTGCGCAGAAGTGCGACAGTGGAACATACTGCGCAAAACTTTTCCGAAGGTCAGGCTTTGCAAGAGTGATATTCGTACATACATCAAGCAGTGCTGACAAGCTTTCATTGCAGTCATATAGTGTAGCGTAATAAGGCGAGTTGTGTAATGCCCATACACTATGTCCGTGATGCATGAAATTTAAAAATAGCTAGCACTTTACGTGTCCAAAAGTGCACCTACAAGAGGAATACCGACTCCTGAAGCAAGTCTATAGTTGATTTGATATTTTAGTCTGAAATGCGCTAGGAGAAAAAGTAAATGTAATGTATATTATATATTTATATATATTTCTCTCTCTCTCTCTCTGTATGTGTTTACACATTAAGAGAACAATGCCTAAATACATATACACATACATAATGCGAGTATTAAAAATAAAATCTGAGATAAAGTTCAGTCTTCTCTTGCTAGGATTCCCTGTCGCTATGCTGTGTTCACAACGTAACAGGACCTTCTTCCATGACTAATCTATTTGCAAGGTTTCGCCTTGTACAAATTTTCTCATCGTGGGTTATGTAGGTTATGGTATTTCCAGGTTTAGTGTTTTATTCTGTTATATTGTGACATTTCCGAGAGTGAATTCGAAGTTACCAGTCATTCAAAATTAGATGTGGTTTTCTGTCCAGGAAAAAAAAATCACACACAAATAAACAAACCATAATAACTGTGATAGTTTTATGTCACTATTTCCTTTCTTCTATACAAGTAAGCCAAGCGCTCTGACTCTGGCCGCAACCTCTGTTTATATCCGTAGTAGTAAAGCACTCCGTTCACCGTCTTGCATTTGCCCATTCACAATGTCCGTTTTCCCGTTACAATGGCCTGCGGCTACACATTTGAAGATGAATTGCAATCAATATTCATATTAACTTAGATAAAAATAGAGTAAAGATATACACACGATGCAGTAAATCAGAATCATGAAAAACAACAATAAGAGAAGTGCGAACTCAACACTTGTTTATTTAACAAAGCCTCGTATGGAACATGGAACAAAAAATTCAATGAAGCGAGATCACACAGAGACATGATGTATAAAACAAAGTCAGGTTGACAGACTACTTTCCACTTGTGTAGCAGTGATCAGTGGTCAAGGTGAATACCTCAGGACTTCATTCACATCACAAGTCTCACACCAATAATCAACATGGACCAGAAAAAAATAAAAAAGGGAAATTCATGACAAAAAAACCCCCCAACAAATCTTCAGCCTGTTAAAGAAGGAGACCCTAATTCACCAGGTAATGCCGGTTACGCTTTACTCTATAATTCAGAGGACCGTCTTTTACTTCGGTGCCGTATTTAAAAGCAAAATAAAAACGGAACTCAAACAGTGTAATTGTTACGTTGCAAGGTTTTGCCTTGTAAAAATTTTTCATCATGGGTTATGTGGGTTATAGTATTTCCAGGATTGGTGTTTTATGCTGTTACATAGTGACATTTCCGCGACTGATTTCGAAGTAACCAGTCATTCATAATAAGATGTGGTTTTCTGTCCAGGAAAAAAAAAACACACACAAATAAACAAACAATAATAACGTCAGAAACTGTGATAGTTTCATGTCACCATTTCCGTTCTTTTTCAAGTAAGCCAAGCGCTCTGACTCTGGTCACAACCTCTGTTTATATTCACAGTAGTAGAACACTTCGTTCACCATCTTATGATATTTTAATATTGCAATTTGTCCATTCACAAAGTCAGTTTTCTCATTACAGTGGCTTGCGGCTAACCATTTAAGAATGAATGCAATCAATATTCGAATCAACTTATATAAAAATAGAATAAATTTATACACTCGATGAAGTGAATTAGAATCATGAAAAACAACAATAACAGAAGTGCAATCTTCACGCCTTTTTTAAAGCAAAGCCTCTTGTGGAATAAAAAGCAAAACAACAAAGTCTTTTCGTTGACAAAATGGCCATTTCGTCTACGAAGTGACAGAATTCGTAACGAAATATTCCGTGCGACACGTGGCGCTCCATAGTTTTCGTCCATAGTTTAAACCATGCTTTCAATTGTATACCACCTTCGTGAATTCGGGCCAATATGAATGTGCATCATCTCCAAAAAGATTACATTTAGTAAAGCATGTAATCTCTTTCATTGCCTCTTTGTGTAGCGCCATCTAAGCCAATTTTAGAACAATGATCAACGAAAAAGTTCATAATGCTGTTGGCCTTTTGATTTATTTCGTCGTTATTCCTTTCTCCGTTTTTATGTGGTCTTGTCTCTGGCATGAATAATCCGCAGCTACATAACTAATTATTTGTCTTTGTCTTTTAGACAATAATGCTTATGAAGGACTGCATTAGTACTGTGTTTTCATTTATTTATTTATTTTTTAGAAATGGTACTGCCAAATTAAATCATCTAAAAAAACAACAACAAAGTTTTGATATGTTTGATGTTTTGGTAAAACGGGTGGTGTTCGTCATTTCAAAGGTTCGTTAATCCGACAATGAAATAAAGTTTATTATTCCCAAGGCTTATTATTCCAGGAAGACACGAAATTCCCATACCCATATGTTCCTTAATCCGAAAATGAAGAAAGGCTCGTTGATCCAAACCCATTTTGTGGCGTTATTCTGAAGAATCGTTATTCCAGAGGTTCTTCAATCCAAAAATAAAACGAAGTTCACAATTTTGAAGGGTCTTTAGTGCGCACCTTTTCTTCTTTTTATTTATATCTTTTCTTTTTCTTCAGTTCAATCAAAGAACCTCCAAATAAACGAATCCAATGTTATTTCCGGATTAACGAACCTTCGACATAACGAATCTTATTACATTTTGGGACTTACGAACCTTCATAGAAGAATTTCATTTCCCGACTAACGAACCTTCTGAATAACGAACCTTCAGAATAACACCACAAATGGTCGGATTAATGAACCCTATTTCATTTTCTGATTGGAGAACATCCATGCACCGTATACAGGTTTCTGTGTTTCGGAATAAATGAACCTTCGGAAACACGAATCAATTTCATTTTCGGATTACCGAATCTTCGAAATTACGAACACCACCAATCACTTCGATATAGTATGTTCTGTTCTCAAAGAGGACTTTCCAGTATTACCTTCGCCAAGGAGATTATGTTTTTGCCAGCGTTTGTTTGTTTCTATTTGTGTTTGCTTGTTTGTTTGTTTGTTTACTTGTTTGTCAGATTCATTCTTAGAGGCATTTTATGGAAAAATGCCATAAATTTCAAAAGCTACAAATACACATTGCTACCTGCCTACCATGCTTTCTCTTCAAAAACATTAATTTTTCCTCTCCTCTTTTTAAATTTCAATATTTCATGACCTTTCCGACTAAAGTGGGTCCTATAATACGTTCAGAAATGATTATGAGGTATCTTTATATATGTGTATATACATATATATACATACATATACATATATATATACACATATATATACATATACATATATATATATATATATATATATATATATATATATATATATATAAGTAAATATATGTTTATATATATCTTCCTCACATCTGTCCTTGTAAACGTAAAAGTTTTCCTCAAAATCCCATGGTCTCAGGATGCAAAGAACACATGTCTTCCGCAGTCACCGGATTTTGCGAGGCGAACGAAAATAATGTTCCATCTTTATTGACCATGAACAAAAACATTATACCTCCGTTACTTCCCACATGCTGCATGATATGACAGCCCATGAATAAAATAACTGCAGAAGACAAAACGTAACAAAACAGAAGTCCCTCTTAATTTGTCTCGTGTTCACATGAATTCGGTCGTGCAGATTCTATGAAACCGTTAATACTGCAAAGAATGTAAGAAAGTTTGCAAAGTCATTACATTTAAAAACATTTCATTATTTACATTGACATCAATTTGAAGCTAACACCTCTATAGATGGATAGCTTTACTAGAAATTTCCCTGAACCCAGCATATGTTTTGTTTTGTTTGTTTGTTTAATTTCCATCTGAGAAGATGGCTGGATAGCCCATATTCAGTTGCAACAGCTGGTCTTCAATGGGGTCCAGTTGGATGTTAGGCGGGACCACTTTATCAAGCTAAACACCTGCATGCTCTTTGCGATGTAATGTAACGAAGCGGAAATTTTTTAATGTGCATGAGTTTTGACTCTCTCATACACGGGACCTCCATTTTATGTCCTATCCGAGGGACAGAGTGTTTTGCCTCTTTTTACATCTCACCAAGAGAACATTCGAATAGGAGAAAAACAGAAGTGTGTCCTGGTTGCATTTTTTACTTTCCTGCGTTTAAAAACTTCGTAATTTTCGAGTTAATGTCGATAAAAGGGTCATTTCACTAATTACCGCATAACAAGCGACAATAAATCACAACAGAATAACACCGTATTGTAGGTCACGTTTATAAGAGTGCTGCTGACTTACACACAACGGGTACGAGGGTTTTCTGGTACAATGTACAAATCTGCGAGACCAAACTATATACTTCAGTGGCTGGGTATCCAAATGTGTACATCACCAAAGCAGTGGAAATACCCCATACTCAGGGCTCCACTTACGTAAGAATAGAATAACATAAACAAAGTGGGAGTAATTTCATGGAAATCTTAAGTAAGATAAAAGCGTCATAGAATGCTAAATTTTAACACGTTTTCGCCCAAAAGGGGTAACCACAAATGCTATTGATGTCATCTCTTCACAACTTCCCGACTGGTTTCTTCATAGAAATGTTGATTTTTTTTTTTCACGGATAATCGACGATTAAACTACACACGCCACAAAAAAAAAAAAAAATGAAATCATTGATTCATTTTGGATTTTATTTCTAAAAAGAGTAAATATTTGATGTATCGACTAGTAGATTTTTATGTGTGTATTGGTGTTGTAGATGATTGACGACAATCGATGCATACCTCTTTGTGACTAGATAAGATCATCACGTATTTCAACTTGCATGTGTGCCTGCGATCAATTTCAGTGAATAATGAGAGAGTGTGAAACTCTACAGTTCCTCATCTTTCTCATTTTTTTGTACGATTTTGAGGAATCTTTGATATTTTTTTATTTTACCTTATTCTATCTTTAAGGCCACCTTGAACGTCGATGAAAATTGAACTTACAGGAGCATTAACCCAATCTGTTCGTCCACAAACACTTTATAAGTATGTATGTACACATATATATAGATATTATGAATATATATGTATATATATATATATATATATATATATATATATATCAGTAATCGGACATCTTTATATTTAGAATTTTGGTGGTAAGAAAAAAGTGGTGGCTCAAAACGAATACAAATGTTGCGACCCATTTCGCGTCTTATTTGCCCGAACTGGGCCAACAAAAGATAACCGTATATATATACATACATATATATATATATATATATATATATATATATATATATATATTCGGATGGACTTTGCAGCCTCAACTGCATCCCATTATATTGTTACTGAAAAGTTCCCGTTTAAAGCATCTATTATCATGTCCTATAAAGATGAGCAGTACCAACTGTATAGTTCCGCTTGAATTCATTTGATGCAATTCCATCCATGTGTGTATGGCGAGTCAATGTTACGATTCAGATACAATTATCAAACGAAGTTATATCAGGTCAGTGCTATCGAGATATACTTGTGCCTGAATTAGTCATTTCCGACCTAGTGTTTAAAAGATATAACGAGGCATTTCCAGAGGGCTCGGAACTAAAATATCGTCTGTCCTAATAGCAAATGAGATTAATCAAAACAGACTGAAGAAAGTCAGCAATAAGCGTAAATAATAGCTAGATAACGGGCATTGCTTACAGTAAAAGTTACCAAAGAAGAGTCCCCAACTATTTTGAAATCTGAAAGATTTACATAATTGTACAAAACATTGTGATTTTTAGGAGCAGCAAGATTATGATCGTTAGAATATACATGATGCCATCATCTAACAAGACTATAAAAAATACGAATGAAAATTATATGCAATTTCATTTGTGATACGCGTGGGAAGGGGAAGTGATATCTTGAATATTGGTTTGAGAAATTGTGAAGTTAAGAACTATGATCCTAATCATATAGATACAATCTTGAATTTTAGAATGATTTACATTTTACTTTGTTTCACATCTGAATGAAAAATATATCACTGTGGACTAGGCAATGAGTTTAGCTAAAAGAAAAGATATGGGTCAAACCATGATTCTCCTGATTTGTTTCAGAACTGGATAGAGCCAAACATGCCTTTTGCAGGTGATATGATAAAGAATAGTGGAATCATATGTTATAGTATCATATCAAAATTGAAGAAAAATGGTTCAATATTAACTTACATTTTTTTTCCAGAATGCAAATGCAAGAATTGCACTTCAAAAGGTCTGACCAGAACAGATATATAAGGAAAAGTTATATTCAGACATCTTATAAAGTTAAAGGAGAGATTGATATAGAAAATCATTTAGAATTTATTATTCTTAAGGTTCATAATTCTTAAAAATGAAACAAGATTCGTTATTCAAAAGGTTCGCTATTCCGGAAATTGAATTGTTTGTTGTTCCGAAGATTCGTCAATCAGATAATTAAAAAAAGGGGTAGTAGGGGTAGGTTCCTTATTCCGAAGGTTCGTAATTCCGAAAATGAAATAACATTCTTTATTCCGAAGGTTCGTTAATCCGAAAATTAAAAAGAAGTTTGTAATTCAGAAGACTCCTATAAGTACTAACCTTTTTCTTCTTCTTCTTTTGTTTCATTTTTTAATTAACGAACCTTTGGAATAACGAACGTTATTTTATTTTCGAAATTCCGAACCGTCGTAATAAGGAATCTTCGGAACAACAACCCACCCCCTTTTTTATTTTGCGAACTTTCAGAATGATTGGATTATTAAAGGGAACCCAAACCCAAAGACCAATGTGGATTGAGTGAAAGCAGCAACATTAGTAGAAAACATCAGTAAAAGTTTGAGGAAAATCGGACAATCGATTTTTAAAGTTTTGGTGTTGGAACCGCTGGATGAGGAGACTACTGGGGGTTATGACGTATGTGTGGACAACAATAAAGAAAATATAAAGGAAATTCTACCAAAAAATCATTTTCTAGCATTATGAAAGAGCACTTGACTAACCACTTTCAGAAAGTACGGGGAAGAATTGCTACTCTTAACATATGACAGTATCAAGTTGATGGAATGTATAATTTTCTTGAAAAACAAATTTTTGTGGAATTCTCTTTTAACTACATTTTCTTTGTATTGTTGTCCACACTCAATCCACATTTCTCTTGAGGTCTGGGTTTCCTTTAAAGTTCTTTTAAGAAATCTTTAACACTTTACGTGTTTATTTCTTTATCGGAATTATGAACCTTTGGAACGAATAACAAGCTGTAACCTATCTATAATTCATACCATATACTAGTAGTACCCTCAAACACTTACCAGTGGAAGAGCCAAAAGTGTATGACGTCATCACCTAAACTGATTTGCATATGTGTTTGTGACCAATATCACTTTTGACTGAAAACAGGTGAAACGTCTTTCATTGTGTTTATCTCATATTACTCTATATACATTTGTCAAGGAAAGTAGAACTTGGTGCAGAATAAATTGCACCGGAAAAGAAAAGCTCTGCTGTAATGTTGAAAAACTGTCCCCGTCCTCCCTCCCCTCCCCCCCCCCCCCCCAAAAAAAAGAAAATAAATGTTGTGATAACCTGATAGCATTTTGCAATCATATCGAAGAAGGTATCATGTGGCACACATGTAATTACAATTAAGTTAAAGGGATACACTCACGTTCATTAAATTCCCACACTGACACTGGTGACTTTGGCAAACAAAACAATTATGTAACTTCTGTTAATTTTTGTCGACAGGTAATTTGTCCAGTCAGGAGCTTATCACTCTCTACATTCAAATTTTTCGAAATTTACAAAATAGAGCACAACATCTACAACAGACCATAGGTTCTCTCAAAATGTTTCGAACAATCTGGTCTTGGTCTTTGTGAATTCGTTCTTTATGCTGCTGCACGCGCCAGGTTCTAAAAATCCTTCATGAGATGCCGCAATATGTGTCTCATTCAAAAGATCTGGGGCAGCCGGAGTTTTAGGAAGCGACTCAATGCCTGTGGCAACCGCGAAGCTTCCGATGTGGCTTCCGTCACCCACCGATATGATGCTTATCTTTCCTTCCTCCAAAATCAACGTTCATTCACTGTTTTCTCCTACATACAATAATCTCCCATTTTCAAGAAGATACAGAAGTCGCAACCCTGCTTATTCACTTATCACAATTTTTATTTGTGCTTTATTCACTGTGTATACGAGTGCGGAAAAATGCAAACAAATAAATACGAATTTTCGCGCTCCTGAGGTGAGAAACTTTGTATGGCATTCAATTTCTATTCTATTTGTATATTTAAAGTACATGACGCAGCATTATTGGTCAACAGATAATGCTGCTGTTTAATTTGGTAAAGGAATCAAAGTGTTTCCCCAAGCTTTCTAAGAAAAAGACATTTATTTCCACATAATGTTGTGATAATAAAGCAGTTTTCTCGCTCGTATCATAAACATTTTTAAATGCAATTGAGTTTTATGACGGACGGAAGTGGAAAATACAATAACTGCTTTAGCTGGAAGATTTTATATGCAGACACACACACAAAGAGGCCATCGGGCTACTAGCTCCGTGCACATACATACACACACTCTCCCCTATAAGCGGTCAATCCTTAAAGGGACATTCCAGACGATTTTCATAATTTTACATCATGTAGTACATAAATCGACAACTCCATGTATAGATTTGCGGAATTTATTGTGGTTCTTGAGCAGAGAAACAATACTTTGAAAAACCGTAAACAAATTACACTGAACAAGGATGATGACATAGGAGGTTCACATATTTCAGAAATGTAGCAGCGTAATTTTATTACAATACCGCTTGCTTGCAAGTTCACCTGTGTATAATCTATGCATGCCTTCTTCTTTTGTTCTGCTTCCTTGAGCCCCAACTCATGCATTCTTACGGTGACTCTGCCATGTCATCATCCTTGTTCATTGCAATTTGTTCTAAATGTTGAAGATATTCTTATTCTTCATCCCAATTATCACAAATTCTGAAACTCTGTCCTCAGTATAATTAATTTATAGTTGTTCAAATGTAAAAATCTGAAAATCATCCGGAGGTCTCCTTTAAAACATCAAAGAAGAAGTACTATGAGTTCTTATTGAATTAGTTATGAATGTCTTTGTCCCTTCTTTTTTCTTCATCTTTCCCTCTCTCAATATTTTTCTCTCATTTTCTAGCTCTCTCACACACACGCTCACTCGCCTCCCCCCCCCCCTCTCTCTCTCTCTCTCTCTCTCTCTCATCTCTCCCCCACTGGTGTTTATAACAGACAGGTAGCTGAACAACACTGTAGATCATCGGTTCGATATGAAACGTTAGTAATTACTCGACAATCTCTGACGATCCCAAACAAGATATGGTATCGTGCCTGAGAGAAAGATGTTATTTGAATTTCTGGGATTGCCTGTGACTGACCCTCGTTATCCCCTTATTTCAATCGGTGTAAGGCAGTATTGACGGAGACAGGTGCGACGTAATATGAGTATGAAACGCAGCATCGACAATCAAAAACTTAATGAATGTTGACAAGAAACCCCAATCCACCTGTTGCAGGACCAGGATCAGGGGATGGAGATGGGTGCGTGTTACAATAATGATATACTGAAAACAATGTTGTCCCCCATATCGTGCATTTCACTTCATACACACCTGCTTCACCCCCATTTGTCTTTGCCATTTGCGATCCTCCCCCTCTAATGAGGGCATAGTGCCCTTGTGTTCCTAAATTCTCACTTCCGATGCTCTCATCTTTCTCCCTCGACCAGGGGCACATCAAGTCTTGCGACCACGCCCCTCGCTGTCAATTACAGTCCCACCACAGAATTCTGGATATCCATCAAACTCCACATCTGCTGATCGAAATGAATGGTCTTGAAATGCATATAAAATGGTCATATTACCTGTGCTGTGCTTAATGAAATTGCAAAAAAAGGGAAAAAGAGCGGATGGAGTGGTATGTATCTACCGTATGCCGATTCTATTCGACTATCATATTGCTTATTTTCTGATGCAATATCCATGCTTTACCTTTCATTATCCACGAGCCTTTTAATCTGCGCAATGCACTTTCACATGCCATCTTCCTCCTCCTGTATCGGCTTCCTGCTTCTCCTCGGAACCTCACTTCCCCTTCATCATGCTGATGTTGTCTCCGCGTGCATGCTGTGCATGTTGCCCATACTAAGTCCTTAAATGAACTTTATTTTTCCTTGAAGTACTCAGTTAAAATAGGTACCTAGAAGTTAAAATGTAGAGTTAAGTAATGTTTAATGGAATGATAAATGTTTGTGAGCTATTGTATATAAAGCTTATTTTCAAGAAACTTGCGTTTGATTTAGATATTATCGTCAAATTCAAAAAGCCACAGTGGAGACGGGATGCTTTTTCACGAGCCAGTCAAGGAACATGAATGCAATCAGCTAGCAGTTTCTGAGTATGTTAAACAACAACAACAACTACAACAACAAACAAATGTCACGTTGTCACTTAACTTCCGCTGTCCATTCCTTGTGATTGACAGAGCTCTGTTTTGTTGAAACTGATTGACAATTGCCCTACATCGACATAATCTGTTTTGTTGTTGTTGTTGTTGTTGTTGTTTGTTTGTTTTTTTTTTGGGGGGGGGGTTGACCGAGAATACTGAAATCTTCATATTACATTAAAAGAGGGAGGTGGAGGGGTTTGCACCACCTGTATATTCAAGCGGTAGGATTTACTCTGTCATTTTAGTGTTGCTTCCGGTTTCATTTCGTATTAAACCCCCGTGACAATGTCGCCACTCAATGTCACAGCGTATAATGATACCAGACTCAACTATCTCTGGACCATATGGTTTGAAATAAGGTTGACATCCCACACAGTCAAAGTGTAGCTGCCAATGATGTTGTTAGGAATACCAAAGACTTTAGTATGGTAACAAGGTGCTCGAATACATTGCAGTTATCGCTTGATATCCTTTTAGAAGTTTCTACAACTTCTGGCACAATCCTTCCACCGCGTTAAGTATAAAATTTTTGAATTTACAACGGTATCTTATCAATGATAAGCTGTTGCGATCGTAGCGAGAGGATAAAGTGGTATGGTTCCACTGCCTGGAATCGTTAAGGTCACAGTATGTAGGTCAGTCTGCTGGACCAGCGAGCTCCAGATGATATGCTGGATAAGCTGTACTGACCTTCCACGACGGAACATAACACAGATTTCAACTAAATAGTGCACGATAACTTGTTGAGAGTTACTCTTCGAAATGTAACGTTTACAGGTGTGGCCTCGTAAGGATTTAAAACTGGGGAAAAACACAACGGAATTTCTGTCTTTATTTATTCTTATAAGAACTTTGCATGAAACACGTTATCACAAATATTTGTGTGGACTTTTTTTTTCTTTGTCTTTAAATGCATTGTTATATGTCTTATTGCGACTCGGTACTATGTATTGTATATAAGTTTAAGGATATCTTTGGGTCAGCCTTAGGTATATGGATGCTTACTATTCCAGTTTGACTATTATATTTCCCTTGGTATCTTTGCAATGTTTCTATGCGGACGTACTATGTTAGCAATATTTATACTTTGTATTTACATTGTTCTGTATGATAACAGTCTTCGTGTTTTTATATTTATTTTGTCATGACTTTTATGCTAATCTGTGATCATAAATCACTTTTGTAGAGTAATTTCTTCTTTTCTAAAAGAAAAAAAAGGCTACTAAGATGAAATAAAACAGTAATGGTATTCTTAGGTTCTTACATTCTTCAAGGTACTATAAAATTCATATTCCTCTCCCTAAGTCATCATTAACCCTATAAAGCCCAAGCTATTTTGACCCCTTCCAGGCCCAAGGGGGGGGGGGGGCACATTGTGCCCCCCCTATATAACTTCTTTATTATATGGTGTATGACCGTCATATTTGGCACATGGGTAGAGCAACTCATACTCTACATGACCCGACATTTGAAATTTCCCAAGGTCATCCACTGAGGGCGCTATTTACCAAAATATAAAGAAATACATAGGAAATATGCTAAAATCATGTTTTTTCTTTGTATTTCTTTATCCCCAGTATATATGTTTCTATTTTATATCAATCATTTTCATATTTACCATAAAGGAAAAGCAAGTCAACCTTCACAATTTGTAATGCTTGAAATTGCTCAAGGTCAACATGTGGGGGCGCTATTCATTACAATATAAAGAAATATATGAAACCTATGATGTATTGCTTGGAATGGGCACATATATTGGTATCACATTTCATATTTCCAAAATATTGAAATTTTGAGTTTGCAGATTGATGATATGATAAACAAATGATATTACAGGCAAAGCTTGTGTGAAAATAACCCAAAATAAAAGGGTAGTCTTTGAAAAATGCTGTATTTTCAATTATTTCTATTATATCTATTGTTTGATGCCTATGTCGTGGAAAAATAAAGGAAATAATAAGAAGAGCATTTCAGGGAAATTCACAACCATTATTACTTCACATTTTGGTCCTTCAGCAAATTACAGCCAAGAAAACCCCCATTTCATCCATTATCATACTGTTAACTGAAATTGGAACAGAAAATCATGCAAAATCTGACGAACATGGTTGTCAGTTTACGGTTGCCATGGCAACCAGCAATATCAAACATGGCTAAATTATATATCAAAATGTTCGCAATAAGATTCTAGGAAAAGTCACCAAATTTGGTTGAAATTGAGTAAAGGGTGTGGGAGTGGCAAACGAAAATATGGTAGGGGGGGCACAATGTGCCCCCCCTTGGGCTTTATAGGGTTATGCTGTTATCATGTTGATATTTGCCTATGAATAAATAGACAAATAAATGAATATACATATACATCCTATATGTGTATAAATATACATATACATAAATATATTATCACAGTCATACGTTTATATATATATATATATATATATATGTGTGTGTGTGTGTGTGTGTGTGTGTGTGTGTGTATACACATGACTGTGTAAAGAAAAAGGATATCTAGTTGATATTGTAGAGTACAATAGGAATTTTACATCAAATCAACCACTTTGCACATTGTTTCACGAAAATTAAACATACTTTTATTTACAACAAATGTCTTATTTCATGCTAGATAATATCAAAACGTGTGAGCACTTTGTGTGTTTAACTTCACTCTGTTAATCCAAACCGGCATGAACGTGCTGCACACTTGCTCGAGGACGTGCGATGCCGACGACTTAGACTTTGGAGATTCTCCGGAGTATAACCAGGGAGGTGAGATTTCCACCTCCGGGGCATAACTTCTAGGTTGCTCAAGATGTGGGCTTTTCCTCTCTTGTTGTCAAGGAAACGTGAAATAGCCAGATAACCAAAGGTGACCTACTTGTTGGATGAAAAGGTGTCAGGGCAATCTGAAGAGTAAAGAGAAATGGAAATCATCTTGCATTTCTTACTCGAATTCCGATGTCACGTACCACGTTGTTGCAAGATTTAAGTCGATAGAAACCGTTAGCATGGTAAGGAATTCAATCAAAGGCTAATTAGCTAATTTTCCCAGTATATAATTACCAAATCGCTTATTTGATAACAGCGTAGGCATACAGTACATAGAGCACATGCTTGCAGTTTGTGTTACGATGAATCATGAACTTGAGTCTTCGTCGTGGGCGTTAGTGAGACAATGCATACCAAACGCATCTGTATACTAGTCAAGTGCTAGTAGTTGAATGTGTCTATAGGGAGGTGTGTGCATGTGTGTGTGAGTGTGCGTGTGTTTGTTACTATGTGTGCGCCATAATTCTTGTCTATTGTGACTTGATTCGGGTTTTTTTTTCTGCATTAAAAAAACCCAACAAATATGTCACATACCTTTCGGATACAAAATAAAAATGGAATTTTGCGGTTATATACGTAAAAAGTAAAGAGTACAAAATATCAAGCAAAGTAAAAATGCAATATTTTATCAATTTGGCTTGCTTTCTTAGTTTTGATAGATGTGACTGACACTCTTAACTGGTTTCTCCATTTCATTTCAGTCGGTGTATGCGTGTTTGTTTGTTTGTTTGTTTGTCTGTCTGTCTGTCTGTCTTGATTTTCAATGAGATGGAGATGGCATGGTGTGTAGCTTCCATGGAAAGCGGCCAGTCTGGTCTGACAGGTCAACACTGGGCATGCACGTTGCTCACTATTTCTATATAATCATTATCAGGAATGAACATATCCTTTGGCTGTTCATAAACACACGTCTTCCAAGACCTCTTGCGATGGGGTCGTTCTTGGAAAGACGTCTAAGAGTACTAAGGGATTTGGAGAAGTGTGGAACGAGCTTAGCAGTCCTCTAAATGAATGCTCACCATTGATTAATGAGGCTGGACACTGTTAGTCTTGAAAATGCATGGTATACACATGCAGCTCAATGATCTTGCAGTAAATCTACAAAAGCTTGCGTTTATTGCTATAAAGTAAACACGATATGAAGAAAAGGTGCACCTTCTCTCTCAAATAAACAAAAACAAACAAAAAACAAACAAAAACAACCCCCTCCAAAAAAAAAAAAAAAAAAGATGAAAGTATCGGCCAAACTATGAAGGAGGAGTTACTGAACAAACACAATATTTTATAAGAGCTAGAAACCAGAGCTAATACATGATATTCTCGGAAAAGGTTGCAAATAATCCCTCACCATGTATCAAGTACGGTGTCTGGAGAACGTCAAAGGCAAACACAATGGCAAATGCTGGAGAAAAATTCTCTGAACTTATCTGTCAGCTTTCCCCAATTGTATGACCTATTTTCGGTAGTCATGGAGATTTTTTTTTTTGCTCACACATGTGGGAAAGAAATTATAAAGACAATGATCATGTGATAACGCATATCTCTTAAAACATCACGTAGGCCTACTAGATTATGTGTCAAGCACGTAAATGTTTCATGTTCGTTTGTCTTAAAAAGAAAGAAAAAAATGCTGAAATCATCAATACCTGAGAGAACTTATTTCATACAAGGTCTCAAGGATTTTTTCTACTTTTCTTTTCATTTCCATGTACTGTTTGATATGACAAATATGTAAACTCTAATCTTGTTTGTTTGAATTATGTCATTGATTTCATTTTGATTGATTTTTTTTTGTAACCCCTGATCTTTGAACGAAGTCAAGATAGCTAACCTAAGAACATGCATAACACAATTTAACTACGAGTATGCATAAAAAAATGCAAATTGAGCTTTCGAACACTAATTCCCCTTAGCGTTCTCTGAGGCTCGAGTAATAAGGATAATAATTCACGTATATATAAAGCGCATAATGATTATCACAAATTCTCTATGCGCTTGACATAACGGTTACAGCTCGTTATTCCGAAGGTTCGATATTCCGAAGGCTCTTCAGTCCGAAGATTCTTTATTCCGAAGGTTCGTTTTTTCGAATTTCATTTGTGGATGAACAAATCTTCGGAATAACGAACCTTCGGAATAACGCCACAAATGTTCGGATTAACGAACCCTTTTTCATTTTCGGATTAACGAACCTCTAGGTATAGGGAATTTGCGTGTTTCGGATTAACGAACCTTCGGAACAACGAACCTTCGGAATATCGAAACTTCGGAATAACGAACAGCACCCGACATAACATACAATCACTAATGCTTGAACAAGTGATTTTTCAGTGCCTTCTTGAAAGAATCAAACTATAGGAAGATATGAAGAGTTTGTTTGCAGAAACCGATAAGTCCATATTTGTCAAATGGAGATATTTATTTATATATCATTTAAAAGGTATTATTTTGTACTTTATGACAGAGACCGTACATCAAAATCTTAAAAAACGGACTTAGCGGTTTTTGCAAACAAACTCTTCATATGCTCCTTATTGAAAGAGGTAATGAATTCCAAAGAATGGGAGCTGATGATGTGAAGGATCGGTTACCATTTTATTATGTTTGTGTGTTTAGAGGATAGACTGACAAAAGATGTTGTAATGATGATCGAGGAGTTCATGTTGGAATGTGATGATGAATAAGTTCTGTTATGTCGGAAGTAGAGAGATTGTTTTGAGCTTTTAAACACATAATAAGTATCTTGAATACAACACGTTTTTCAACTGATTGATAACAAATGAAGTTTACGTAGAATTGGTGTAATAGAGTCCCTAGAGCGTGCTCACACTATCAAATTTATACCTGCTGTGTTCTGAGTAATTCTTTGAACCCAGTTTACACCTTTCTTTGGAAGACATTGCAACAAAACACGTACCTCTTCAAGATTTTACGATTTTTTTTTTTGAAGGGGGGGGGGGGGTGACTTGCTTGGATACAAGCCTACAAACATTATGGGGACTTGTCGGCTATCACGTGGCTTTCAGAACGTCTCTGATATTGGGAGCACAAATCGGGGGGGGGGGGAATGATATAATAATAATAATAATAATTAAAATGATAATAATAACAATAATAACAATAAAGGGTACTTTATGCGCCAATTCCACATGACTATCAAACGTGCTCAAGGCGCAGTAGAAAAAGTGAATTATGAAATACAGAAATCATTACACAAACATGCACATGAAAATGAATGACACAATAATGATGATGAAAAAAAATCATAATATACAATTCTACTGGAAAACGGTTACGAACAAATTAATGAGTCTTGAGGGAAACTTTAAAGGAGTCAACATTCGAAATGTAACAGATAGCTTGAGGCAACTGGTTCCACAGGTAAGCTCCAGCATGTGCAAATGACCGATCCCCCCATGATTTCTTCGTTTTTGGAACAACAAGCAATCTACAATCGGATGACCTTAAACATCTGGGAGGATTATAAAACGTCAGCAAATTAACATTGTACTCTGGGGCAGATCCGTGTATGCAATGAAAAACAAACAGTAATAATTTAAGTATAATGCGAGATTCAACAGGTAACCAATGCAATGAGGACAAAACAGGGGTAATGTGAGTATTTCTTCTGGTAAGGGTAACAATGCGAGCTGCTGAATTTTGCAATTTTTGTAACCGTGAAAGTTGAGATTGTGGTAGCTGAAATAGGAGTACATTACCAAAGTCAAGTCGGGACGATATAAGAGCATGAACTATTTTTTCTGTGGCTGAAAGAGTTAAATACTTGCGAATAATGCCCAAATTGCGTAACTGATACCTCACAGATTTACAGACAGCAGAGATCTGAACAGACATGGACATTGTAGAATCAAATAATACTCCAAGATTTCTACACGATTTAGATGGAGCAATAACCACATCATTGTCAACCGTTAAAGAAGGAAGACTGACCTTTTCATGTAGAACTTTGGAGCCAATAAATAACAACTCTGACTTTTCCTGATTTAACTTCAATGAATGAGAGCTCATCCTCTTTTTGACATCATGGATACAAGCCTCAAGGTTCTGAATGATGTCAATGACATTGGATGATTTGTGTGTTCAGTCAAGTCGATTATAACCATAGCGACATACAAATGGAGGTATACATTTAGCAATTCAAACAAATGGAGGGCAATTACTTTGAAATGAGGACAGTACAACTTAAGAAAAAAAGTCAAGCTGTTTCAGCGAAGCATCCCTGGATGATAACGTGCAGATTCCATTGGATAATAATGCATCCTCGAAGAGAATGTTATGCAATTATGCTCTATCAAAAAACAAAGCAAAAACAAAAAGAAAAACATAAAAACACCCCTCAAATTTGACAAGTCCCAGTGGGGGCACTATAGACTCCCGACTCCCGCTCGGAAAACCCGAGTTCGAATCTCGCCAAGTTCTTACGTCCTTGGACAAGATGCTTTTACCCATTATGTCCCTCTCGACCCAGGTGTATAAATGGGTACCTTGTTACGGCACATTTTGGTAAATCGGCACATTTTGGTAAATTACCAAAATGTGCAAGTTACCAAAATGTGCCGTCACTATGTCACGGCACATTTTGGTAACTGCACATTTTGGTAATTTACCAAAATGTGCCGATAGTGCACCTATACCTGACGGCATCAACTGTTACCAAAATGTGCAGTTAAAAGTGGATTTGCCTGCACATTTTGGAAAATCTGCACATTTTGGTAACTGAACTAAAAACCCATGGATGGGCTTGATGAGATTTATAATACGGTCAAGGAATTAAGGTGATATGGTCCTGCAATAAAGACAGGCTAGACACTTGTTTAGCTCACCCGAGCTGAAGGCTCGAGTAAGCTATTGCGATTGCTTTTCGTGCGGGTATTATGCTGTGTGACCTGCGTGCCAGGTGCGTGGGGCTGACAACGCAATGAAGGAATTCCTCTGAAGGAATGGCGGAAGTACCACAGAATGTCATTAATTTGGCCGCATACGGGGACTGCGAAATACATGCGTGGGAGTTGCCTGCGAGGTGCTGCCGCTAAGGGCCTCCTACTGGCATTCTGCGTGTACCTCTGCGGGCAATTCCCACGACTCACCCGGAAAAAGTTTTGGTCATGCTGTAAACTTATCTGCTGGTAAATCGGACTTACATGCGCACCTCTGGGCAAATACAGGCGAGATACGCGCTAGGTACTGTCAGGTGCGGACCAACTGCGGAGAGCTCCGGGTATAGCAAATTTGCCTCCCCGCAAGTCAAACTTCCCAAGATACGGTATGACAAGGCCTTGAGCATGTTCAAAATATGTTCCGAGTGAGTTTGCGGGGGTACACGCAGAACACCAGTAGGAGACCCTTACCGGCAGCATCTTGCAGACAACTCCAACGCAGGTACTTTCCATTACCCGTAAGTCGCTCGTAACAGAAAACGGATCGGTTTCAAAGTTCTCACGCAGGTCAAACGGAATACACGCAAGTAGAAGGTAAGTAGCACGCGTCTAGCAAATAAGACACAAGTGCGAAACTCGTAAACATTCTTGTCCGCCCGCAGAAAATTTTCCTGCGTGCTGAACAAAAAACCAACTGCACTTACAATTTTTGTGATGATTGTGAAGGAGCAGAAAGTTACCAAAATGTGCCGTCAATGTCCTGCACATTTTGGCAAATTTACCAAAATGTGCAGTTACCAAAATGTGCCATAACATACCTGGCAACGCTAGGGTAATAATGATAACAGGGCCCTCTGGTAGAACAGTGGCAACACTGAAGAGGCTACCCTGGGTAAATAAGACCTTATTATTATTGTCACTATTATTATTATCATCATTATCATTAATATTATCATTATTATCATTAATATTATCATTATTATTATTATTACCACCTGTATACTAATCACGTGACATCTCTTGATGTCCTCGTCTTTATAATCAATTATCATAATGATAACAATCATGCAATGTACCTGACAGAGGTCACATTCAGAATCGCACCACCTCTGAATTCTTAGAAAGAAGGAGACTGAGAAGATTAGTTCTCATGAAACGTATTACTTCGTTTTGCTGCTTTATGAGTGTCTTTCCATGGCCCTTCCATTTACCTCATTCTCACTTTAGCAGTCTTCATTATACTTCATGTTTGTAGTTTCTACGAAATTTCAACTTACGATTGGAAATGAATAACAGTCTGGAAAATATATAGAAGAAGCTTGGTCCGGATTTTGCACCAAGAAACACACGTGTTCTTCAAATTTCCTAATTTTCCCCCACATCATGGATGATAACTGAATTGCATATTTATCAAGTAGATTTATTTCCGACGATCCTCACACGCCCATAGACATTTGGAAAAGAAATCATTCCATAAAATTCCATGCTCTCGTTTTTTATTTAGACATCCAGCCGTATCATAATATGACAACTTTTTTTTAAATCTCAAAACAGGCAGATTTACCCACTGCGGAAGGACTTCATACTATGTGGAGGGTAAGGTGGATTTGTTTTTTCTTTTTGTTTGTGTGTCTGTTTGTTTTGTTTTGTTTTACAAACAACATTGTGCAAGTAGTACCTAGAAGGGTTTCCTCATTCTTTCCTCCTTTAAAAATCCAAATTTTGAAGAGCTGCTCTGTATTCGACTTTTTTTTCTTCATTACAGACTGACTGGAAGATTGTACTAAAATCTCATGTATGTATAATGCAGATCATGATTGTCAGCAAAATATTGTGTGTACAATGTCTTTTATGTGATTCAAGATTCAAGATGATTTCAAGTGCAAAAAAATACATAAAAGTCGTTTTCGAATATTTAACAAATGCAGAGTGAATTTTGAATGTTACTATAGCAGTGCAGTGTAATTCAATGTACAAGACGGTATAATGTATACAAAATGACACTCATTACACAAAACATACAACAACTACAACAAATCACATGATGCTGTGTAAGAAATTTACTGTTAGTTAGATTAAAAGTAACACAAAACAATATTCAAAGTTGAGAACTAAAACAAACGTATATCTATGACAAGAACTGATTAGACGAATTCCGGATCAGTTACAGATTAGTCTGAAAAGAAAAAGAAAAAAAAATAGAAGCAAAAGGTTGAATATTATTTTGTTCAAAATCTGATGAAAATTAAGGAAGATATATGAAATTATGAAGTTTCGCTCATTTTATTTTTTTAAAGACTTCTGAACAGTCAATATAAGTTTAGGGCCATGATTTTATGATAAAGTATACATTAACATACATACAGTACTGAGCATGCTTCTACAAATCACTATTGTTACAACCATGGACCTACTAACGAATGGACTTTCAACGAAACCTGCCACTTTGAAGTACGAGATCCGCCGCCACCTGACCATGCGCATCTCAATGAGTACATACAGGTGTCTCAAAAATGATGATTGCATAATCATGCATCGTCACTGACAAAAGAATTGTTTCCCTAATTCTGGTCTTATTTGGCTGATGCGCCTTTTCAGACTGAAACGTCTTTGAATAAACGCCAATGATGAGAAGCTGCAAACCTCAGAACATGACTACTTTTGTTTCATTGGATTGGAAATTACCGATTCGCTCGCAAGGGCTCACACATATGACTTTGTCTAATAGTAAGACAGACATCCTCTTCCCTTGCTATCTGTTTTTACTCTGGAAAAATGTGCGGAAATGGTGGAAAAAGAGATTTTGAGACACTTTTGACATAGACAGAGGCATGCATTAATTAAAGAAATGATGAATGTCCATGTGTAGTAGGTCCATGCTCAGAGTGAGTGACGTCAAATATGATGCATACTTTATGATAGTCTACTTTTATCAGACATTGTTTGTATTTTTCTCTTTACTGTATATGTTTTCTTTTCTACGATACATGATGCATACGTTATAATAGTCTGCTTTTATTTGACATTGCTTGTATTTTTTCTCTTTATATGTTTTCTTTTTCTACGATTATACTTGAACAATTCATATAATTCATGACATTTGTTTAATTCTGTTGTATAAATTACTGAATAATGTGGATTGAACGGTCGATATGAATATGCAAATGAGGTAGTTGATGTCATCAATATGTCATATTATTGTATACAAAATTTTGAAATTTTATTGTAAACCTTTTGTACGAATGAAAGTGTGCCCCAGATTAAAATCCTTATATATCATACTGATCATTATTTTGAAGCTAATCACTCAGGGATAACATTATGTTTTACACTGTTATATAAAGAAAATACTAGATTTTTAGAATTTTGTTTTGTGGTCACCATCAATTGCATATTGTGAGGTGATGACAGCATTAGCTCACTTATTTGCATATCTATATCAGCCGTTTTATAACTATTTTGCATAAATTATCTGAATTTCAGTATTAATTTTCATAACTTCCCTAATTTTTATCCCTATATTCTGCACTTTTTCACTATTATGCTTAAAAGATTTTATTCCTCTTTTTCAGACAATTTTTAAGTGTCCTAGAATTCGTTTTGAAGGATGAATATATGAAAACGATTATGTCAGCTTGTCTATCTGTACATTGTTGTGTTTCATCGGCAGTGATAAGTAACATAAGAATTCATGTGCAAATTAAACGGATGCATTATTGAGTTATGTCATGTAGCACTAAAAAAGGGGTAGTACAAAAACGACAATAAATTTGTTGGTGTATGCCATGTGTCTACCACTTGTTGCAGGAATTTACATATGATATATGTATATATGTATATATATATATATATATATATATATATATATATACTATTATCATTTCATTATTGTTATTATTATTATTGTTATTATCATTATTGTTATTATTATTATTATTATTATTATTATTATAATCATCATCATCATCATCATCATCATTATCATCATCACTATCATATAAATAGAAAATACCTCCAATACATATCTCCGAGCCATTGGTTGACAGAACTTCAGGATACACGACACTCGTGAACAATTCTTCCAAGAAATAAAAACAGTTTTCTACATACAACTTTCCATTTCGCATAAGCATTGTATTCTTCTTCTCGGCTGCCACTCAAGTTTAGTTTGATTGATTGACATTGAGGATTACACGACCTGATGCTACAGCAAGAGTGAAAACCTTTTCTATCATTTTGACTGAAAGAGTTTTTCCATTTCATACGATTGTTGTGTTTCCAGTACACAATTTTTGACGAAATGAAGTTATTCAAGTTGATTTTTGAAGATGAGAGTAAGAAACGTACTGATCACATCTGTTGTTTCCCTTTTATACGGACAACAAACATCTTCTCATGAAATGAACAAACAAACAAACAAACATCCATCATGTCACGCAGTCAGTAAAAGAGAGAGAGAGAGAGAGGGGGGGGGGGGGGAGGGAGATCAGAATCACTACTCAACTACTTTATGACCTCAAACATTTCAGCTGAGTGTGACTCTGTGACTTCTAGCCGAGACCTAAAACAAAATTCTGTGCGCTTCGATATTTTTACCAACACGTGCAAATCCTTCGGGGGTTTACTGCTCCATACTACTACTACTACTACTACTACTACTACTACTACTACTACTTCTACTACTACTACTACTACTACTACTACTACTACTACTACTACTACTGTATTACTACTAAAGAACATAAATTAAAAAAGGGTTTAAAAAATTACCGACAAGCTTGTGAGGAGACTAGTTCCTGAAATGCTTATGACTGTTTGCGGCCCGGCTGACATATTTTCCCATCGCAAACAGAAGGTCTGCGATGCGAGCTGAGAAAGAACATCAAATTTAGATATGGATAACAGATAACTGATGATGATAACTGGCTGACATGCAGAAGACGGGGAGGGGGGGGGGGTGCAGCCCTGTCGTTGTTTTGGTTTCCATCGTACTCGATAGTAATGTCGACAATGTAGGTCCGCTGACATTTCCAAAGCTCAGTGTCTCATTGTCCCTTCTTGACCTTCGAGCTTCCATCCTTAGTTGAAGGGTATGCAACCCCACAAAGCCTGAAAAGTTGGTACCTTCATCGTTCTTATCTCCAGATTTGGTATAGACACTGCGTGCCCGGGTCTTAGGTTTGGATGTGAACTTTATGATTTGATAGAAATGTACGTTATGAGAATATACAGCTGAGGAAATCAATGATGCTTTCTAATCTATTGCTTGTCCGTCTTAAAAGCTTTGCTCTACTGTTAGCCGCTGCATATGAGAAATCGAGAGCATTATTGAATTAAACAAATCTAATTGTTAGAACAGGTAGTATCCCACAATTCTTTGACAGTAAACAGAAAAAAAAAGGACAACCCCGTTTAATGTCAAAGTAGTATTCATAAAAACAAAGAAAACACAGTCAAAACTATTTGAACATGTTTATCATAAGCTATACCTCGCAATCCATTCACACATTATATAAACATCACCTTATTACTCTTGCACTTATGATCCGCTTAAACTTACAGCCACAGACAGTTAGTGCATGACAGTCATACGATGATAAATGTCCTAATCATGATATCAGAAGTAGGCCTACATAGCTCACAATCCTCATGAAAGTTAAAAAGGTTCGCGAACTTTTCATCATTCCTTTGTGAAAACTTGCAGGAGACGAAAGCATTATATGATTGAAAGATAGGGAAAAAAGTAAATGAAATCAGCAGGTATTTTTAACCCAACAAGTTTTATTAGTTCTTCCGATCCCTGGTGAACAAACTTAGTTTGATAAGGCCACCATATTACACGAGATCCTTGGGGTCTGTTTACACTACCAGATCAAATCAAGCAAACTCAAAGTTTAGGGGACTTCTGTGTAAATATTAGCGGTGGTATAATGCGTTTAAAACCAAAGATAATAAAAAGAGGGGAAAGAATGCAATGATACGTCTCATAATTGGCACTAGCTCCCCCCCCCCCCCCTTGGTTTAGGTCGTGAAGAGATCGTTATGCTGTAAAATCACGATTGAAGTTGAGTTAAGTGATGCCTTTAACAGATAGTCGGTCGAGAGATCTATCATAAATGCGTTTATTCACCCCCTGCTCAGACAAGACAGAAACACCGTATACCATAAATATATACAAAATATGAAATGCATATTATATATGCAATATTACCTGCTGGGTGTGCGTGTGGGTATGGTGAAAACAAACTTAATCATGATCGCGATCTATAGTCAATCATGATGAAAATCGCATTGTTTGCAAGTGTCCTGGTTCTTTGTTGGCACCATCTCAAAATGTCAATTGCATTATGTATCTAGAAAGTAAACCTGAGGCTTAAAAAATTATAGTCGCGACGTGTATGCTGAGAGGGTCACCTTTTGTACTATTTTATACAACATTAATTTATACACTAGAATTACCGTATATTTATTAGCTCATACAGCAGAAAGTGCAGCGGTCCTAAACTGATAGGTGATTACATTAAGCATTCATTAAGCATGATTATATGCATAACAGCATCCTTATAGGTGAAAACGTCATGAAGACTTAAACAATGAGAACATTACATACCAATTTGGATTCGTCAAGATACCTACGTGAAGTAAGTACAAACATAGGGTCCAGACACATTGGGTCTGTGTACAAATGTGAAAAGTGTTTTCACTTCAAAAGCATTCCAGTCGAGACTCAACGATCGGAAATTTTCATGTCACCTGCATGTGCTAATGATGAAACCTAAAACATTTGAAGTGCGAACCGACATCTCGTCTTCATAAAGCTCGCAAATAAGATTTAGCTCTATAAAATCACCCTTCGTGCCAATTTAGATAATCTTTATTCTATCTTCTGGTATACGGCATAACACACACACACAAACGCACGCAAGCACACCTATATTATCTTCTCTTTTGCTGTTTTTAAAGGACATCATCACAGTGTGCTCGTTTGTTGTTGTTATTATTTTTTATAACTTCCGTTAACTGATCATAATTTGAACCAGTTCAAACTTTTCAGACAAAATGCACCTCTCTAAGCGAATTCCAATCATTAGATTGATTTGTAGATATAAACATATAGGTATATATGTAATTATATATATACACTACTCAAAAAAAGTTAAGGACCACTTTTTAATGTGTGTATACAATTTTCAAACCGGGTGTTGTATTTCTAGAAATACCCGAATATGGCTGTCTTGAATCTCCTCAAACACCCTGTAACAATTTCACACATGGGTGGTTTCAGTTGTTGCATGATGTCTCTCGCATTATTGCATATCCTGAAAAGTGGGCCCATTGTGAAGTGGTACAAATGTGTACAAATGTGTACGTTTTAAAAAGTGGTCCTTAACTTTTTTTGAGTAGTATATATATATATATATATATATATATATATATATATATATCGAAGTTGCGATAAAGAGAGTGACTTCTGATCATGCACCTTTAACTCCTCAAGTCTGACTTTGCAAGGTTATTGACAAATGTCATTAGCAGGTACTTGCACCATCATCAAGCTTATTACCAGGCCACTGCGATATGGGAGACACACAGAGATTTATAGATCACTTAGGATCGAAGTGTTTCAAACAGACCACTGTTAGACTATGACCTGTAAACAAAACGTGGCAAATTGAATGGTACATAACATCACATTACACTACATGCTGTTTAGTTAAATATTCCATAACATGAGTACCAAGCCGGTAATATGCTTATGTTTTCACGCGAAACAGTGTTTTTGTTGTGAACGTTTTCCTATTTATCACAGGGTTAACTTGCTTATTTTGTCATACTTGTCAATTTGGACGTTATGTGATGAGGACCAAAATTGTTTACTCGCATAGCTCAAGTAGGATTGCAGATCAATAATGAATGGTCCTTTCGGAATGGGAGATTGAATTCACACGCATACACACAAACACAAACACACGCACGCACGCACACACACACATTGAACAGCTGAGTAATATCTTCTTCGAGATCATCCTCAAAGCTTCAGATGAACAAGACATTTTGTCATGATGTAATACATAAAGTAAGCATAAGTCATTAATACATTCAATTATATAAATATTACAGGCATATCATACCAGTTACTTCTCAATAACTGACGATCGTTCTTTAGATCAAATGCAAAAACTAAATGGAAGAGTTGAGAGAAAATGAGTGCCATAAGAGCTGATGTGGCCTAGTGGATAATGTCACGGACTCCCAATAACGAGGTCCCTGATTCGAGTTACCTACATCGCCATTGCCTGATCTTTTGGAGGGAACTTTTTTTCTCTCTCTAGTAACTCACTAGAACATTTACCGGTAAGTCAATTTTCATCAGGAAAACAGATTGGAATCTTAACTTTAAATCATCGTTCATAAGCATGTGTGTAATTCTGATACCGAATATGTTTAATATGTGTCACCACTGGTGACATTTATGTGGACTGAGAAAAAAGAAGAAGAAAGAAATGTACTTTTTTCCCGTGAAAGGATTTAGATGACTTAAAAATCCAGCTTATGGATTTTCTCAATGATCTGCAATAAGCGGAGCCACCGCTGTATCATAAAAATGACAATACATAATGCGTTGCACATTTATGTATGTGCAATTACAAAAACTACGCATAAATCATTGCTGAGCTAAAGAGTTACAATATCACAACAACAATTCAAAAACCTCTGCTAACAGAAACAGAACACTGGTCTGTTTATTCGGTTTTGGCAGTTTTTTACGAAGATGTGAAGAATTGTCACAAAATCTCTCATACATTTTGAACCACACCTGTACAACCAAGACTGTTAAATCTACAAATGTATCACCTCATGTTATACTTATCACAGAGAACAAGTTTTACACACCTGAATCCTGTTTTCCCATAGCAAAGACTCCACACAAACATACAAAGACAAAACAAAACAAAGCAAAGCAAACTTATCCGTATTACGCAATCTCGAAGTCTTTAAAGGACTCCATCTTAACAGTGGCGCAATGAGCGCAGTGCGAAGCTTAGTATTAAAGTACACAATAATGTGCTTATTAATACAAGAGAGATATCTAAGCAGGTAGTCTTCAATCGGTTGTGCATCTCTTGTGCGAAAATATGTCGAATAATTGTATGATGAAGATGGGATTGTAAATGAAGTTTATTGTGTCACATAGACCATGTAGACAGTGTGAGAATTTTCTGGAAGACCAAGTAAGAATTTAATTTTTGTGTCATTTTTTTTTTGAAAGCCCCGGCACCTTAAACAGATATACAGTTGCCTGTGCCATGGGGTTTTGTCTTATTTCCGTACTAAAAATCAACATATTTCACACATCAAAGTCCAGACAAGAAAAATACATACGGAGGGTAGCCCATTTTGTCCCTGAACCATCTCTGAACGGGTAAAGATTATTGAGTAGCTTTGTCTCATTTAAAGGTATAATAGTTTGGTTTAGATGGGGCTACAGATTTCTGCCTTTGTGTGTATGTGTGTGTTTGTAAGATAATGAAAAACCTCTTATGAAATATGAAAGAGCATGCAATTCTTAGAGGAATTCACAGTTTGTGAGATGAAAGTTGGTCTCGAAATGGCTGAGATATAAACAAAAGCAATTCTAATACAATCTTGCAAAACATATCTTGCAAAACATCAAAAGCTGAATCCTCACCAAGTCAACCAATGGTATGCTATCCCTTTAAATGTGCAGAAGTGGTTCAACGACCAGTAGTTTTTAGCTTAATTCGTGGTCGAGGATGCTTGGCCCTAATTTGCAGGATGGAGGTGAATTTTATCAAGTCTCTTCGAATGCAAACACGGAAAGCCCTGGAATGATAACATGGCACAGATACTGCAGAGGCAAGGAGCAGGTTGCCATGTTGCCTCTCGTTGTTTTGTAATTCTTAAGGTTTGGCTTATCACCGGCGTAGAGATTCGTTGGTTGAAATTCGGTCATTCAATCTTAAAAATACAGCAATTGATATTGCACTTTACATTTGCCATCAATTAGATGTCGCACTTCTATCAAGACGCCGTCGAATTATATTTTGGTTATGTAATATTTGGCCATCATTTTCCAAATAAAAGAAAACGATATTAACCATTGATGTGATATAGGCTTGGTACCTGAAAAGAATGGCAACAAATTCATATTAATTAGTTGCAACACGCTGTTTGTTGAACTCGACAACGTGGAAGCTGAACTGAACCAGGGTATCTTACCATGATTTAATTAAAAGAAAAAATACGTCATTTTGTGTCTATACACGTAACAACGATCTACTAGAAAGGCGTCGTCTTAACTCCTTTACATCGTTTTTGGCAATCTTCTCAGATATTAACCGAAGGCGAAACAGTAATGCGGCGCCATATTTTTGTCACGTGACTCTTACTACGCAGCGGCTCCAGAAAATGGCCTGACGCGCCAATCGTTCTCGTCCCTCTGACGCGGCGGCTCTTCTTCAGTTATGCATTTTTATACTCTCTTTCTCTCTTTCGATTTGATTTTTTTTTTTGTCTGCATTGTCAGAGTGCTAACGCGTGATCTCTGCAAACAAAGCTTATAAGCACCAAGATGTGCTTTGTTCTCCATAACAGTTTGATGAGCAGTACAACTGATACTACTGTTTGAATATAATAAAATATGAAGAGTCCGACTCTTTCTCTATCAAAGAGAGAGAGGGAGGGAGAAGGCACAAGTATGACATCAGAAAGGCTCCATTTAGCAGTATTTAGATTTAAAAAGTAGACGAAACATCGAGTAATTAATTGTTAATTTGTTCTTCTAACTTAATTCTTAATGGGCACGTTTGCCAACTCTTACTATAAATCGGCATGTGTTTATATTAGTTTACGAATAACGCACACACAGACACATACACAGACACACACGCACACATATATATCATGATTATATATATTTATATTTATTCATATATATATATATATATGTGTGTGAGTGTGTATATGTATGTATGTATATATATATATATGTATATATATATATATATATATATATATATATATATATATATATATATATATATATATTATATGTAATTATGTTTATACAGTATGCATATTGACATCATTATATTCAGAAGTGAGATGATTTTGAAACTCGGCATCAAAGAATCCTTTCAAACGATTTTCCCAGTAACGGTAACAAACTAAAAGTTTTAGCACTCATACCTTCGCAGATTGAGACAGAAAATTGCATTCCGAGACTAAATCTTTCACAGAAACAAACATGCAAACACACTCGCAAACACATAAATAAACAAATGTTTGTAATGGGCAGTGAAACAGCTGAGATGAACTTTGTCCACGAAACATGCATTACCGCAAATGAACTACTGAACATTGCCGGATTAATATTGGAACATGACGAGGTAACATCAACACTGAGGATGAACAATGCATTGTGACTTTGACACTGACCGACTACTGACATGAATACGCGTATATATAGGAATGATTTTTTTTTTCCCCGAGCGCTAACAAAAACCCATGAGCACAAAGACACAAAATAAACTTTAGTGAGATCCCGACATTGTAGGCGTACTTGACAAAAGATCCCTCATAATGAGATTACTAGGTTCCTTTAGAAAAGCCAAAAGATGAAAAAAGGGGAAAAGAGTCACAATTTTGACAAATGCCATTATTTTCTGTAATAATTACTTTTCTGTATACATGAGAGCTAAGATCGTAAGGAACAAAATATAGCAAAGTACAATGTTATACGCAAAAGTGAAAAGTTGCGAGAAGAAAACAGAAAAATAGTCTGTCATGTACATGGTTCATTCAAATTCCATAAATCTGTGAGCATTTGGCAACCTCTAAGATTTGCGTCATGGTCGCTTCATTGAAGAGGCAATGTACACAGTGGCAAAGAACGAGATACACAGGAAAGTCGATGACTTTGAAAAAGGGGGGGGGGGGGCTTCAAATCTACGTTAGAAGAAGCAGCGTCTGCTAGACCTCTAAATTGGCCTTCCTCGGGGGCATACTGTGTTGATGTGGAGCCACGACCCGTCTTGAAACGATGCCCTTAGAACTGAAAATCTCAACTCATTTTCCGAGGTTAGCACGAATGTATAGGGGTGCATCCCCGACGACCGCAACGGACTCCTGGTTGCTGACAACGCGTCTGGACTGTGTCTTTGTGCCCTGTCCAAATTGTTTGTTCTAGATCTCGTTTTATGTACGCATTAATTACTTGACGAACAGTTATGCTCTTGATCCGGTAATATTAAGGAAAAAAAATCAACAAAGAGCAGGCAGACAGATCAAAAAGACAGAAAGAGATAGAGAGAGAGGGGGGGGGGGAATAAATGGTATGACCGAGTTCATTCACGCTCTGTACCAGTTACTGTACAAAAAAGGAGAACTAGTTTTTATGCGCTACCCAAAGGATGTTGCGGGCGAGATTTCGGGTGGTCCTCCCAAAATCCTCGAATTAAATGGAAAACGCGAGGACTGAAAACAACTTGAAGAGACTTTAGTCCTTCTGCGCTATGAAAATTATTGACATGATTTGTCTGGGAAAGTATCAGAGGTCAAATGTCTGCTTATGCAATGTAGCATTCCAGAAAATACAACTTCCATTTTGTTTCATGGAAATGATTTTTACGTATTGTATATAAATTATGGTATGTATATATGTATGTATACACGTATTTTCTTTGAAGCCAGAGATGAGAAATTACAGTTTCAGAAGGGAAGCTCATGATGTTTTGCATGAAGAATGTATTCAATATACGATGACACGACATATGAATTGCTCAGGCAACAAATATTGTTCCGGTCTTATTTTCTCCAGAGATAGGGTTAGTGTCAGGGTTGTGATAGAGTTTTAGGTCTAATTCGATGTGAGGATTAGGATTAGGATTAGGGTTATGTTTGCGGGTACGTTTTATGTTTGGCTTTTCAATAGCGTGCAGATGTTTCATGGGAGCTATTGTCACAGGAGCTATTAAATGTCATGGAACTTTTCAATTCACAGGACAGTCTCAGAAAACGTATTGATGAATGACAGGCTATTGTTTTATTACCCAGTTTACCAATAAACAGCAGTATACACTCAGTGATGTACTTCTTTCAATTGAAAGGTCGAAATGTTTAACTCTTAGTTCCATACAGTCTGAGAGATACACCTCATTGAGTGCAAATCTTACGACGTAAACTGCAACTAAGGAACTTTGATCTATCACTCGGTCAATTCACATTAAAGGGATCGTATAGTTTTGGCTGAGACCTAATTTCAGGTTTCTAACATTTTTGGTGAGGTAATGAGATACCTCTTATGAAATATGAAAGAGCATGTAATTCTAAGAGGAATTCAACGTTTATTTGATGAAAATTGGTTTTGAAATGGCTGAGATATAAAAAGAGCGATTCTAATAAACTGTGGGACCCACACTTTATTGCGATCGCTTTGTTTTACTTTGTTTTTGGATGTTTCAGTCATTCCAAACCCGATTTTCATCAAATAAACTTTGAATTCCTCTTTAAATGGTATGCTCTGTACCATATCATAAGTGTTTTCTTGCTATCTCGCAAAAATGTAAAAGCCCAATTTTCATCTCCACCAAAACTGTACCATCTCTTTAAGCTGTCAATGTAAATGACAAGAGAGATTTAGAGTAAAATAATGATAAATTGGAGTGGTTAATCAAAGAACAATTAAAATCAATCAAAAAGAATAAAGATGAAGTAACATTATTGAAAACTGACTCCTTACAATGTGACGAACGCAGTTTTACTGCTGCAGTTGGACTAGATAAGTCTTTCAGGCAGTACTGGCAATTTTCCAATATTCTTTTTTTATCATGTTTATACAATAGGACGGTGTTGTCGAATCAACATTCTTACAGTCTGATCGTAAACGCAGACACACGCTTATTTCTTACTTAACTTCAGTCTTTGAAAGGGAATGTGATGTTTCATGAGGTATACGTGTGGTTCGCACATGCCCAAATGGGTGTTTTAAAGGCATTTCAGTTTGATATAGATTGATTGACTACGGGAGTACTGTTTGCATTTTTGAAATGAAGAATCATGTTCGCTTTGAAAAAGTTGCATCGTCTTTTTTTTTTCTTGTCTTATTTTTGTTTTTTCTTATCGTAAGTTTTGCACGAAGAACCTTCAGACACCTAAATGTCTAGAAAAGATGACTACTAGGTGTTGATCATTGTCACTTAAAAGTTGCGATATGTCGTCTTGTCATTTCAACTACATGACGGTGCGAAAAAAAGATCAACAACAACAGATGAAAAATCAACACGACCGGACGCAAAGAGTCAAACTTTGCCTTGCAGGTGAGTGAGTGACCCTTCATATGTTCTGACCTCCCCGATGTGACAACGGACTCTCTGACAATAGTCCGGCTGGTCTCCGGGTAATCACGGGGATTTAACCGATCTGTCAGTCTTTGACTGGTGCGGCTTTATTCCTCTTCGTAAGAAAGTTACATTCCTTTCAATATTCTTCAAGGACTGCCTTCGGCAAAGCTCGAGGTCAAATTCAAGGTTCTTCTCTTATACTCCTTCCAGCGCGCGCAGACTTACGCGCGGGCAATCGATGGTGACAGAATCGGTATCGATCACAGATATGTTTTTGGCCTCTTTCGCAGGAAACAAGAACTTGGAGGTTACCTAAGTATAGTAAACGATGCTTTTACTCACCTTTACAAAAGCACTTATAAGGCCTACTCCTTGCACTCCTTATAAGCTCAATGCGGTGCTGAAACTGGACCTGCAGTTTCTGCCAAAAATGACCAACATCTGCAAGATAGGCCTGTGTAAGTAGTTCAGTCGTTGCCGTTTTGAGTGACCTATAGTCATCACAGATTTTGATGTAATTATTCCGTCATCTTATGATCTTCTATGATCTTAAGCGCGTATAGATTTTTTTTTCCATCAGTGAATATCTTATGTATTCATTCTTCTATGTATACTTATGTTTTCCATTCATGCAGTTATTGGTCATTGTTTACATCATGGCAGGGTTGTCCCGGCATGGATTACGATATCTTTATCATGATAAACCATATCTGTGTTATCAAAGAACATTTTCATGGAACAACAAAATAAGATATACACAAGACAATGTAAATCTTGCATCAATACCACGACGAGGTAAAGAGTATTACATGGCACAAAGGCATATTGTCGATGTTCTACGTCATAATGATTTCGAGTCATATTGTGTATGAGATGATTTTTCTGGAAATCATGTCAATATGAACAAGCAACACTACAAAACTCAGGAGATGATAATTAAAGTCACAGTGTAAATTTACTTTTATTACTCCTAAGTTACCATAAGCATTGAGATGGTTCTTATCAGCATCAAATTCTTCATTTTTTAGTATTGTTATCCTTTTTGAAATAGCGAGAATCTTCAACCTGAGGCAGTTCTAGTTACGGATAAGATTTTTGTCTGAAATGAACATAAATGAATAAATGAAATTTAAAAAAAAAATAGATAGATAGATAGAAAGAAAGAAAGATAGATAGATAGGTAGATAGATAGATAAATAAATGAATAAATAAATGAATGAATGAATGAATAAATAAATAAACAGATAAACAAACCGGGAGTAAGGTCTTTTCCAATCTTAATTCTTCTGTCCGTCTCCTCTTTTCTTTACCTCTTTCTCTATGTCACGCTATCAGAAAAAGATAAGAGATAAGAGGTTCGCTATCCTAGATTGAAGAACAATCCTAAAATAGTGATGGAACAGCTTCCGTGTCGCTGTAGCTTGGCAAACATGACTGTAATCTGCGTCGTAAATGTTATTGCTCCTGGATAATCGTAGATTAGGATTTCCATCTGTCTATCTATCTGTCCTGATGAACGTTTGACTCGTTATCTTTCAATTTCATAATGGGTTCATCTTAACTCTGAAGCATGACACAAGATAAAAATTTATTACCTGCTCTCCTGCAGTTATACCAGTATACAGTTTCACAGACCAATGATATATTATTATGATGCAGTATGCCTATTCTGGTTGCTCGAAGAATTGTCATCGGTACAAGTCATTCATATACAACTCAGACCATGAACTCATTATTTCAGATATTGGCGCAATAACTAGGCTGTGTTGAAGGTTTCAGTCCTAGTCCAGTCAAAATATGAAATGACCCCAACTAATTGCAACAGAAACGATTCCACTTGCATTTGACCCGGAAGAGCTATTGAAATAACATATTAAAAGTTCCCTAAAATTCGAGAGGTGGATCAGTGTCTAATCTGCATAAATTCAAAATGGCCGCCATACAACCTATTTATGCCTATATCTCGGGATATATAACCCACAGAAAGTAAATTCCGGTGTCTAAACCTATGTTTTTTAGGTCAAGGAATACAAGTATGTTACCCTTAGCAACTTTTAAGCATCCCTTTATATAGTTTTTGCATATATTTGCATATAATTACATACAAAATGGCCGCCATATTGCCTGTGCAAGCCAGTATCTTCGTATATCAGTAATGTAGTACACTCAGGAATAAGTCGCAATATATCTGAACATAAGGCCCGTAGAAAATAGATTCTGGTGTCTAAACCTATGTTTTTCATGTCAGGGAATACAATTATGATATAAGCAATAACTTTCAAGCTTCCCTTTATAAATTTTCTGCATATATTTGCATTTAATTAAATGCATATTGGCCGCCATAATGCCTCTATACAGGCAAATATCTCTATCTGTAAAAGGTACCCATGCAGTGATGGTGTCTGCGTCTTAATTTTACTGCTGAGAATCACTGATGTAGAATACGTTCCACTCAGGAATGATTACCTATATTTCACTAAAAATTTGCATAGCTATATTTATGCATAAATCTATTCTAATTTTTATCGTGATAATAAGTTCAGATATACGAATACTAGCTACAGAACGTTAATTGTACTGTAATTTCTACATCCAATATTTCAAGGGCAAAATTGTTAGAATTCCATTCACAACCTTAATGATTATCCTTACACCCAGTTTTATATTCTTGCATTGATTAAAAGTATTGTATTACATTAAACTCACATTTTCTTGAGATAAGCCTCAGAACAGAAAACAACATTAAGTAACATCAAATAGAACATATCTTTATTTTAACTGTAATCTCAACTTAGCTTCCAAAATGTGCTCAATAGGTTCACAACAGCAAAGTCTCAAATTATGTATATAGTAGGAATCGTTAAAAAGATTTTTATGATTGCATGATATTTAATGTATTGTATCGTGTAATTTGCCCTCATGTTTACTGCTTATACTTGTGTCTCTGTGCAATACTTTTCTTTCTTTTTGGGGGCCAAAGGCGGGGGGGGGGGGGGAGGGAAGGGGGAAAGTCATCAAGATCATGATTATCCATAAGCTACTCTACAAAAGTTTCATGAGTTTGGACATTTGTTTAGAGGATTTTCTTGTCGTATTATCTCATATAGCTTTCAAAGTGTGCTTACGGTACACAAAAATTGGTTTTAAATCAATCAGCGGATTTTTTCAAACATCTTTTTCCTTACCTGCGATGATTTGCATCCAAGTTTTGTCGATACTTGTGTCTTTTGTTGCAAAACTTTTGGCAAAGACATGTTTATCAATGAGCAACATATGACCGTGATAATTTGTATGGAGGTGGATTTTGTCATTTTTTTGCGCGGTTTCACCCAATGACTTACAGAAAACAGCCAGATACAAAAAGAAAGAAAAAAAAAAGAAAAAGGAAATGCCTTAACATTTCTATTCCTAGTACTCTGGATTCATCAGTCGATCAATACAAACCACTGGCGTAGCCAGGGGGGGGGGGGGCGATGGGGGCGGTCGCCCCCCCCCCCCCCCCCTAAGATTTGGACCGGGGATTTGGGAGGCGGAAAAAAAAATGCGTGTATACTGTATGCATGCACATGAAGCGGGTCTCCTTTGCAACCTTTCATCAAATAAGATATTTTTTTGAATATTTCACTCAAAGTGTGCACCAGATCGTTGAATTTCAATTCAAAATATGCAAAATCTCTCGTGCTTGGGAGGGGGTAGCCCCCTCCCAAACCCTCCCCCCTCTGTGCCTCTTTCCCTAGCTTAGTACACTTTTTAGATTTACAAAAAAAAATTATGAATAATTCTGAGTGCACAAGACTTATCACATACATTCCAAAAACTCAAGGTTCCCTCTTGTGTAAGGGGAATTTCCCCTTTTAATCGACCCTTTCCTCCCTCAGTCCCCTCCCCCTATCAGTTTTTTTTTTTTTTTTGATTTCCCAAATGTTGATTCCATCAAATATGCGTATACGAGATATCTCAATTTCAACCTTAAAAAGGCAAAAGCTCCATCGGAAGGGAAGGGTGGAGATAACACTCGCCCACGCCTTCTCCCTCCTCCCCCCCCCCCCCCTTCCGCCATGCATAGAAGTAGACTGTGGCTATACCCAGATCGCTTTATTTCAATTCTAAAAACGCAAAAGGTCCGCGAGCGGGAGGCGGAATTCCCCTCCCCCTAAGCTCTACCTCACTAGACTTTATACACTGACACACAGATGGTGCACATTCGGAATAAGAGCTAAATTCCGTGATTTTAACACTTCGATGAAAAAGTATTACACCAAAAATTTGCACCAGATCGCTGACTTTCAGGTCTGAAAACGCAAAATCACCTTCGTGTGGGAGGGGATATGCCCCTATCTACACCCTCGTGTGCATGCTTTTTCTGTTTGATTGCTGAACAGACAGCGTTCATGATATTCAGTGTACGAATTAATACAAGAAGATTATTTAAATGATACCATTTTATAGGCAAATTGTTCAATAATAATCTACACTAAAATATACTGCAACCTCAAACAAGTGGGACTGCTTCAACTCGTTAAAACACGCAAAAACATGCATCAAATTGCACCATTTTGCAACATCGAAATGCAAAAAGTTCTCACCGTGGGAGGGGGGGACACCCCCCCCCCCCCCTCCCACACCCTCCCCCTTCGCTCGCTCCGCTCGCTCGGGTTCAGTCGCGTTCATGATATTCAGTGAAAAGAATTGATACAAGAAGATTATTCAAAATGATACCATTTTATATGCAAATTGTTCAATAATAATCTACATCAAAATATACTGCTACCTTACACTAATGTTACTGTTTCACGTCGATAAAACGCGCAAAAACATGCATCAAATTGCACCATTTGCAACATCAAAATGCAAAAAGTTCTCACCGTGGGAGGGGGGACACCCCCTCCCACACCCTCCCCTCTCCCTTCGCTCGCTCCGCTTGCTCGGGTTCAGTCGTGTTCATGATATTCAGTGAAAAGAATTAACACAAGAAGTGTATTTAAATCATACCATATTATAGGCAAATTGTTCAATGATAATCTACATCAAAATATACTGCTACCTTACACTAATGTTACTGTTTCACATCGATAAAACGCGCAAAAACATGCATCAAATTGCATCATTTGCAACATCAAAATGCAAAAAGTTCTCACCGTGGGAGGGGGGACACCCCCCCCCCTCCCACACCCTCCCCCTTCGCTCGCTCCACACCCTCCCCTCTCCCTTCGCTCGCTCCGCTTGCTCGGGTTCAGTCGTGTTCATGATATTCAGTGAAAAGAATTAATACAAGGAGATTATTTTAATCATACCATATTATAGCCAAATTGTTCAATAATAATCTACATCAAAATATACTGCTACCTTAGCACTAATGTTACTGTTTCACGTCGATAAAACGCGCAAAATCATGCATCAAATTGCACCATTTGCAACATCAAAATGCAAAAAGTTCTCACCGTGGGAGGGGGGACACCCCCTCCCACACCCTCCCCTCCCCCCTCGCTCGCTCCGCTTGCTCGGGTTCAGTCGCGTTCATGATATTCAGTGAAAAGAATTAATACAAGAAGTGTATTTAAATTATACCATTTTATAGGCAAATTGTTCAATAATAATCTACATCAAAATAAACTGCTACCTTAAACAAGTGGGACTGTTTCACGTCGATAAAACGAGCAAAAGCATGCATCAAATTGCACCATTTACAACATCAAAATGCAGAAAGTTCTTACCGTGCGAGGGGGGACACCCCCCTCCCACACCCTCCCCCCCTCGCTCGCTCCGCTCGCTCGGGCTCGGTCGCTTCGCTCCCTCGCAGACTAACCGCCCCCCCTAAGATGAAATCCTGGCTACGCCGATGATACAAACAGCATCCTTCTCATTGGCTTCAAGCTCACAAAACGCTTATAAATTCTGATAAGTGTTACTTTTACCGTTTTTCGTATTGTATCTGCACCTTTATTAAAAGAAATGTTTCCTATTGCATTGAGGCTTCGCACTTATACTTTTCTGCACCACACATTTTTTTTTTTCGGAAATGCGAGCAGCATGAACGCTGAATTCAATTTTGCAGGCGAAAAAGCAGTCAGAAGTCAGATTTAAAAAAATACATAACATCATTTTCTGTTCCTAACACTTCCAAAAGGTCCCTTCCCTCCACTTCAGCAGCAGCTTTTCTTCGAGTTAAACAGTGGAAGGGAAATTATACAATCGTTGGAATTGGGACGATTTGAGGAAGATGTTTAATCAAAAATATGTTCTGATCACTACAGACAAAGCTGCAGCTATTAAGGAACTCCTGAAGGAAGTCTGATGCAACTGCAAGACAGGCTGTTAGCAACTGGTAGTGTATAGTTGCAGGGCAAACAGATTTGACTGCACACAAACCCACATCAGTGGTAGATGCGGGCCATAATAGATCAGACACTCTTGTAATGTTGTATTTCTATTTGAATATGAGGAGTCAGCTGATGATGCTGTTCTAATTGGTGACTATTATAGGAATAAATAGCATTCTTGAAAGACATCAACACAGTTTACAACAAATGTGAGACTAACCACTCTTCTTTTCGTCAGTATGAAATGAAGTCGGGATCCTGTTTGCTTTAAATTAATCAACTGCAATTTCACACCATCCTAGTCCAGAGTTTGTGGTAAACGCATAGAACACTTTGAGTGTAAGCGAGTTTACATGTTTTATACTTTTATCATTGATCTATATTTTCAGAGATCACATTACATACCTTAAGTATCTGCATTATCGCAAGCCAGAAAATGAAAATGATGTACTTTAAGCGGAAGAAAGTTTTTTTTGAAATCCAATGACTTTGATTCATTAGATTTTGAATTCATCTTAGCCAAAGGTTCAAGACAGCAAAAAAGGTTCGAGCTAATATTGCAAATAGCCATCATTTATCTTCTGGCGTCCGTCGAAGTCATGCATGCATTTTCAAAAACCATTTTCAGATTCTCTTTTAAGACCCCATGTAATGACATATTTTCAACAAACTAGGCAAGTAGCATCCCAAGGATGACAGACTATCAAGTTGTTCAAATAGACACCATGTCCAACGGGTCCCAGAACCCCATAATCCCAGAATCCCAGAAAAAAAAAATCACACACACACACACACACACACACACACACACACATAAAGTAGAACCAGTTATAACAGAGCTAGGTAAAAAGTACAAAGATGAATATCTTGGAGACTGCATAGTTTTAATTTTCGCAGTTTTATCTTCTTTTCAAAATATTACACATTATATACTTGTAGTCCGCGTGTTGGTACCAGTACAGAAAAGATGACGGAGTAGGGTTGTAATGCATTTCAGTCCAAGAGTGCAATTTAGTCAGACCAAATTTTCGACGAATACATTCGTCTTTCTTCAGAATTGCCATTATCGACCTTCAGGAAGACAAATGTATTCTGAATAGATAGCACTGTTGGACTAAAATGCATCTTAATACCAGCCTACTTCGTCATTTCATATATATATATATATATATATATTTCTTTTTACGTGAATTAGCATACTTTCAAGATTGTTGTGGCAAATGCAGGGGTGACCTCCTTGGGGCTAGTGCTAAATAGGGACCAATTTTCACTCTTTCATCTTAAAAAAAAAACAACTGTTCAATTTGTTATCAAACTTGGCTGGTAGAATATTGGTAAAATTGCAACCACCCCCCCCCCCCCCCCCCGGCCACAGGATGCCAAAATAAATCTGATCTAGGTGAGGCCGCCTTTGGGCTGGGACCAAATCATTGGAGGCCACTTTTGATTTTTGATCCTACTTTTGAAAACACATGGTCAAATTTACAAGAAACTCAGTACTGTATAGGTGCATTTATCGCTAATGTCATGCATATATTGACATCATGCCTCCCTGGGCCCTGGATTTCCCTGAAGGCTTCCAGATATGGCCCTACAGGTTCCCAAAGTCTTCCAATATCCTTTCTCCCAAGTAATAGTCTGTAAACATGCAAGGAAGGGGAACTTGAGATACTCGGACGAGGGCTGGACCCCTGGGTCTTTTATTCAGAAAGTGAGTGAGTGACATGGTACCCTGATATGACAAGATCGTCATCTAATGTCAAAACTCATCAAACTTTTGTAGAGTAGCTTATGGATATAAGCTACTCTTAATTTGAATATAGATTTATGTAAAGATATATGCAAATTTGTAGTGAAATATAGGTAATTATTCCTGAGTGAAACGTATTCTACATCTGTGATTCTCAGCAGTAAAATTAAGACCACAGACACCATCACTGCGTACCTTTTACAGATAGAGATATAAGCCTGTAGAGGCATTGTGGCGGCCATTTTGCATTTAATTAAATGCAATTATGTCCAGAAAATATATAAAGGGAAGCTTGAAAGTTACTGCTTATATCATAATTGTATTCCTTGACCTAAAAAAAACCCAAAGGTTTAGACACCAGAATCTATGTTCTGCGGGCTTTATGTCCACACCTGAGTGTACTACATTACTGATATACGAAGATACTGGCTTGCACAGGCAATATGCCGGCCATTTTGTATGTAATTATATGCAAATATATGCAGAAACTATATAAAGGGATGCTTGAAAGTTGCTAAAGATAACATATTTGCATTCCTTGACCTAAAAAACATAGGTTTACACACCGGAATTTACTTTCTGTGGGTTATATATCCCGAGATATAGGCATAAATAGGTTGAATGGCGGCCATTTTGAATTTATGCAAATTAGACACTGATCCACCACTCGAATTTTAGGGAACTTTTAATATGTTATTTCAATAGCTCTTCCGGGTCAAATGCAAGTGGAATCGTTTCTGTTGCAATTAGTTGTGGGTTAACCCACTTTTTGTCGTATTTTGACTGGACTATCCGGCGACATTATATTAATGATTTTGTTTCAAAGGCGCTGGAATATAAATAAACCGAGATAAGCAGACAGGGAGGACGGGAAGTTCTTAAATTGGGATTCGAAAAATGAGTACCCTGAAACGTCGATTTGGTCGGAAAAGAGAGACATCAAATTCAAGTTTTCGCCAGTCAGGACTTGTCTATATCATCCTTTTCATTGGGATAGAAAAATATCGTACAACAACATACACACGGCTGTAACTGATTTTTGGACCGCATCATGCCTAACACACACATCAACATAAATATACACTATATCAGCGCTGTCTTCACAAACCTTTATACTGCCCTTAGGAGGCAATGATTCCACTTTGCAAATAGACAGTGCGAATATCAAATATTGATGATACGTCCTTTTATCTTGGCTCTGATTTCAGAAGCTAGTTAACTCTCCTTGAGCTTTGTCCTGGCAATAGCCATTAAATAGAGGGGCAAGAAAACGGGGCAAACGTATCTTCCGCTGTAGACACGATAGACGAAATGACAATTAACAATCTCCCTGACATCGAGTAACATGAATGACACTTACTCTCAATGTTTACATTATTTCCATGGAGTAGAATAGAGGCAAAAGCAAGCAGAATGTTACAAGTCTCATTCAATTAGTACCCAAAGTACAAAAATTACGGAATATCAAAAGGCCACGTACATTTTTTTTTTTTTTTTGCAAATCAGTGATATAGTGGCAGCAGCTGATCTGATGTGAACCATAGAGCATTTCCTTGACTAAAGAAGGAAACAAAAATCAGAAGAGAAAATATAGCAATATATATAGCATATAGCATAAATTTTTTTAATGTCTGAATTCATGTCATTTAGATGAAAATTAGAAGTGAATGTAAGTTTATGTTGGAATGATATGTAATTCAAGTGAGTTTGTGTATATAGGAATTTCGTTTGAATGTGAAATCCCCATTTCCCTCGTAATTATCAGAATTGGAAAAAAAATGGCCGAAATCACATCCGGATAATAGAGAGATCCGGATAAAGGGAGCCGGATAGGAGAGGTCGGACTGTACATCATTTTACTTATGGCCAATAATCAAGGGTAGAAAATACATATCATATCTATTGAGATGACTACGTGAGGTGGCCTTCTAAGATTTTGGGGAAAATTTGAGAAATTTGAGAAACGCATTATTGCCAAGCGACATACATCTTTATCTGTACTATGACTCATTTGCCTATGGGGCATTTCGGAAGTGCCAATTTCAGATGAAATAAGGATAACAACGGAACGGTAATTGAAAATACCTTTTAAGGTATCTAGAGTGAGTTAGAAGTGGGTGGGTTGATCAGAATGTATAATGAGCTTGTACATCCTGGAAGTGAAAACCAGAAATGGACTTCTACTGGACTTACCTTTGTAATCATTTTCGTATTCAGTCTATACACTCTCAAGGAGTCACAAAATTAAGCTAAATAAGCCTGTCAAAATTGCGTGTCATCTTGCAAATATGCTGCCTACCTGAGCGGAGATGGATTATTTTGATGGTAATTTGCATTTGATTTAATTTCTTTTTAAAATAAATAAATAAACAGTTAACAATCAAAGTGTTGATAAGCACTCTCCTGTGAACATTGTCAGCATGTAATCTAAGATTTGGTGGTAATATTTTGATATGTTGGTGTGATACATTATATTCAGAAGGGCATGCGTCGAGAGTAGGGAGGGTAAAGGTCTTTGCTTGTGTACTTTATTATTCATGGATATGTATAAATGGTTACATAATGCCTCGATTGTCTAAGGATGTGGCGTCGAGGTGTTGCGGTTAGGTTAATCGGTGCTGTGGTCAAAGGATCTTGACTTCAGTGGGAAAGGTGGTGGTCACGTGGTGGTTAGACAATGGAATACGAGCTGGCGTAGGTACGATGAAGAGTGAGAGGGAAGACAGGACATTGACGGTGTTTGTTGTCATGATTGTATCTCATTCGATGGTTTGAAGATACAATTTGTGCTATTTTGTAACAATGCTTTCATTTGATTGCATTAAATTGTACAAATTTGCGTATTCATCATGAAAAGTCCGTGTTGTATGTTTACAGTATTCTATGTATAATGTCTCCCAGCTGGATATCATGTATTATTCAATTTTGTTATATTAATTTTGATGTATTTTTATTATTCATTGAGAAATATGAAAATGAAATGAAATAATATAAAATGAAAACGGTAATTGTCTCACACACACAAAAAAAATAGATAAATAAAAGGAAGCAAGAAATGATACTCAGGTAAGGGGATGAATAAAGGATAAGATGCTTAACCAAAATTGTTAACAAAATCATTTGTAGATTATGAGGTGTTCACAGTGCCTCAAAAGAAATCAGTCTTGGGGATTTGGAAAGCACGCTGCAGCACAAATTCAACCGCCCTTTTTGTGATGATCCAACGACTTAGAATAAGGTTCACAATCTAAATGTCTGGTCACAATTTAAATGATGAAATATAAATCTAGTCGCAACGTTACAGTTTAGTGAGCCTACATATATGGTAAATGGTTTTTATTTCAATTCATGGCTGTATACATGATGGAACTTGAGCTTTCTTTTGGACTATCTATTTTAGTATTACGAACAACGGAATGCCACATTAAAGTGAAACTATTAACGTGTTTTTTGTTCATGATATATGTTAGTGTTACGTTATGTTGTGATCTCAAAATAAGATGAGGTGTTCGATGGTGTCATCTCTTGTGAAGGTGAAATTCGAAATGCTATCTAGTATCCTTTCGCTAACGTATTTCAGTCAAACCTGTCTATAGCGGCCACCCAAGGGAGACGAAAAAGTGGCCGTTATAGACGGATGCCCGCTATAGACAGGTGGCCGCTAGAGACAGTTCTTTAACATGCTTTTTCTCTTGAAGGGAAATGTTTGGTGGTCGTTTGAGGCAGGTGGTCAATATAGGCAAGTGGTCGCTAAGACATGTTTGACTGGTGTACAAATACTGGATAAGTTAAAAGGGTGGGAGAGGTTGTGGTTTTGTGATTATCATCAAACGATAGCAAAAATTGTGTGTGTGCGTGTGTGTGTGTGCGTATGTGTGTGAGTGATCATGCAGGTGTTTAAGATTCACTAACCGTCTTGTTTTAGGACTGATTTACAACAGAACCCAGAATCCGTTTATTTGATTTCACTAAAGTTATAATGAACGTTTAGCGGCATCTTTCTTTGAAGGCGACATTGTCCTTCAACTTATAACCGACTTTAGTCCATGCGAAAAATTAGGAAGAAATTTAACAATCGGTTGCAGGAACTCTTGCATGAAGACACTCTTGTTTTATCCTTAAAAAAACAAACAAACAAAGAGACAGTAACAAACTTGCGAATTGTTGTGATGCAACCGAAGGGGTCCATACTGGTCAAAATTGCGTTACTAAAGAGAAACACTTTAAACCACCAAATGTCATATGACATACTTAATTTTAGTAAGCCAACCACATGAGACATCTCAAATATCCGTCGTTACTTCGCCTACTTAGATATGTATGCATTCATTTTGTACACAAAGAGAGAAAATAATCAACTTAGGATCCAATGTACCAGGGGACAGAAAAGGGATACTAGTATATGGTAGACTATGGTATGAGACACATCATGCAAGACCTAATTATGAAAGAAGGATAATTAAAAATAAAATGGACGTTATGCTAAACTTCTCTAAGAGCTGTTTATTATAATGTGCATTTGAAGTTATCCCCTGACACTCTACTGCATAATAATCATGTGTGATGGTCACAATTTTCTATTGCATAGCAGTTGGTCTTGAATTGATTGGAAAACACACTTTCGTTCAAATAACGTGTTGTTGTTGTTTGGTTGTTTTTTTCTGGGTCACACGCATCCACATATCTACAGAATATATTTTGCTTCGAAGAAATGAAATTAGCGATATTAACAGGATCAATTAAAATTAATATAATCGTTTATAATCAATAGCTTTAATTTCCACAGTACACCTTGCACAATGTGCAAATTTGAGTTCACTCATACACGAATAGTTAAATTGGCATAATATGTGATTAATGTGTAGGTGTGAATCATTCATTCAAAGACACGTTTACATATCAGTTGACATACACTTACGTGTACACATGCATGATGATACAGCACGGAATGTTTGGGTTTTTTTGTGGAAGATATGAAAAAATGACGTCATGGTACCTCTGCCACCTTCTTTGCGAAACACACACACACACACACACACACACACACACACACACACACCACGGCTAAACTTGATCAGCTATGCTCTGATAACCCTCCTTCCCTGTATGACTGGTCTATTTGAAGAACGACCTGAATCAGGGAAAGATAGGGAAAAAAAGTGCTTGCCAAGGTTAACAAATTTCCCGTTCACAATGAGACAAAAGCACGATGCAAATACGCGGACCTGTACGTGCGTGTTTTATCAACTTTGAAGCAATAGCCATTGTGACAAATACCTTGAAGTTTTGTGCTTCGCCACGAGGAATGCAACGACAATTGTCTCGTCCATGGTTCCGAACGCAACCAGTCCGTTTGTACATTCCCTTAAAGGTCACACAAAGACTTGTATCATCCAACGTTTTGCTATACATGTAATTACGACTTAAATAGATTTTCATGGATATTGAAATGATTCATTCAAATAGATTTATTGAAATAAATTATTCAAATAAATAATTTCGCGAAGGTTAGGCCAAAAGTCGAACATGTTAACAGTAGAGTATGATTTCAGGGTTTTTTTTTTTTGTTTTTTGTTTTGGTTTTGGTTTAACAACAGGATGATTATTTTCCCTTTTCATGCAAACTAGCATGTGTGTTGCCGTTGTACAGTTGTGATCTGATTTGCAGCCATGGAGAATTCTGTAACCATGCAGAGTGCACCGGCATCGAGAGGTTAGAAAGGTAACTTTACTTTGGAAATTTGTGTGTGTGTGTGGGGGGGGGGGGGGGGGGGGCGTTTTCAACCATTTCCCCCCCCCCTTTTTTTTGGGGGGGGGGCTCTGTTTAACAGTGTACGGACACAGTTAATCAAATAAGTTAATCAAATAAAGTATAATATTCCACCTTTATTTCACGTCATTGAGGTTGCTGAAAAGTCCATTGATAAACAGGTTAGGTAAAAGGTAAGTGTTTATATTTTGCCTTCTTGTGATTTACCACATGTGACCAATGTAATATTTGTTCATTTTTATATCATGTCGTTATATCATTGTTTGGACAGAGCACTGAAATAATCTGTCTGTTTTTATAACTATGATTGTAAAACATGTGCAATTCAGCCTTTGGCTGCCAGACATGATTTTCAATAAAACCTCTTCAATTCAATCCAATTCAAATTCTATTATTCATCTCTCCTTTTTCCCCTCGAAAATTCGGGGGCTGTTCGTTTTTCCGAAGGTTCGATATTCCGAAGATTCGTTATTCCGAAGGTTCGTGAATCCGAAACACACAAATTCCCTATACCTAGCGGTTCGTTAATCCGAAAATGAAAAAGGGTTCGTTAATCCGAACATTTGTGGCGTTATTCCGAAGGTTCGTTATTCCAAAGATTTGTTAATCCGAAAATGAAGTTCGAAAAAACGAACCTTCGGAATAATGAACCTTCGGAATAATGGGCTCTAACCGAAAATTCATCTCCTTATTCCCATTACGCCAATCAAATCCCTTGCACTTTTTCTTAAATGCGACCTTTTTCTCCCTAAAAAAAGATCAAATACAGTAGGCCTATAATGTAGGACAGGCCATAACAATTGTAACAATTATTACGTTAATGATAATGTAGTTGTCTTTGGTATCACTACAGATAATCATAATCAACATCAATAACACCATGCTTATCAGTATTAGTTTAAAGATATTCATCAGCCCCATCAATATTTCTTTGATTAAATGGTATGCAGATGTAGTAGTAGTAGTAGTAGCAGCAGCAGTAGTAGTAGTAGTAGTAGTAGCAGTAGTAGTAGCAGTAGTAGTTGTTGTTGTAGTTGTTGTAATAGTATTGCGATCGGCAAAAGAGGTAAACGGTCTCGTAATGGGCAGTTGATTTGTGTGATACAGTTAATATAAGGTGTGAAATTTGCTGTTTAGTGAGTCATCATTATGAAAATAATATGTACTCCACATGTGTAAATGATATCGCATTATTCATCTTCATTTATGATTCATCCGCCATTGTAAGACACGCCCAAAAGATTTCGCTACAAATCGTTAGCACCGCGATTTGCAAATTCCACAGATCCTCATAGGATGAGCTGTCGTGGTCCAGTGGTTAAGATCATGGATCATATTTTGTCTTTCACGATGTTCCTGGTTCGAGTCCCCTGACAGCAGTGGTTGTACCCCAGGGAGGGGCACTTTATCCTCATTGCAATCCTTCGGAGGGGACGTATAGCCGTCCGCCCCGCGGTTATTGCTTGCTTATCGCAGCTTCGTTTGCGTCCACGTGAACCAAAATCCACTCCAATTCTTTACATTTTATTTGCATTGCCCTGATCGACATATCGTTATTCTGTATACGGAGGATCTTGGGCAGATAGTTGAGGAGAAATTGCTAAAAAAGAATCATGCAAGAGAGCATACTTGTCCTACCTTCCGCTATCTGCAATCAAATTCCAGTAGTCACATCACTGCGCTGGGCCTATATCTCATATTTGGACAAGCGGTTCCCATCTATCTTATATATATTATTATTATAACTGCCTAGAATCACACTATAAAGAACGATGTACACTTCTGACATTTTGTCTGACTCTGGTTCAGTCCCAAGTACGTTTGTCACCGTGTGTTTGTAGAAGTGAATGGTCCATTTCGTACGAAGAAGCAGAAAGTAAGCAGTTTGTACGTGATATTGCTTACATTTGACGCCCTTGGACTATAAGCAGTATTTTTGAAATCATACTAATGCCGTACTTTACATCCATTTTTCTTATCATCCGTCTATTAACCATGTTTATACTGCATGCTTTTAACTATACCTTAAAAAATAATGAACTTTTATGAGGTTTCTTTGTCTGTTCATAATTGTACATCGCTTTGCATTACTCAAAATGAGCAGCTGTTATTTAAATTTTTCGATGTAATTTATTACTGCTTGAGCAATTTTACGAAAGTTATATTATGCTATGGGAATGTAGATTGGTACTCGAACGATGAAGACTGAAATGAAAAGAAAAGAACACAACAATATTGTGTTCTGTAATGTTGCTCTTTTCTTTCTGTTTATATTATTATACAGTATTATAATAATCATATTATTTCTTTGTTCAACCTGAGAGGAGGAATGATGAAGAGAAGGAATGCACCTCCAGCCTGTTAGTTGCGCGATATAATGATCCCATCCTTTAAATGGTTAATTGCAACCGGTTAATTGATATAAATCATTGATATCTTACTTACTATCTACCGCGCTGCTGCTTCGTAATGCTCCTCCACCTTTGGTATATAGTTGGCCAGGTTTTATCTCGCGACAACTCGTTTAATCATAACATTCAAAGTGTTATCACCTGCCAAAAGGTTTAATCGTATACCCCCTTGGCAGCTCGTTATCAGCGTTGAACGGTGTTATACTGTCTGTCCCATTATAGATATAGCCGGTGAACATCTCTCTGATCATTTAAAAAGTGATTAGATATCGTGAGAAGTGAAGCATCGGCATTAACTCAACGTATTTTCTATCCTTGAAGTATGGCGCATTTAGTAAATCAACAAAATCATAATTTCTCTGTCATGTTTGTTTGTATATTTGTGGTTTTACCGAGCCACCTTTCAATCCCTGGGATATATTCGTTTCCCTCCTACAAACCAATCCGATGCCATAGAGATTAAAGTTTCAGACCCCCCCCCCCCCACAAAAAAAAAGAATTATTATGCCCCATGCACCAGAATTTGAAGAGTTACAAAAACTATATAGGTATACTCCGAAATGACCCGATGATTAATGTGTGTTGTGGTGATTGGAATCTCAAAAGGGAAAATGGTATACGTGGAATTTCCTTCCTTGCGTTTGAACGTGAGAAGTCACATTAAACTACCCCTATAAATGACTTGGACAGCGCACTCAACTTACAGCATATCACTTTACGATAAGCTGATGCCTTTCGCAAATATAGTCGTTAGATTTATTAATATCGATTAAATCTGGGTCACAAAGCTGTCTCTTGGGAAAAGTTTCATTGTTTATGATATGACGCGTATCACATGTCAATCTTTCAAGGTCAAAGGTTGCCTATAAAAATATATATTAGATTGCATGATATGATAAAAGCGTACAGTCTTAAGGGCTTTTTACACTTGTGTTTCTTAACCCCGGACTTTCTCTGACCCAGGACTATCGTTAGTCCCGTACCAATTTTTTCAGCTTTTTACACTCGCCAATTAGTCCCGTACTATCTCTTGTCCGGGGCTAAGGAGAAAACTGACCTTTTTACACTCGTATTTCTTAGCCCAGGACTTTCCAAACCACACGAATATTCATAATTACGCTGTGTACTGTACAAGTACACGCACGCACCGGCAGCACTTGATGACCTCGTTTCTGATTGGTCAGTGAGGGTCGGACTTCGTCTCCGTCGCTTAGCCCAGGATTATTTTTTCGTTCTGTTTACACTCACTTGCTTGGCACCGCAATTGCGGTGCTAACCCCTGCTATTTCGCAGGGCCAGATAGTACCGTACTATCGGTGGGGCTAGCCCACTTTGGCAAAAACGAGTGTAAACAGAAAGTGGGCTAAGGATAGTCCCGTACCAACGGTGGGGCTAAGGCCCCCCCTTAGCCCCACCGTTGGTCCGGGGCTAAGCAAAATTTTACAAGTGTAAAAAGCCCTTTAGGTAGCAAGTGCCCGGTCGAAAACTTGTTGCATGGTGGAGTGACAAAGTCGAAAAATTTTTACGGGTTTCTATCTCTCGAATAGATTCAGAGTATCTTAAGGGCTTTTTACACTTGTAAATTTTTGCTTAGCCCCGGACCAACGGTGGGGCTAAGGGGGGGGGGGGGGGCCTTAGCCCCACCGTTGGTACGGGACTATCCTTAGCCCACTTTCTGTTTACACTCGTTTTTGCCAAAGTGGGCTAGCCCCACCGATAGTACGGTACTATCTGGCCCTGCAAAATAGCAGGGGTTAGCACCGCAATTGCGGTGCTAGCACCGCAATTGCGGTGCCAAGCAAGTGAGTGTAAACAGAACGGAAAAATAATCCTGGGCTAAGCGACGGAGACGAAGTCCGACCCTCACTGACCAATCAGAAACGAGGTAATCAAGTGCTGCCGGTGCGTGCGTGTACGTGTACAGTACACAGCGTAATTATGAATATTCATGTGGTTTGGAAAGTCCGGGGCTAAGAAATACGAGTGTAAAAAGGTCAGTTTTCTCCTTAGCCCCGGACAAGAGATAGTACGGGACTAATTGGCGAGTGTAAAAAGCTGAAAAAATTGGTACGGGACTAACGATAGTCCTGGGTCAGAGAAAGTCCGGGGTTAAGAAACACAAGTGTAAAAAGCCCTTTAGAAAATTATATAACGTATAATCCTAGATAATGGACAGTATCATATACGTTTCGAAAAATGACAAAATTTGCAGTACTCCTGATGAATTTGTTTTGTCCATTTCTTTCTGTCATTCGGTACGTCAATCCAGTTATTTGTTCTTCTCCATCTTCTCCTCCTCCAACATCCATTCCTCCATCTTCGTTTTCTCCTTCCTCTTCCTCCTCCTCCTCTTCATCTATTTAACTGTTCTTCTTTATTTATAAGAAATTGATATACCCTTATTGAAGACGACGAAGACTGTTCTATCCAGTTAATGATAAAATTAAATTAATGCCCGCACTAGTTACCAAGCACGATACACTTTTATATATCTATGCATTCAACTGTCCGTTTATCAATTCATTCCTATTCCTATTATATCCGACACTGTCCGATGCGTTAGTTAGTTTCAATAGGCTAGTTGCTTGGTTAGTTAATTATGCTTTCATTCATTCACTGTCATCATGTTTCAAAAAGAAGCGACAAAAGGAACTTTACTACTTAGTATTGTAAATATTTCATAGACTAAATTAAACCATCTTAATATTAACTACCATCTTAATATCAACTACCGATTAAGGGCGGCTTAATGGAGTTACGTATCAGAGTCAGGATCGTCAAAACTCAAAGCGAAAAGCCATCTGTCTGACGTTTTATGATGACTATGTCTAGCCATCCAGATAACGAACATTTTCCAGTATGAGTACGAGATGATGTAATTGTCTTTGTTTCATCACAGACTAAAGAACTACTTTATTTGAGAGCCAGTTATTAAAATCTCAAATATGAGGATGTACATAGCTTCAATTTACCTGGCATTGACATGAAATATAACAATGCCGCGTGCAGCAGACAACTGCCTTTTCGAGGGTATTTTAAAGGATGGCACAGGGAGAGTACATTGATTCTAAGTCGCTATCAGGAACGCAAAACATGAAAATCCACTCCCGAACTAAACGCGTTATTCTTCCCTTTAAGCTCATGCATGGTCTACACACTTTGTGAGAAAGATTGTATGTGTAATACCCAAACAAGGCGTCATTCGAACCGTTCCAATTAGGGTCAATCGGATATTGGCGGCTTACTGCGGCTGAACTTGGATGTGGTTAACTTCTGGTCGAGCCTGCTCCATTCACCAAACTCTCACTCATTCCTTCCGATGTCGAGCTTCCACTATACCACCGGAAAGGGAAACCGGTAACCGGAAGTGGTAGCAATAACAAGACGTGAGTTTAGCTCTCTGCCTATTTAGTCTGGGCAAAAAAAATGTTTTGAGGTCTGAAAAAACACTTGTAGGGATACACTTGCTGTTCACCTTAATTTGATCTCAGTATTTCGAAAGATTTTAGTGTGTGTGTGTGTGGGGGGGGGGGGGTGAAAGTCTATGTGTTGAATGTAAGTTGTAAGTATTTCGGGTCACGCACAGATTGATCTTTTTTTCAAACATTGTTTATTGTATATACAGTGTTTATACATTCAAGATGAATGTTTTTGTCATGTGAAATTATGGAAATCAAATGAAGATTACTGAAAAACAAAAAAATACATATATTTTGCTGTGTACTGAGTAAGCGTTAAATGAAATGTGTGTCTCAGTTATTACCTTCGTTAATTTCTATTTCCACGTGCAGAAATGCTTCTAAAGATATCATTTTGGTTACTTTGTGCAGCGATACCAAATTGAATTGCTACTTTTGGTATTATTTGAATGGAAATGAATCAATAAGAAATATTGGGGGGGGGGGGAAGGGATACAGACTGTTACATCATTAGTTTATACAAGATAACACTCCGTACCCCTGCACAAGACTTCCATTCGAAGGTATCATACTGTTTGTGGGAAAGGGGGAAAAGTACACCACTTTTGTTCAAATTGGGCAAGAGATAATGCCTATGCCGAAAGAAACCATTGCCCGTACATCTGGAGAATAATAAAACTTAAGCAACGTTGCATCACACTGTGATGCCAGTAATACTTGTAAATGCACACACACACACACACATGATACATATATATATAATATATATATATATATATATATATATATATATATATATATATACATATACAAGGAAAAGTAGAAATTACGCGGTGCGTAAAATATGTCCCCGCCGGAAGTAGCATTTAGTATCAAAGTGTACTATATAGGTCAAAAGATCAAGGTCAAAGGTCAAAGAAGTCAAAGGTCAACATTCTGTGTAGAAGTTTTGAAGCCCTCACCTAGTGCCATCACATAAAGCAAACGGAATCGAAATCGGGTTAGAAATGGCGAAGGAGTAGCATTTTGTAGCCAATGTACAATATAGGTCAAAAATCAAGGTCAAAGGTCAAAGAAGTCAAAGGTCAAAATTTTGTGTAGAAGTTTTGAAGCCCTCACCTAGTGCCATCACATATCGAAATCGGGTTAGAAATGGCGAAGGAGTAGCATTTTGTAGCAAAATGTACAATATAGGTCAAAGGTCAAGGTCAAAGGTCAATAATCGAATAAGACAAAAGTAAGACAGTTACGACATTTTTCATGGTTAAACAACGTTTCTATCAGAATGAAATTGGAGCAGTGGGATTTGAAAATCAGATGAGCTGATAGAGCGTCATATCCTTTTATGTCCTGTATAGTTTGAAAACAGATCTAAACAAAGTACCTTCTTCAGAGATAAATAATTCAAGAAAGGAGATATTTTGCCGATCGGATTCGATCATATCCTGGTTTTGATATTATGACTTTTGCATGAACTTCTTATGTGAAATTACGGACAATTCAGGGTAATCGCTGTTATTTTTTTTCAATGAAAAATGAGAGACACTCGTGGCGCGGAGGCATAACATCATCCAATGTCAAAATGTGCCCACGAATGACATCACTGTGTACCGACAATGAGAGACGTTAACATTTTCCGCCTCTGTTTATGTTCTACTCAAAACTCTATTGTCAAATTTAACTTAACTTTGTTTATCAAGTACTTTTCAACATGTTATGTACAGTGTAGTAGAGTTCCGTCTAAAACATGCATAACGGTGGTAAGTTTAGTGTTCAAAAGTATCTACTTCGTTTCACTGTAGGAAGATACATCATGATGGCATTGTAATTAAATACATGCAGTAATGTGTGTTAGAGAAGGGGAAAAGATATATAAAAAAAGAAGGACCGTGTAAGACAAGGCAGAAGAGGCAGATGATGAATATAGAATCGTTGGAAATCAAGTAGTAGATTGTGATTGCTTGACCAGTGGCAGAAGTTTGGCGTTATTCTGTAGAGAATTCGTTGTAATAGTATTATATCATTATTATAGTCTAAAGAAATCGTAAATGTGAACGTATATCTTAAAGGGGATGGCTAGAAACTGATCAGTGGGAATCAGTGGGAATGCTGGGGGATGATTGTTCCAATCCTTGTGGGATTCATTTAAAGGGATAGTACAGTATTGGTGGAGATGAGAATTGGGCTTTTAACTTTTTGCGAGATAGCAAGAAAACACTTATGATATAGTACAGAGCATACCATTTTAAGAGGAATTCAAAGTTTATTTGATGAAAATCGGGTTTGGAATGACTGAAACATCCAAAAACAAAGTAAAACAAAGCGATCATAATAAAGTGTGGGTCCCACACTTTATTAGAATCGCTCTTTTTTATATCTCAGCCATTTCAAAACCAATTTTCATCAAATAAACGTTGAATTCCTCATAGAATTATATGCTCTTCCATATTTCATAAGAGGTTTCTCATATATCACCAAAAAATGTTAGAAACCTGAAATTAGGTCTCAACCAAAACTGTACAATCCCTTTAAGAGTACATTGTTGTGTGAAAATTATTTGCTTCAGAATGGTCTCATATTCAAGTAATGTGCAGTTTAATGTTTCCAGGTTAGCATACCTGTTAATACAGTGACGGGGCGATCGTTAACGGGCCGTTGGCCGTTAACGATCGCCCCGTCACTGTACAGGTATGCTAACCTGGAAACATTAAACTGCACATTACTTGAATATGAGACCATTCTGAAGCAAATAATTTACACACAACAATAGATATATAATTTACTCTTAAATGAATCCCTCAAGAATTGGAACAATAATCCCCTAGCATTCCCACTGATTCCCACTGATTAGTTACTAGCCATCCCCTTTAATATACAATGTAATAACTATCACCGCGTTGGAGAGCATAGTGATAATACATCATTATGGTTTCTTTTACATTTTACGACCATCTTGACATATAAATAACTTGATTTAAATGCGTACCATGATGTATAAATCCGAAGAAAAATAAATAAACACTTCCACACACACAAAAAAAACAACAATCGAAGACATGCAACCATACTTTTTTAAACGTACTGTTTATTTAGTATCCAAATACTTGTAACATATAACATTTTCGATATACTTGCATCTGTCATAATATGCTTTCTTGTTATATACAAAATACGAAAATACATCAAAAGATGTAAATAAGAACTCTTTAACAAAAAAAGTAAACTGTGTAAAATTGTTCCACAATATACAAAAAGTACTTTCTGTACGACTCGAGCATCTTAAAATGTTCTGTCACTATTTACATGAATTCATCATGATACATATAGCCTAGATATATATTTTCCTGCGGTATACCATCAGCTGAGTGTTCGAACCAAATGGGCAGGCCATTGCTTCAACAAAATAAAAGGTACATTTCAACGGTTACATTGGTTAACCTCGACTTGTTCAAACTTGAAGATGATAACAGTTGTGCATACATGCTACGGAGAAAGTTTGAATGATGCGCGATCATATTGCATAAACGAACAAACAATTACGTTTGGCAAGTTTGGAAGGGAGTTACAGATATTACTATGTACAAAAACTTGGCACTCGCAAAAGGAAGAGTTTAAACCTGAAAGTTCCAGATGCGCACCTTGACACTGATAACGATTTGAAACATCTGACTTTGGGTACAGTCATTTGAACCGCTTGAATATCTTATACAATGCTGTGAATAAGCTCCTCTTTCTTAATGGAGCAAAACTTTGTCCATTGATCTTGATCTATTTCACAGAAAAGAAATATCTAATGCATATCTTCTGGTCTATGCGTCCGACCCAGTCATACATCGATTCAATGAACCTTGGATAAGTTGGAACGCTCGAACTTCTACAATCTAGTGGGGCTCCAGCAAATTTGATTACCGCTTCTGTTTTATGCTTTGGCAGAAAGAGTTCCCATAAATTGGCAGTAACAGCTTGATGCAGATACCATACACGTACGGTTTCTTTACCCAATCTTGCGCCAATGGTGTTCGGGAGACTGACAAGAGTTCTTGACCCGAAAGCCCCAGAGATTCTTTTTTTTTTTTTTTTTTTGATAGCCCATTCAATCCAAAGGCCATACAAGGAAAAATAGTCCTCGTGATCAATGTTTATCACATGCAAGGGATTTATGAATATTTGTTCTATAATAATAATAATAATAATAATAATAATAATAATAATAATAATAACAATAGTAATAATAATCATAATAACAATAATACATGTACATATTTTGGCGTTGTGATCTTATATCCTGATGCAGCCTGAGATCCTACGAGGTGTTATCCTGTCGGGATGCGCTTCTCATTTATTTATTTAAAAGGGTCAAGTTTTTAATCATCACACTTCTTCCCCCCCCCCCTCCCTTCTTTCATTTATTTCAAGTACTGTTTTCACGCATTCTATATCTTCAATATAATCTGCATTTGCGCATTCATTGTATAGCATCAATCACAAAATTAGAGCGAGAGCGCAGACCACAATTCAAAACAAGCAAATGGGGTGAATATCGATATACAACACATCAAATTCTGACAGGCTTGTTACATTACACACGACGAGCCTTGCGGCATACATCTGCAAGCCGTTTTTGTAATAGCTGTCATAAGTAAGGGCAGCTGCGCTAGTTAACCAGCGATTAAGAAGTTTAAAGAACATTTCCAGACGGCCAAAAATTACAATCTCCTCACCGTAAAACTTGAAAGTAACTCTAGAAACTGTGACCGCTAGAAAGCATTTCAGCCTCCTACATTAACTAATGATCCGCCACTATTCTGAGGTGACTCCTTGCAGTTATATGTCTGCGGAATGTGAATTACGAAAAATTCTACCTAGATTCAAAGGGTAACGGACTATTTTGCAGATGAACTTGAATGAACATCGACATAAAATGACAAGATCACGTGGTGACAGGTAGATCTCTCTCACGATAATGGCTTCACGCTTCATTATCACTTCGGTTACCATTTCAAAGCATTATTGCAGTGTCATGTTCGGCGTCATACACCTCATATACGTACACCGCATGTATCACGACAACCTGAAGATGAAGGTTTGTGTTACAGGAGATGCCTAACATCATGCAGTATGTACTCATTTACTTCATGTCATACGGAGTGACAACAAAGCGTCTAACATGTTTTGGCGAGTCTGAGATATGAAAAAGGAGGTTATGTTGACAAAGATAGCAATAATATCCGTACTGGGATATATAGTCCGATGCTGCTTCTAAGCTCACCACTATCGGTAGTGGCAAACTCGCGTGATATATGTGGCAAAGTTCGCAAAAGGAAAGGTGGCTGAAAGAAAACAGAGGTAGAGTATTGTAAGCCATCGCAATTTGAGTGAACACACACGTTCAGCAGATATTAAACCGGGTTTGCTGCGTTTATATCAAGTACTGTCTACAATGTTAATATCGGCTCCTCGACTTATCATTGTCTTCTTTTATGAGATTCCATTCGTCCTTATCTATGTTAACTGTGTGTTTGATAACTGGAATAAACATGATGTATAACATTATCCGTCAGTTCACTTTTCGGAAAACGGTAGCGAGAAACACTGGGGAGCGGAATGGGAATGCTGCTCCAGTAAAACAAATTTCAGATTACGAACAAAATGAGCAGCATTGAAATCAAAGCACGTACAGCGATATCTATCTCACGATCTATACAATGTATATACTCTTATACAAGGTGACTTGGAGTGGTGACATATTCGCACAACTCATGAAAGTTTCATGAACACCCAAACGATCTAGCTTTCGCCCGTGACGCTGAAGCTATCATTGCAAATCTGCGAAATATACTCTGAAAAGAAAAACTGATTTTTCAAGGCATTTATCTTCGAGTACCATCGCTCCAGGGGCTTCATCAAAAAGGGGGAAATGGTCATGAATTATTCAAATCAAAGTTCACATGTAATACTGCTTTTTTTATGCATTATAAGCAAGAAGTTATTTGGGGATCGTTTGTGTGTGTGTGTGTGTGTGTGTACGGAAACAAGGAATTGAAATTGCATTGAGTGTGTGCCATTGGAAAGGCTGCATTTTCGAAAAGGATTTGCATTGGAAACAGAACTCTAAAGAGTACAGGGCAAGATAAATATTACAAGAATTACTACGGGAGATATTTGACAGGAGGTTTCAGGGTTAAGAGTGTTGCCGTGGTTACGGATATGGTAAAAAGCGACACAGTGTATGTCTATTCTGTTTGGTTGAAAATGACGACAGATCAACTTATCTAATAGTCGCGCGCGTTCCACTTTACACAGCGTCGAAGCATATTTATGACAAGTCATATCTATACGTTTGAGAAAGCAATACAGCAAACGTCGCCACTTAGGTAAGCGATTGATCCAGCTCTCGGTCCCCTGAAAATTCAATATTTGATCATGTAGCCGAAAATAGAAACCGCGATGAAAATACTTTTTTCCCCTCCTATTACAGGTTGAATTTCGAATACTGGTTCACCCTTTGAAACTTACTAAAAACTGCACGAACCACGTCCTCCTGTACGAGGAAGAGCAAATTTTTCGAACCTGTCTTTCACCGCAAAGTACATGATTGAGGACGGCGGCATACTCAGGCTTCATGTAATACTTGCTCAATCAACTCACCCACAACATCGTTTCAGGAAACACTCGCTGAGAAAAAAATTCAAAGTTCATGAAAACAAACGCGAATTATTTCATGACACAAGACGGAGGAGAACTGACGAAGCTGGATGGGAATGTCAATATTGGAATTCTCGTCCCACAACAATACATTTTCCACAAAAACTATTTACCAAAACCATATCGAATTCGGTCTTGCGTGGTATTGTTCATAGTGCCTTTGTTATGTGAGTTTCTGATATTAAATACCAATCGAATCATTGGTTTACAGTGGAATATTATGATATGAAGGAGGATGTTTTCTCGACCAAATCGTGCTGAATGAATAATTTTATTGTATTCTTTCCCGGAGCTGCTTTTCTTCTTCTACTCACAAAGTCGCAACAAACGAACCCATTAAAAACTAATTGCACAGAATTAAGTATGACCGTCATTTGTGGAACACTATAACAAAGAAGGCGCGTGGCATAAGATTGGTGAAGAAACAGCTGATGTAATCTCATTGTCACATCTCTCATGACGCCAACAACAGATCTTTTTTTTTAAAGTATATGAAGTAGCACCGTATACGTCTCAATGACAGTACTGAAAAACACGACATTTTGACTATCTTAATAGTACAAAAAAGTACAGTGTATTAGTGCAAAGGCCGTATGGTGTACGTGCCATCACAATTAAGGCATTTTCAGTCACAGTTAAATTGCTTCACTTTGTGCCCATCGATACTATAAAAAATGCCGGCACTTATGGCGAGCAGCAAAACTACTGTCACTATGTAACGGGCAAGGTGTTAATTGTCATCCTATATACACAGCAGATTCCCTTTTTAACGTAAAAATGTACAGTAAGAAGCCGAGGCCACAATTCGAAAAATTCTTCCAGGTTTCCTCCTGCAATTGCATCCACACTAAAGCTATCAGCTTTGGAGTAACACCGATGCCTCTTGTGACCGATTGTTGTATGAGTTGAAGAATTCAAAAGAGAGCATTCGGTCATGTGGTGCAGAAAACGCTTACATCACGACTGAATAGATTAACAGTATTCACAGGTCATTGCAAATTGGTGTAACATTCTCTTAATTTAAAGCTTTAAAAGTATTTTCTCACCATGTGGCAAAAAAAGAGAAGAAATCAATTTGCATGATTTATCACTCAACGGAGATTTATCAACAATATTTCCGACAAACAAAGCGATACGGAACTGCAGACAAATAGACTCTTAGTTGATGTTTAAGCCATTTATCATTCAACTGATTTGACATTTGGGGGAAAAAGTCTTGAACATATCAAATTGATATCACAATTGATGTCACTGTTGCACAATGTGTTGATTCCATCACAAGACATGACACGTTGGAAATATATTCTGTCTTTACATTTTGATTATCATCTCAAGTATAAAATACATCAGCTAGCCTGGATTGTAGGCCACAAAACTAAAGCTAATTATAATGCGCATTGGACATATTATGCGCTGAAGCCCCTGGTAAATGAACGTTTAAGACCGGCGTCAGAGGCAAACAGACGTTGAGCGTTATTCAGAACACTTCTTCCAGCGACGTTCTTGCATATACAATTTTGACAACTTTTTCACCGTCGTCTCTTCTCGCCATTGCTTTTGCATGGCACGGTTCTCGAGGTATTATGAAGAGTTAACTATTTGATATGCAGTTGGGTGTGTGAACAAGTGATAACACCGTGATGTTTTATTCTTCCAGACCTGCGAGGTTGCCGATAACGAATCCCAGATCGCTCCAACTATGTCAATCGCATCGTGTTTACCTATAAGCTCTGGTCTCTGTACACCACCCGACCATCCACTTAAAGGTCTCGCTTCAAGATTTACAAAGTAGTGATGAATATTTGCCAACGATTTACTGATAGGGTACCTAAAGGAGGTAGTACAAACTCGTTAATACCACTGGTTGCGTAAGGATCGACAGATAACTTGATTAAGGTAGTGTTACTGGAGGTTCACGCGGTATTACGTATTAAGACAAAATCTCCACAAAATCAAACAGATAAATAACAACAAGAACAATTCGTACCAAGGATCTTTATGATGTGATATGTAACTTGACGTTTGGCTTCATTAAAACCGCAATATTAATCCATCAAGCACCCTAGGCTTTTCCCAGCCGTTTGATAATCAACTGACCACGCTTCCACAGTGTCCAGCACACCAAGATGCTAATTGGAAGCCTGTGTACATGAAGTAAGAAATCATCTTTAGTGTCCGTTTTCTCCTGTCATTAATTATCAATAAAAAACTTTTCCTCCATTGTGAATAATTAATGATTTCCTGTAAGCTGATTAGGCAATCGGCATTAATCCCAGTCATATAAATATAATTCGATACCTGATTTACCGTCACTTACTAGCAACAAAATTGTGATTGTTCCTCATCCCTCGCGGGACACCGTTAGCGTGCACTTTGATGTGCTTCGACAGGTGGTCGGAGCGCGAGAACCTCTTCTCGCAGATGGTGCATTTGTAAGGTTTGATTCCGGAATGCGAACGCTTGTGGCGCGCCAATTCGTCCGAACGCGAGAAGCGCCACTTGCATCCTTCCCAGGTGCAGATGAACGGTTTCTCACCGGTATGCCGTCGAAGATGTGCCTTGAGGTGAGAGCTCTTTGAATACATTTTACCGCAATTCGGGTACGAGCACTTGTGAATCTTGAGTTCATCAGCAATCTTGTTGCCATGCCCACGTCCTCGTCCTCGTCCGGATTTTAACGTGGGGGTAGTGGTAGACGTCGAGTTTGACGTCGAGTTGGCCGGTGGGTTCGAGACGTTCAAGGGGCTTTGCGTTTGCGATCCTCGCTTGTTGTTGTTGGCGTTGGATTTGGACATAGGAATGTGTGTAATGCGGACACCAGAAGGTGGCAAAATGGCCCGGTCCGAGCCGTTCTTTTGTCCATCTCCACCTACTGGGAGGAGAGGGTTTTCAGAAGTCAACAGAAGTCGGCTGCTGCCGCCAGACGTAAAGAAAGTCCTGCAGTGGTCAGCGGCAGGTTGTTGAGTTTTTCCTAGCGTCAGCTGACTGGCAGCATAGTTGTGCATGAGGCTCGGATGTTGTGAGGAGAGGTTCTGGGTCGTTTGGTTGCCAAACGAATCGAGATGAGAAGGGATGGTTGCATTGTCCAGGAAAGGATCTTGCGATATCAGAGGCAACGCACTAAGACCCCCACTAACGAGCTGGTTGTCGGCATCCGTGTGCAACACGTTACCATTGTCAAGGTCGCTCAATATGCTGCCACATAGTCCTGCAAGGTCGTCTGTGGTGGTTGATTTTAGCAGCTCGTCCAGAATTGTGTCAGTCTGGCCCAACAAGGGAGTGCACATATCGGAAGCCTCGGTCAGGTTTGCCAAGAGGGACGCGTCATTGCTTATCATAGCGTCGGCGAGCTGGCATATGTTACCCCCAACTTGGTTCTCCTGGCTCATGGACGGACGTGGGTGAGGGGCCGTTGCGTGGGCTGGAGGCAACACAAAACATGTATTCGAATTCATGTCACTGTCATGGACTGATGGCGACACGTCCGAAGAATCCACGATGCCACGAGAGAAGAGGTAATCGAGAAACAAATCGTCATCGCTAGTCGAATTCAGAGGGCTGGAATGGTCGCTCATATCAATGTCGGACATCGAACTCGTGCTCGTTGAATCCATCTCGTCGTCAGCTCCGCCGGTAGAATTCAATCGTTGCAGCGTCCAGCTTTCGCGTTCAAGACTGGACTGCGTGCGATAGTAATCGAGCATTGTCGACTGCACAAGCAAAAGTGAGGCAATGAATGCAAATTTCCCTGTCTGTCTCGCGACTGTATAAACACACTTGTGAATTCAGAATAAACTTGTCTGGTGTTTGATTTACCTCTGGCCCGATCGGCGGAGAGCGTCAGTGTATCTCCAACTCCGAGCCCGGAGAAGCAAGCTGATACACAGACCAGTAATTGTTGTGGTGTACTGTGGATAGAATTAGAAAGGAGAGAGCACGTGAAATTGATAGTAGCATAGAACAAAAAGAACAATAACAAGAGTTTCGGCCATACAGGTCAATACAATTTATCAGTGTTCCCTTGGTTATAATGGGAAATGTGAGCTGAAAAGTGAAATTGATCTTACAGTGCGTAAAATGCAGGCTAATTAGTGAAATAAAAATCTCACCCAATGCTACGAATCTGGGTAGGATTGATGGCCTCACATGGGTAGCCGCTGTTCCACCGAAATAGGACCAACAAATCTCAGAGAACCGCTACACTGCATGAGCGATTCAATCCCTTCAGTTTGATGAACCAGATGCAGTCAGGCGTTTAAATACCAAGGCTGATAAGTTAGCGTTGTTATTTTTTTCTTCTTCCAAGCGGTGCGTCTCTGTGTGATTGTGTACACTATGCATGTGGAGTCACATGTTGGGTAGGCTGCGCGTAGATTCAGCTCCCCAGTCACTTGATAAATATTCGCGTTTCTTTACGATGAGAAAGTATCGAATCAACAGGTAAACTGGTCCGCTGAGACTATGCCCTCTCCGTACCAGTTTGTACTCAGTGACATCGCTCGCTGTGCTGTGAGCTTTGACCCGAGCAAGTTGAGCTGTTGGCTTACGGGTTAGAGAGCTGCGTATTTACGGCCCTAGCGAAGAGAGGAAGAGAAGTTAAAAACAAAACAAAAACAAAATCACAAAGAAAAAGAGAGGAGAGATGTTAGAGTAAAAAATCGGGGGGGGGGGGGCAAGGAAGGGTTACTGAATAGCGAGAAAACTCAGGGCAACTGATTTGTCACTCAGCAATGCTACGTCAGAGGTCGAAAGTTAGAGGCTTTTTTCCCCTGTCTTTTTTTTTTACAAATCTTCTGTCTTTTTTTCGTCCATGTGACCCCCTTAATTCGCTAGTCGGCTTGCGGCGAAAAGGCATAATCAGCAAACGAGCAATGTCAGAAGTACTAAGACCTGGGCATAAATTATCGATGCGAGCTGGCGGCTAACGGAGAGCCAAATCGGTGGAAAGAAAATGATTTCAATTTCACATCACCACATGACTTCGTTTTTCGCTTCTGTTGGAATCAAACTTGGTGTTTCTTGAATTGATATGCAACGAATGTAAACCACAAACGAATAAAAAACAAAAACCAGTCAGATTGGATGTGCTCAATAGTCCGTCAGTAAAGCGACTTTTGATTCGATCGCTCTTTAGTTAGTCTTAACGTCTTGGCCAGCATTATTTTGCCAGCGGCTAAATCTGTAATGCTTTGGTCCAAGGATTAAAGTTTGAAGAGGTAACATATAACCTTCGTGTTGTATTTTCATTATTACACTCAGTATGACTATACATCTTTTAATCAGTTTGAGATCTAGATGTCAATGTGGTGTGAGATTCATACATGTGACGTATCTGAAGTTACTTCACGGTTTAACTGAAACAAAATAATATGTATAATATTTATGACATGTACATGTAGGCCCTACATGTTGTATGAATATTATACGTATAATGAGCGGTCATAACATAACAATTCTTGAGGTACTGCTTTTTTCTTTTCTTTATTCCTTTTTTTTTGAACTAACAGCCGCAGGTTTTCTCATCACGTTCAACGTATACACTAGTCCTGTGTAATGAATATCACTTTTCCGTGAATAGCGAGTGTCAAGGCAAAAGTTGTCCGCATTGTGCGCTACTGTATCACTCAACGACACTTGTGTCCAATGGCACACCTGCACGTGATTTAAAATGCCCTGATTGGTTCGATTTCTAGAAGGGGCGGAGTTGTCAGCACTTCTGGCCAATGATTTCTTGGCACCCTCGTAAGACGCTTGCAGTGTCTTTCCTTTTCTTTCTTTTTGTTGTTTTCTATATTGCAATTCAAGACAATAACACTTGGGGCATAAGTAGGTGGCGCGAGTGCTTCTGGATGTGCGTATTTTATTTCTTTTAATAAATATACAGATGTGTGTGTGTGTGTGTGTGTGTGTGTGTGTGTGTGTGTGTGTGTGAGGGAGGGAGAGCTCCTATATATATGAGAACACCCGTCGGTACTGTCGAATATTTACTAGTAATCTTTGTATGAAGCAGAATATAATCCAGAAAACTCGTGTGTCTGAAGACGAACGCGAAGAAGTCGAATGCGCTTGAAAGCATTTTGAACAGCTGGTGCAGTTCGATTCTGGAAGAAATTAGTATATCAAATTTATTTGAATGTTAATCACGTCACAGTATTTAATTAGTTTTTTTATCACTGTATCATGCAAAGACATATCAAAGGGAATTCATCAATGCTTGTACATCGCAGGCTACTAATTTAGTGTCGATACTCATGTCACGCTAACTTATCTATAAAACATTTACATAGGGCCTACTTTGTGCCGAAACGTAAATGATTTTACTTGACTGCACTTTGTATCACGGATTTTGAGTACAAATTGATTGTCTATGTCTATACAATATGATAAAATAGTTTACAGAAAATATTTGTGTTGCAAGGCATCGGTTTGGGCACAACAAATACAGGTGAATATCAAGTTGGCGATAGCTTCACGAGCTTGCATTTCCATTCGCCATTAAATACATTGTACGTTCATAACACGCTAATTCATCGTGATCCCTTCTCCGGCTAAGCATGGATGTCGGAATACTAAAGTCTTGTAGTATCAACATCACAAACATCGTTTTCTTCCCCGTTTGGAATACGCATCGGAAGCGGAATCGGGGAGGGCGCACATAATTTTGGTTGCAATAAAGACTAAAACGCTTTCCGCCAAAACAGAAATAAGAGAAGCTTTCAAACCTGCTAAACCAAGAATTTTGCCCCCTATCCATCCCCCCCCCCCCCAATCAGTGCCGCGTTGCCCCCGAACCCCACCGAAGCAGTAAGACGGGGTCCCCAGCGTAATTTTCCTCCCCTCCCTCCATTGAATCCCCAACCCAAAAAGAAAAGCAAAGGAGAGGGAAAAAACCAACCAAACAAAAAACATCTTATCAAGCGTTATTACTGTGGTCAATGAGTCGTAACACAGCTTAAAGATTTTATCCTGACAATATTGAGTAGTTCGCAAACTATAAATTGCATTCAAGCATGATACTGATACTCGTAGAGGAGAATATAGTATGAATGACACATATTTTGCAAAGAGTCAAGTGCCAGTTTTGGTTGAAAGGTGGCGCTATTGTATAATCAGGCACGTCCGTAACTTCACTGCAAAAACATCGGTGTTAGATTTAACACCATGGGTGTTAAATCTAACACCGATCAAGTGTCAATAGAGGACCACACCCACAGGTGTAGAAAGTATGTTGTGATGGTGTTGAAAAGTGTTCACCTGGAACTTCGTGGCGCTAATTTGACACTGTATAGCTGGTGATATTTTTGACCATGGTATAACACCCGTCCAGCTTCAATATGAGACCACACCAACTGGCGTTACTATGGTGTAGATGTGTTCACACCTTTTTTTCCCCAAAAATTAAGTACTTTATTGGAAAATTTTTTTGATCGTCTTGTTGAAGTTCAAAATCAACAAGAAGAATAGTAACTAAGAAACTATTCGAAAAAACAATTTTATATCTTTAAATGACACCCGGAGGTATTAATCTAACACCATAAATGAGCACCGGAAATTTAACACCAGACTCTTTGCAGTGTTATGAGATTTTCTTCTTTTTTTTGTCCAGTTAACCGAAAAAATTGGACGTATCACGAATATGCTGCGCTGTTCCTGTTACACAGAAATGCACTGTTTTACAGTCATATTATGCAATATGTACGTGTGGAATATCTTTAGATAATCCCCCACTCAACGCCCCCCCCCCCAAAAAAAAAAAAAAAAAACAACAAACAAACCCAAACACACACACACATACACACAACACAATCCTTGTGAAATGTGGGAATAATACGTAGTATTCAATCAAGCATATTTTGCACATAAAATGCAGATCATGTTGATTACAACGTTGGAAGAAGATGAAAATTGTCTTGCTTTTTAAAACCATACACATAGAAAATATGAAGAGTTTGTTCGCAAAAACCGATAAGTCCATTTTTGAAGATTTTGAAGTCCAGTCTCTGTCATAAAGTACAAAATAATACCTTTTAAATGATATATTGGTCACTACATATAAAGGTACATTTTTGAAGTTATGGTCAAAAGAAGCAACATTTTTTTGTTATTTTATTCTCTTTATTTTTCTTGACCTTTAATCGCAAATATCTCCATTTGGCAAATATGGACTTATTGGTTTTTGCAAACAAACTCTTCATATGCTGACATAATATTTATCAAAATAAAGCGTGTTCCTACAAATGTGACACGATCATTATTCTCAGATACTCTTGTAAAAATTTCCAAGGACTATGGGTGATTTCTGAATGCTAGTGAACACGATTATTTCAGCAGATCGGTGTGCATTTATAATTTTGGTGTATTTTTCATTTTTTTAATTGCTATATTATGGAGTTTGGGTCAAAGTCTGTGATTTTTTTTTTTAAACTGTGCATAATACTAGTAATATCAGATTATGGAATTTGTTTAAAACATTAATTGAAGGAAACTTGAATGAAGAAAGAAATGCTGGAAAAAGGTGTGCGTATTTGAACATTTCATCATTCAGAGGACAAATGAGTGAACAGTTCTTGTTATTATTGCCCACTGTTGTAGTGAATTATTAAAGCAGACCACAAATTCTAACAGTTATGGCATCTGAGATGAGTATCACTACATCAGAATCTACTCCAGTTTACCCTGCTGTGCAACTCGCCTGTATTGAACTGTCAAAGATTTTTGTGCCGCATAACGTTTCAAATTCCCCCTGATTTATGCAAATGAACTAGGGCACTGATTTTTTAAGAGCTCACGGCAGCTTTGGTGAGGCTTTCTTCGTGCTCTGCCACGGTCTGTCAGTACATGTACCACAATATTGCATCACATCAGACATCTTGCAATATAATGGCACGCTCAGATTATTATTTTGAGCTTATCACTTCACAACAAAGAGATTCTGATCTGCATGTCCGCACAAACTAAAGCCAGTCAAACTTGAGAGAAAAAAAAGTCAGACTGCTGATGGTATGCCAGGAGCTCCGCTTTATTGTGTATGTGTGTGTGCGTGTGCGTGTTTGTGCAAGCATGTGATATGTAAAGGCAGATACAATATATAAAGCATACAGTAGGTTTAGGGTTGCTCTTTTTTTTTCTTTCAGCAACCTTCAATAAGTAAAATACCTTTAATCTTACTAGAGGATACTACTGAAAAACAACAACAACAATTTTGAACCCTTGGACGGTGTAGGTAAAATGTCACATTTCTAAACAGGTTGTTGATGCCAGTGGTATTGTCGGATAAAAAATAGTCAGACATAGACACACACACAAGCACACACAAACACTGTGTGATATGTATCATTTTGATGTCAGAGGTAAAGTCATGGAGGTGTAAAAATGTCACCTAGATAAAGTGTAAGTGACATGGGTCAAGATGTCTTAAGGTAACAATGTTAGCAGCAACACTTTGCCAGAAGTAAGCCTATGGTCCTTCATGTACATTTACAGTTCATTGATCTTGACCTTTACAAATGACCTTGAGGATTGACCTTTAATCCCACTCGCACCAAATTTCAAAGGATATATTACTCTAGTTCATTGCTATTCATCACACCAATTGACATTGTCACTGGACTTTCCTAGTGGCAAAGATGACAAAATGCTATAGGTATGAGCTAAATTTTGGTGACCTTTAGCCTTGACCTTTGCCCCTCCATCATTTTAGCCATGCAAGTACAATGAAATAGTTTATATGTTTGTATTCTTCTTACTAGTATCTCATCACATAGCCAAGAGACGGTTCAAATTGATATGATGGCTAGAAAATGAAATCTTTAATTAGAAGTATTGACCCTTAATCTTCGGCTTTGAGCTCATGCACCTACAGTTGTATCATTTCACACAAAAAAGTATCACTTTCATCCATCTCACCAAATAATTTTTGCCACTAGACATTCCCAGCTAAAGTTATGACCAGTAAATGAAATTTTTAGTCACAGGTCATTGACATTTGACCTTGAACTTTGCCACTGGACATTTCCAGCTAAAAATATGACTAGCAAATGATTTTTCAAGTCAAAGGTAAGTGACATTTGACCTTGAACTTAGTCCACCATCATTTCATCCACCTGGGAATAAAAATGTTAGATGTACAGTACAGTTACATGCTCATACCATGTGATTTCTCTAAAGAACATTTAAGGACAAATTGAATGATTGACAAAATGCATGACATTCAGTCTCTGTTCATGTTGCACACTGGCAAATATAGTTTATTCATAGTTTGCAAATATTTACAACTGGCCAACTGTAGTGCACTACCAATTTGTACAAAGTATTTGCATTTCTTACAGTCAAACATACCATACAGCCAAACCAGGCATACACAAAAAAGTACAATTCAAGACGCAAATATATTACATTTATTTTCACACTATCATTTTCTTTTCATAAATAGAAAGAATTAGGTATAAACACATGGCACACACACATTGATAATATTTATCATGAGTACTTTTTGAATTACGAAATCTTCTGCATCAAGGCTAGGGCAATCCATGAATTTGCTATACACAATGCTAATCATATGTATGTATGAAATTGAATATATTTTGACGATGAGCAGATGATTCTGATGTGTTACATTCTCATGTAAGGTGAAGGGGGTGGGGTTGGATACAGGGAAAGAAATCAATCAAGGTAGAGTATCTTATAACACACTGACAGTAAAGTTCATAACCTCACCCCCCCCCCCAACAAATACAACAAGAGATATGAAGATATCCTAGCACTTCAGTGTCTGCAGTATGTGCAACAGAGATACCATATATCAGGCAAGGTTTTCAATATTTTCCCTTTACTCTAAATCATCTGAAATCTATGACAGACACATATCTTTTATATTGTATGAATACTTTGAAATTTGCATTTATTCAATGATACTCTATAAACACTAATGTAAATGCAAATGTTACCCCCTCCCCCCCCCCCCCCCAAAAAAAAGCAACAACAGTCAGAGTGAAATGAACATCTACGGAAAGATTACTTTCTGACTCAGCACTGCTTGCAGACATCATTTTACATAACATCCTCAACAACAACACAAAATAACATGTAACCCTTCATGCAAATTGCATTCACAGTGAAAAGTTATACATCTGATTGATTCACAGTGCATAAAATACATGGCATGCATTCTTAACCCATTGAGGACGAGCTGATTGTGCTACATAACATGCATTTCCCATAGACACCTACTCGAGTGTAATAGGGACTAGTCTTCAACGGGTTAAGATGACACTACAGACATGTGACCACGGCAGCGCTTTGGGGAGTTTTGTAACAGGAAATCACCAATGGCTCTTTGACGGCGAAACATTCCGTGGCCTCAGCTGACCCATACTCACATTGATTTACTTTCATTTCACTCAACTTGATTAACAACGGCAATAAACCAAACTGCTATTGGGGGCAACTCTCACTTTAAGTGCACTTTGGGAAGATGATAAGTCACATTCTGGACCGAGTTTACTTTTCTCCGACATCACGTGATTTTACTAAAGATTAAAAAAACCAAGTATTATTTATGGTCGCAAGTCACAATTGTAAGAAACAATCTGATCGAGTTGCACTGAGACATTGACTTCTGTCACCACATGCAGCTTTGAAAATCATTGTCATAGCTTGCAAATACGCACTATTCCATGGGAGTAAACACATGAATCAAATGTCAAATGTCACAATCAGAGTGAAAGCCTTTCCAATGACCTAAGCTAAAATGAAACCTCCCCTGTGTACAGAGTGACTAAAAGTTGCACTTTGTGATAAAAAAAAATAAAAACTCAAACTCAAATTTCATCTTCATTGCATACTAAATTTGGCAAATCATTTTGTTTTTTAACTGGACAATAAAAAAAAATAGGAGGAAACCTTAGTCTTTACTGCCAAAGGCATGCGACAATGCATATATATCAAACAGCCAATTGTGCATAGCTTTATTTAAACTTAAACTAACATCTCTTGCTCACTTTAAACAGCTTATGTGAGCTCTCGATGAAAGTGAGTTGATTAAACAACTGTCAACACATGCCCACACGCCAGATCATGAGCTCTCGATGAAAGCGAGTCCATGTAACAACACATGCCCACATGCCAGATCTGAATGTGGTGTTTGAAACTGACAGATATCATCCATCAGCACACAGCTAAAAGTGATCTTATTTTGCATAACCTCCCCAAAAAGAGTCTGAGAAACCTGCTCTATGCTGCCTTCTTCTTCAGATAAGTCACAAATAAATTGCTATTCCTAGGACTTTGCCTTTGTTATCATATGTTTTGGGCAAGTTGCCCTTTAAAGGGGGAGTTTCGTATTGGTTGAGGTGAGGATTAAGCTATTACCTTGTGGGGAGGTACTTAGATACCACTCTATGAATTTTTAAGGAGCATACAATTCTAGGAGGAATTCAAAGTTTATTTGATGAGAATCGGTTTTGAAAGGGTATCCAAAATCAAAGCAAAACAAAGTGATTGTAACAAAAGGTGGCTCCCATCTTTTATTAGGATTGCTTTGCTTAGGATATCTCAGCAATTTCAAAATCAATTTTCATTAAATAACTCTGAATTCATTGCAACTGATTGACAAATTGCCCTACATCAACGTAAATAGGCAGAATTGATCAGTGCTTTGGTAGTAGCCATGCCACCATGATTTTTCTATCACGGCTACTACCAAAACACTGATCAATTCAGTGCTTATTTACGTCAATGTAGGGCTATGTGTCAATTAGTTGCAATGAAAACATCTCAACGGAAGAATTTCATGAATTTGAAACTCTGAATTTCTTGTAGTATTATATGAAGAGTTTGTTCGCAAAAACCGATAAGTCCATATTTGCTAAATGGAGATATTTGTGATTAAAGGTCAAGAAAAATAAGGAGAATAATAAGAAAATTTTTGCTTCTTTTGACTATAACTTCAAAAATGTACCTTTATATGTCGTGACCAATATATCATTTAAAAGGTATTATTTTGTACTTTATGACAGAGACCTTAACTTAAAATCTTCAAAAATGGACTTATCGGTTTTTGCGAACAAACTCTTCATATGCTCTATCATCTTTCAGAAGAAATTTCTCATTATCTTACATTAAAAAGTTGGAAATTTGAAGCCCCATCTCAACAAAACTACACCATCCCTTTAAATCACATGATACACGTAGAAGACAAGGGATTGGGGGGGGGGGGGATGAGGGAGATGAGACACTTTCCGTCACTTGACCTGGTATTTCTACAAACTGGAGTGGCAGATTTTGAGCACATAGTGGAACACCCCTTTGTGGTACCAGGAATTGACCACCATTGGGAGCAGGCAAGACCCGCATCGCCGGTTGCCTTCAAATACCCTCTTAGCTCTTGTGAACCCAAAGAGCGGAGATCCACGTCAAGTCTCAAGGGAACCATGATCAAGCAGGTCTCTCATCTCTCTAATGTAGTTACAGCAGAATGTTATGTTAAACTACTGGCGAAAATTCTGTTTGTGTTCTCGCAAGCAGGGCTGTAATGATATCTGCAATGATATCGTCAATCCTCTAGATGTGCTCACACACAGGAGTTATCTTTTTTTGTTTAGCTTTTTGTATTGTTATGCAAAATGATAAAAATACTACTACTACTACTACTACTACTACTACTACTAATAATAATAATAATAATAATAATAATAATAATAATAATAATAATAAAAATGATAATAATAATAAACTACAATAATAACAGTAAAAATAATTATGATAACAACAAGGTTTTCTTTATCCAGGGTAGCCTCTTCAGTGTTGCCACTGCTCTACCAGACAGTCCTGCCATTATCATTAATGCAGATGCTCAAAATGCTTCTACCAGAGCAGGAACTGCATTAGTCCCATTTCTCTTCCCCTTTTACGTAGAACAACAACAAAGAACAATGCCCTTGTTCTTTCCTTAGAATTTGTGACAAAAGACTATCCAAATCCAATATGTCTATTTCATATCGACTATCATTCTTCAATGATGGAAAACATGTATCACTCCTGTTTTGCTAAAAATAATGAAAAAAGGAACACAAAGAATTTAGACAAGCAAAGTTCTTGTCATAATGAGAAGCAAACATTTCTATGAAAATGGACAATCTTACTCGCATTACCTATCAGAGGTGCAGAATAGAGGCAAAAAGGCATCCTTGTCACCAAACACATAGTACCTGGTTAGTCCTCCTGGAGCACAGACATGAATAATCGGAAACAAAGCACAATGACCTTGGACATGTTAGCCTGCATATGCTTTTGTATGAGGCAGGAGTGCTGACGTAAACAAAACTGTTAGGGCAGCAAATTGATAAATGTCTCCACTGTTCACTTGCACTTTTTAGACTGGAATGCGAAGGTGTGACATACATTCCCATGGAATCTACAATGTACCCCCATTCATTTTGATTCTTTGGGTTTATGTGTGGCCATTACCTAATTTGTACCAAATATCACAAGGGAGTATGTAGTAGAGATGAAGAAAGGGTCCTTTGGGTATTTCCACAGTAGAAGGGATCACTCAAAGAATGTTCGGGTTTTTGGTCACATTTTGTCAATCCAAGGAACATACACTCACCATCAAGTTTAGAAATGGTATAAAACGCAGTGTTCAATAGAATTTTAGGGCTGTTCTTATGTTTTCTTATCAGTATCAGGTCATGCCATTGAAAAACTTCAAATTTTCAGTGAACATATTATTTGACCTTCAGTTGTTAATTTAAGATGTCAGTCCAGTGCATCATACATTCGCCCCAAAATTTTCATTTTATGGCAAAGATTCACATAGATTGCTGGTTTGAAGCAAGCTTGGGGCAAAGTTATCTCTCATTAAAGTGTTCGAAAACATCATATTGTATTGGGGTAACCCAACATCACGGAAATGATCCCTTTTACTGCAGAAACACCCACTTCTATACCACTTGATACACATCCAGAATGCAGAGCTGTATCTAATAATGCCATGGTAACAGAGTGACTTCATATCATAAATATTGCTAATTTTTCACCAAGTTTGGTTTTGGCACCATCTGATCAGGTGCCTGTCCCAATTTAAAGGGACACTGACCCTGGACTCGAGAGGGCGCTGTTGGATGGCGTGATGATCGCTGCAATTTTCATTTCCAAGACTGACAACTGGCAATCCACACAGCTTGAAACATAAGCCTAAAAATGACACCAATGATGTGCAAAAACTTCATAAATATTCAAAGTGAAATATAACAGCTGTGTTCAGCAGTACCTCCCAATGAATTCTTTTGTTCATATTTTACTAGGTCTTTTTTTTTTCCAGGAAAGTATTTTCTGTGCTCTGAATGAGAAACATATGATTAAAAAAAAGGCCAGTTGAGAAGATTACCCCAAAAAACAAACAAACAAACCAACCACAGGGATCAGAGTCATGTGATCAACATACAAGTACAATGTAGGATGTTAGTTAATCTACTGATATTCATATGCCATGACTTTCTCTTCAGGTACCTGGTTCTGCCTGTAGATGTATTCTGTGGTCTGCTACTTTTACAAGATGACTTTCCGGTCAAAGTCCCTTCCATGTAGTGTGAGGGTCAATACTTTTATAAATGTAATATTGTGACCCCCTCTAATCAAACTTTTACTCTTCCACAGTCAAAGACAGTGCAAATACCATAAACAATGACGATGAAAAGTACAGAAAGCCAATTAGGCACTCACAGGTTGTCTTTGATGCACCATTGCTGTACACACACAAAAAAACCCCAAATAAACAAACAAACAAGAAATGCAATGTCACAGCATCTTTGTGGATAAGCCATAAATACACCAATGTTCCATTCACACAAGCCTAAAATTACAGTAGCTCTTATTTAAAAAAAAAAAAAAAAAAAAATCAATGCGAACACCATTACCACCTTCTCCCATGTGGATGCAAAAGAATCATTATCTCTCAAAACACGCATCGTGACATGAACATCGATCCGGCTTGCTCTTTTTCTTTTCAAATTCTCGCCGTAGTTTTACCTGTGCGGTATGTGTGAATGACATATGAACATACCACTTGACATGTTTTTTAATCCCATTCTTCAACTTGCCATACTAGGTCTGCACACTGCAGGTCTGGACAGGGACCACATGCTTTGGTTATTGTTAAGGCATGTGCAGTCTGAAGATTCAATATGCGTCATTTGCAGATGAGTTATTTTTCTTTTTTTTTTTCTTCTTTTTTTTTTGGGGGGGGGGGGGGTGTAGCTTTGAGTGAATGGTTGCATTGAAATAGATATTTGCATTGCAATACAACAACCAATAACTCCTGTGTGTGAATGTGGCCTAAAGACAAAGGAGTACATAGGCGTTTTCACATTAGCCCGATAAAAATCCGAGCTCGAGATATTTTTCGCAATCGTAAATTAGCTCGCTATTTCATTTCCTATTCACATCAGCCCAAACATTATCAAATAGCGCGCTAGTTCGTATTAATTATCCTTCTATTTCGGAAATTTCCCGAGTTGGACTCAAGAAATTTTCTCAATCAATTAGCACACTTATATGTATTCACATTATCAAACAGCGCGATATTTCGTGATCGGGTTAATTTCCCAAGTCAGAAAATAGTGCGCTATTTCGAAACATCGGGCTGATGTGACAACGCCTAGTGACTGGGCAGCTACAGTGGAGAAAGTCCAACAACAGGAGGATGCAAGGAGCCCACTTTTTTGTGCCGTGTCGATTGTGCAAGAAATTTCACACACATACCTATGGGCAGGTAATAGAATGGGGCAAGCAGAGAGTCAGTTCACACACACACATTCACAGAGCTATTGTTTGGCTGTACCCTGAATTAATCACTCTGCAAGCAGCCAGTATAAACATTGACTCAACTTGTTGAGGAGTACATGCTCAAACATGTTGCACATGACATCTGGACGGAACAATTATTGTGAAACGACACACTGTTGGAATGTCATTTGAACTAGAAATCATTATAAAACACTCTCATATTTGCCGTCGATTCAGAGAAGTGGTCTCAAAATTTACCCTCATACTTCTGATGGTAAAAAGCTTCTGTTTACCAATCTTTTGAATCAAGCAGATGGCATAAAATCCCCTTTCTCCAGGGCATTACATTTCTTCAGTTTTAGTTGTTGTTTTTCATCCATCTCTTCAATCTTTTTTCTTTTATCAGTAGCTAACGTCCTAAAATAGAACAGCTGTACACTGATGTCACAACTGTATGCAAATCCTGTCCAGTCAACATTATGTGAAATGTGGGATTTGTAAAAGGTTCTCTCAATGACAAGAGTGAATAAATGACAAAGATAGAGGGGTGGGGGGGGGGGGGGGGGGGGGGAACGAGAGAGAGAAAAAGAGACAAAGTTGATAAAGAGAGCTGGCATGCAATGGTTCCTTTATTTACAACTTGTGACTGAGCACTATATATGGAGATCCGTTCTATTTGCCGATCATTGAGAAGGAATAGACCCTCGTAGCATAAGTCAGACTTCCTTGTCTGAAATGGTCATTGGGACCTCTCTGGAATAACACTGCTGTTGCTGGTCTTCAGCCTAGCTGCTTGTCCAAAAACAAAAATCTATTCTTTGAGAGGTTTCAGACCCTGAAAAAACCCGTATGTAAATCCAAATCAAAACACGGTCCAGTCCGTACAAATCGCACATTTATTATCCCAGAGTCTGAAAGCAAGCTTCAATCAAGTATCTCCCAAGCAATGTTCCCAAATCACACTTGGTGAATTATGGCTTGGAGGCATGTTTTGTTTTTCCGAAACAAGTGTAGAGCTAAACTCTGAGTGCACTTTAGGCAGTCTGAACAGTATCAGTTCTAATTCATTATTGAGGAGGACCATCTTAGCTTGACATTGTACGTACTTCTGCTATGGAGCTTGCCTAACTTGAATGGCATAAACATATCAAGAGCTGCATGTTTGAATGGCAGATTCTGCTGTTTGTGTCATTTTTTGTACGGAATGTCATTTGCAGTAGCAGCAGAAAACTTGTTTTACTATCTCATCACCATGTTAAACTGCAAACGTAAACATGTTAAACTGTAAATATGTTACAACTGATTGACAAATTGCCCTACATCGACGTAAACAAGCAATGAAATGATCAGTGTTTTTAGTAGTAGCCATGATAAAAGAAATAAATACGTTTCACAAAATAGACCTATACACAAGATCTTTTGTCAGCCTGAAACCAGTAACTATTACTGAAGGTCTCTGTCATATACAGACATGACATTATTACCTACAACATATTACAGTGTTTCTACTTCATAGGTTCACTGACATCATGAATCAGCTGACATGTGAGTACATGTACGTACATGTAATTTACATTGAGAGCTGTGTTTCAGTACGCATCCTCGTAGCGGAAAGACGAAGTGAAAAGAATTTAGCTGAACCACACAGTCTTTGATCAAGGCAGCTTTATCAAAGCATCTCAAGGCAACCACATCAAATATTTGACACAACATCCAAAATTGTTACAACGTCTGAATGATATTCTCATCGGTTATTTTTTTTAACTTAATTTCCTATTTTTGTATGTTACCGTCTTTTAAACACACACACACACATACCATAGCAAATCATCAGATTTCTCTATCCTTTGGATAAGAATGCATACATTTTATAGACAACAGGCTGAAGTTACTGCATACTAAACCATGTACTATGCTCTCTATTGTTATTTCGGCCGTGGCACACATAATTGTGGACTGCACATTCGACTGCACCACTTTAATTCAATTGAATCCCGTATAGTCCAGGCACTGATTCATTTAGTGTGTCTGACGTCGACTCAACCCCACACTAGGATCTTTCAAAGAAGACCCTAATCTGTCTTTTCCCATTGCAGCACATGGCTTTTGAGGCATCCCGCTCTAAACAGCCCCCCCCCCCCCCATCCCCCCTACCTCCCAATGTTCTTCCCAGGTCAGACTGGCCCTAATGCTTTTTACACTCCTCCCCTGCTGGCAGAACTTGCTGCTCCCTGTCTACTACTCAAATTAAGCCATCCCTCTTTTTCATCTCATCACTCTCTCCTCGTTCCAGTTGGGACATCGCTCTGGGGTTCAGGAGTCAACTAGAGCTCGGCTCAAAAGGGCTTTTTACACTTGCAAATTTTTGCTTAGTCTCGTACCAACGGTGGGGCTAAGGGGGGCCTTAGCCCCACCGTTAGTACCGGACTTTCCTTAGCCCACTTTCTGTTTACACTTGTTTTTGCCAAAGTGGGCTAGTCCCACCGATAATCCCGTACTATCTGGCCCTACAAAAAAGCAGGGACTGGACTAAGAAATACAAGTGTAAAAAGGTCAGTTTTCTCCTTAGCCCAGGACAAGAGCTTAGTACGGGATTTATTGGCGAGTGTAAAAAGCTGAAAAAATTGGTACAGGACTAACGATAGTCCTGGGTCAGAGAAAGTACGGGGTTAAGAAACACAAGTGTAAAAAGGGCTAAAGTGTATGCCAAGGTACAAAGTGGAAGCAGATGAAGATTGGAAATAGAAACATCCCAACAGGTGGTTACTCTTGTACTTCAGGATTTCATTTAAAACTAAATTGGTAGACAGTAACTATTACAGAATTACAGCTCTGGAAGAGACATACATTGTATTCTCTGAAGCTAGATGAAATAACTGACATGGTTTCTAATTAACTTTCTAAAAGATGCTCAAGACTTATTCATACATGATTAAAGGATCAAACAAAACTATAAGTTGCCTAGGAACTTTCTACCTTTTGACATACTTGCAAAGAAAAAAGTGTAAGCTCTGACAATAGTAACTAGCTTGTCCAAATCCCTACAAGCTACTTAAAATAAATGAAAGAGCCTAGCCAAGAGTTCATACGGCAAAGGATAGGGAAATAAGAAGGATTAGAAGATAAGGGTCATTCATTCACAATGTCGGCACATACCACAGTTCAACTAAATGCCAGGTTGACCAAAAAGTCTACACTAATGGGTACAAACTTAATACAATATGTATTTTATAACGTTTGGCTTGGTAACTTTGTAAGTTTTATTATTTGGGCCTGTTTTGTCATTGTTGTCTGAAAGTTTCTTAGAAGCCTATTCCTTGCTTAAGAAAGTCACACGGCTGGACAAATAAAGCTGCATTGATTTTTTACACGAAAAAAAAGAAGAAGAGCAAAACACTCATCTATTACTGTAGAAGTGAAATTTTTTACACGAGCAATATTTGTGCTTGGTTGGTTAAGATGACTTTTATGTGTTTTTAATTTTGCTGAATAATAACATATAGTACCAAGTAGTATTGTATATGTAACAACTACCAAAAAATAAATAAATAAATAAATGGATGCTTTAAGTTTTGTGCTAGATTAATGTTGCAAAAATATTCCACACTGTGAAAATTTTCTCTTTTACAGCATTTCAAAAGATCTGTGAAAAAAAAACCCTATCTTGATTTGTTAAATCGTTTACATTCTATCTGAAAGTAGACAAATGGCTCGACCTTTAAACAAATAACCCCCTTTTCTCATCACTACTGATAAAAAACAAACAAACAAACAGAGAAAAAAAAATAGAGTATACCATAGGCAACTTAATCAGAGCCTTCTAATGGCACATCTTATGGTATAAGACCAGGCACCAAACATACATGCACTTACTTGGGTTTACTTGGGTGTAGAGACGTAAAGTATCTACTTATGTGCCCCTCGTAACATATCTGTGTTCTGTTTGGTAAAATCAGCACTTAGACTAAAGAAATAACCTCCTTTGAGAAACCTCCCAAACGACACTAATATATAATATATATGGCGGATAGTTTTATTATGCTAGGGACATACGCCCTATTGATTGACAGCTTACATTACCTACAATGACAGGACTGTAGCTCTGATGCAGCCCCCACCAGCCAAAAAATCAGCACAGAAAAAAAAAAAAAAATCCAACTATACCCGTTGCCTCACTTCAAATCTATTCCGATTATTTATGCTTGACATATTTCAAGCAACCTATGAAAACAGCATACATTACATGATAAATGGTATATCCAATTAAAAATTTGCTTGGAAAACAAAAAAAAGTACCGTCTTGACGCATAAGCCTTGACACAAGGTGGCGCTGTTTTACTGTCAAAAGGTTTCATTCCTATGACTACAATGAGCCTTTCCAGATTCTATTTCAGAGTCATACAAAAGACAAAGAGGAATACAATTTTACGTAAAGAGTGTGCTGAAAAGTGCATAGTAACTATAATTCCTCAAAATCAAATGTTATGTGTGTTTGTTTGGTTGGCTTTTTTTTGGGGGGGGGGGGTTTACTTATCACTCAATACGTATCACTTCAATTCATAAAGCTCTGAGGTTTTTATGGGAGGATTAGTAATTTGCTTGAATCAGGCAGGTAAATTCTACAAAGAGAAGTCTCATGATTTCACTGAAGTTTTTGCATTTTGATATATCTAGCAACATGAAAATATCCCTCCCTGGGCACAAAAAGCATTTCCAAACCCAAAGTGGGATATATTTCACAGAATCGTCACCAAGACTACAATAATTATACCACTCTGGTTGTGGTCAAAGTGGAATTCCATGTACTTCATACAAAAAGATCACAATCCAGTTTGTTTTAGTTTGTACATGTAATTCAGTGTATCCGAATACAGTAGTTAGGTTCACATGCTGTTCCTAAACTTAAGTTTAGGTCAAAAACTTAACTCTTGATGATTAGCTTGTAGTTTAGCACCGTGTGGACGCACTTGAAACTTAGCAATCTTATAGTTTAGTCGATGAGCCACGAGACATCTTAGGGTTTACGCTCCATCCAAAAGCCATGGGGGGTCCCAACTTGTAGTTTCGCTCCGTGTAGACACAATAATCAACGAGCTTTGAGTTAGCATGACCTTCGCTTCTTGTTGGCTTCCGGGTCAACCTCCAGCTGCGCTATTTTGTATGGGCATAAGATCATAGTGAAGACTCTGCACTTCCGGTATAATCATAGAGCGGGATTCGCTCGTAAGTTGTATCTGAAAGTTTAGGTGCGCGTGTGGACCCGCGTCGTGAATTCACGAGTAGAGCTAATCATCGACAGTTAAAGGGACTGTACAGTACTGGTTGAGGTGAGGATTCCGCTTGTAATGTTTTGCGAGATATTCAGAAACCACTCTATGAAATGTTAAAGAGCATAAAATTCTAAGGGGAATCAAAAGTTTATTTGATGAAAATCAGTTTTGAAATGACTGAGATACCTAAAAATAAGGTAAAGCAATGAGATCCTAATAAAAGTCATGGCCTGTCAATTTTGTTAGGATCACTTTTTTGGATATCTCAGCCATTTCAAGACCAATCTTCATCAAATAAACGTTGAATCCTTTCAATGAAATTACATTCTCTTTTATATTTCATAAGGGGTTTCTCATTATCTCACCAAAAATGTTATAAACCTGACGTTAGGTCTCCACCAAAACTATACGATCCCTAAAGTTTTCGACCTAAACTTCACGTTTGGCAACTGCGTGTGAACGTAACTAATGATAGGATAAAAGAATGTACATTGGTGCAGGCTAACATGCTCTGCTGAGGTGAAACTATTAACCCATCAGCCCTGTCCCCCCACCCTGCTGCCCACTTCAAAAATCACAAAACAGCCAATGGCTATCCTGACATTCACTCATTCATGTGTGTGTGTGTGGCACAGAGCATGACAATGTACACATTTCTTTGACTGGTGCATATCATCATAAAAGTAGGACAAAACGCAGTTTAATGGTATTATACTATTCATTCTTGCAAAAGTTTGGGGAGGGGAGTATGAAGGAGCATTCATGATTCAAGCATGGCACTGCGTTTATTCACAACTGCTTTGGGTTGCTTACGTGCGTAGTCCACATTTTATATATTCTGTCTTCACCACCCATCATGTATTGTCAAAGTTTTTATTGTCTGAAACTGTTTTCATGCATTATCAACTGTAGCAAGCTACAATTAATGATGTCACAGGGTCAGAAACAGTCTTTGACTTTCCTTCAAACATACAAACGATTGAAGGAATAAAACAAAACAGAACAAAAAAGGCCAGATGAATTTGACAACCAACACTGTTTAAACAGGCACGTATCACATGAAAGCATTTCTTGTTATTGTCATGGCGATTATTCAGTGACATGATTGACAGATTGAGGCATTTATTGCATCCATCACAAAAAGGACTTGTGTCACATGACACAATATGGAGGAACAAGTCCTAAAAGGCTCTCTACGAAATAGATGTACACTACAAGGCAGTTTACATGTAGATCATCCACATCAGACAAAATCAAGGTGTGTCTTACAGAAAGAAATGAATGCATCAATTCTGAAAGAAAAGGATGCCAAATTCACCAAGGATGGCAAAAGCCTGGGGTGTGACGGCCATCTCTCGTTTGCACGGCTGGGAAATACTTCAAGCAAGCTCGTAGTACTTGCCAGTCTTGGGGTCAAAGTAGCAGTTGAGGCAGGGATCGTAGAGAAGGTCCAGCTCCTCTTCCCCGTCCGTCTCCCCTCCCGGCCCAACCCTGGCCTGGGACTCGCTGCTACTGGACTTATGTCTGCTCCCATCGCTCAGGAATCCTGCCATGCAGAACACACAGAGAGAAAGACAGGACTTGGTAACTATGGCACTGGTTAGAGAGAGGACGTACTGGATTTTGTCACTGCACCTTGAGCACATTAGTCAAGTGGAATTGGCGCATTATAAGTGCCCTGTATTATTAAGATTATTATCATTATCATTATCATCATGATCATCATGATCATCATCATCATCATTATTATCATTATTATTTCACCACAACTACCACTACTTCACAGGATTCCAATAATAACAATTGGTGTATTACAGCACATACAGAAATCATGATAGTTGCATTTCGTATATTCAGTATAAAGCAAACCGAAGTATGCATAATTTATAACACAAAATAAATGGACGACTACACAAATGAAAAAAATAAGATCATTAAAAGACTGGGGGGGGGGGGGGGCATGGGGTTGATGACCTTACAGGGAGGTTGGATGTCTCTGCAATATACACATTTATCAGTCTATTTCAAGCAGAAAACTCCCCGTCCCAACAAAAGCAAGCAAACAACAAACAAACATAAATTGGTTCAGTTCTTCACATGCATTTTACCTTTTACCACGAAAGGTACTGATGTTACAGCCTACTACATGGCTTGAAGTGGTAGGTGTGGGGATATTTCTTTCTGAGTAAGCACACAAGATTACCTTAAAAACATTTCCTCCCTCCACCCATAAACAACATTGGCATCACTCTTCAGTCTTGTGTACTAGCAGAGTGTGCTCAACAACTCACCAAATCCTATCACTAGTACATGTACATATGTAGTACGCATAATTTTTTCATGGGATGTTTCAGAGTATTTTCCGTGCTCTCAACCAGCCCCCACCCCCCACCTCACTACCACCACCAATTGACTGATGATCACTGTTTCAAAAAAAAAAAAATGAATATATATATATATATACACTGTATATATACATTGTAAGGGGCTAGTTTTGTTTTATGGAGTTGGGTCTCACATGACCATGATGCACAAATGTCAATGCATAGGTCGTTGGTTGAGAATGATAAGGGTATTGGGTTGCCACGAAGGCCATACGTACCAGGCACCTTACAGAAAGTTAACGCCCTTCTCATTCACAACCGACAAGGTGATCAGGAAGACTGTACACTTCTCTGAGAAAACAGTCATGGCACGACCTTCAATCAAGGTGGAAGTCTCTTGTATTGAAATGCACTTGCTATAGTGAAAGTATTCCTGTTTTAGCTTTTTATGTGTAATTCGAGGCACACATAATGTCAGCACTCTGTTGCTTATTTCCTGGAATACATCAAAGTCACCTTCAGTTTTGTTTTTCCCTAAACTTATTATTCCATTTCCAAGCATCACATCAGCATCTTCCAGAAAAGGCAACATTCAGGTACAAATAACTTGCTGGAAAAAGTGGTAGATTCCAATTTTTAAAGCTGCTTAACAGCGTCTGAGATTAACAAAACAAAAATATCCCTGAAGAGGTTTTGCTGCTCCTTTTAAAAATTCACACCAGAAAAAGAAAAGAAAAGAAAAACGTAAGAAAACATGTTCGCATGTTGAACTACGAAGATAAAAAACAATAAAATTGCAAGAACAAGATGACAATGCCACAGTCAGATTTTTGATGATGCTCGTTTCTTCAAGAAACAAACACCAATATACATCAATGTCATGTAATCAGCCCTACAGTGCATGTATAAAGTGGTGACACAACATTTGCTCCTGTGACAATTGCTTCGGTATTTAATATTTTCTCCAAGGACTTCGGGTTAGGGTTAAGGTTGTGATAAGGTTTTAGGTTAAAATTGATGTGAGGATTACGATTAGGGTTAGGGTTATGTTTGAGGGTAGAATTTGTGTATAGCATGTACATATTTCATGGGAGTAATTGACGCAGGAGCAAATGTCATGGAACCCGATAAAGGACATTTTGTGCATATTCTTGTAATATTAAAGCATTAGGCATCCACAAAACAAAGGGATGCATGGAAAGATGGAATGATTATCCATTCTGATTCACAACATCACTCAGCCAGTTGTCACAGGGCTAAAGCTTCACTATCTAACGGAAGTGAATGTTGAATGGAGACCACTGCCTGAATATTACCAGACTACAAAGTTTGAAGTACAACTGTAGTAAATGGTCCCCAAAGGAACAACTGGTGCATTAAATGCTCATTGTATGTTTTTGATGTATGCATGTATGCATCATGGATGTGATTCATGTAATTTAAGTACATTTATGTTTGTATATAATTTATGTACATTTATGTTTGTATATAATTTAAGTGCATACATGAATCTGTTCAGTTTCAGACATTATCAATGCTGTAAAAGTTGACATTTACGAGGTGTTGAAATTTTAGCACATTTTGCGCGACGAGAAAGTAGCGCCAAAATAAGAGTAAGCAAATATTTTTGCTTGCTATTATATTCCAATAATTAATGTCTTCATTTCACAGAATTAAAAACTTGCAAAACTCTTCTTACGCAGCCGAGCATGAAAAATAAGTGGTGCGAAAATATCCCCTTTTACAGTGGTCATTGTTACTGGCATTTGCAAAGCTTGTACAATGGAGATCATGATGTCACATTGTAATTCATATTTAACATAAGAAATACCAACTGTAGCAATTTAATTGCTTAATAATTCTAGCCTGCGTCAAAGCGGAAGGATTATAAAAGAGGTTTGTTCCTATGTGATAATCAAAGAGATTTTTCTCACTACTACCAGAGGGCGAAGTATACAATATCTACTGTCTGTAGTTACGTTCAGACGACAAGCCCTAACCTCCAGGTTAAGCTCTTGTCCCCTAACTTCGATGTGCGTCCACACGACGAAGCTTAACCTCGAGGTTAAACTCCTGCCCCTTTGAGTGTGTTGATTTTTGCGGCTCATGGTTAGAGCGCTAATCCTAAGATATCTCGTGGCTCTTAACATCGAGCTAACCTCGAGGTTAGCTAACTACGAGTGCATCTTCACGGTCCCTAACTATAAGCTTAACCTCGAGGTTAAGGCTTGTCGTCTGAACGTAACTTGTGATGGCATTTGGCTGCAAATGTTACCCTATTAGTGATGGCAGACCTCATTCTCTAGTATACATTTTCACAGTGGGCCTTTAAACTATTGAACTAGTTATTTTTTTAATGTGAGTATGCAGTCCTTACTTTGACTGCTCCTTGGTTGCTTGTATGCGAGCATTTTGTGTTAAGGGGTGAGCCTACTGCCTAGTGTCTCCCCTTGCACTCACAGAACATAATACTGTACAGGGCATATGAATAGCTTGCACTCTAGCACCTACTCACAGCTCTTTGGTGATAATTTATATAAATAATCCGAAAAAAAAATAACAACAACTATATCTTCTTTACCTGGTACGTCTTAAAAAAGCAAAACAAAAAAGTTAAGCAGGGTTGAAACAAAAAGTAAAAAAAAAATCTAGAAAAAAATGAAACTACCAAGTTAGAGTAGACAAACGGCTGCATACATTACCTTGTGCAATATACCCATATCCTTCTTTCATACTTTCTCAATATCTATCACCTAAGAGACAACATGGTCTTCTAGTGTTTTTCCCCCCTTTATTTATTGATATTCCACCTGCCCATAAGAACAACAATATTTGGGAAATGTGCAGAGTCCAGATTTTATCAGAAAGGCAACACAAGGAAATAACTTGAAGAGAATTGAAAGCTTTTGTATTACTTGGAGACTGTGCAAAGGATGCTAATTGGTAATGCTCAAGACGATTAATCCTGCTTTCATGGTACGGAGGATAAGGTTTGTGGCACTGACTCTTGATTAATAGTTTTGTGGTTTTTCATGGTAATGATAATTTTGTTCTCAATCCCACATTTTCTGTGCTTATGGTGACGTATGGATCCACAAATAACACCCTGATACAAGATTGTACTGTATACCCAAAATATTTCATGAGGTTTCTATTTTCCTGAATTTTGCAGGTCAGGTGCTATTTGCGAATTTAAAGACACGCAAAAATATTGACTCTGATCACGACATAAATGTGAGGTGCCAGCATACATTTCCCAATTCAGTACTGTACTCCACGATCGCGAATGTAACCACTTGCCAAAATCGTCAAGAAGTCCCCATTTGCGAAAATTTAGACTCGCTATTATGGCATAGGTCCTACATGTATGTATACAGTAAGTGCTTGTAGACATCCAACAATATTTCTCAGCAAAGGGGCAAAGGACATGACCCCTGCTTCCACTACAGAGTGGGTCTGGAGAGGTGATGAAGCAAGATGAATAAAGCTAACTGGAGAGACAGGGGAAACGCAATGGATGAGAGTGAGACCTCAGTCACACAGTGAATTCTAGGGTCATGACCTTTGACCCCAACACACTGACCCTTCAATTACATGACAGGCAGCGCCTTTGATCTCCTATTAAGGAAGGGGTAACTTGGCAATCAGATCTTTGAAAGCTGGCCGCACTCAAGGTCACTTCATCTCCCTCTCTTTCATTCAGACTTTGATAGAAAAATTGAATCAACCGTGTCCCTTTCTTACACTGAACTGGACAATCAAGAAACAAGGAAAAAATTTCTGAGAGTCGGGCAGCAGTGAGGTGTCAATTTAGCTAAAGCATTTGCCCAGCTCAAGATCTGAAGTTAGCACTGCAGACTTTATGATGGGTCATGGAGTAACACAGATCACAGACTATAGAATAGATAAAACAACAACAACAGAGCATCACATCCTGAATGTACAAGATATGATAGAGTGACAGAAATGATCATAATTCATGTCATAATTCTGCTTATTCGCAGAAATATCACTGGACATGCCACAGGAAATCCAATTGGGCTTTTTTAATTTTCACTGTGTTTGACAATGTATCCTGATCTACACTATCTTTCATGAAAAGAAGGAGGAGGAGGAGAAGGAGAGGGAGGAGGAAGAGCAGAAGAAGAAGAAATAGAAGAAACCATGTTGACTAAAGCCAGGCTGACACTTGCACGATTCTGTGGCACGCATTGGCACGACTCGAGTCGTGCCAGTGCGCAAACTAGTCGTAAACTGGCGTGAACTGTGCGTAGACCCGTCGTGACCTGCATGCCATGTCCGGACGAGAATTTTGAATTGTTCAAAATTTTGGTCACGACTTGCCACGACAAAATCGTGGCCAAAAGTCGTGCAAGTGTCAGCCTGGCTTTAGATACATACACATTTTTGTTATAGGCGGCATCCTATAATGAAAGGAGCAAATGACTTAGATGTGGAAATGAGAGGTGGTAAAGATTTTGGAAAGTTCCTGCAAGAAAAAATCTCTTCTGCATTATAGGAAAAAAATTTGAAATCTAGGGCAAAATAATGAAGGAGCGCTTCTGAAGCTGCAGGTCCGCTTGTTTCAGTGATTTCTCTTCCTATTTCATGACCAATCAGAAGAATTTAGCATCATCGCATCCACATGCATGCACTTCATCACTTCAAAACACTTGGGTTTACCTATCTGCACTCCCCATGTCAGCACTGGTGCCACCTGATTTTACCTTACAGCACATGCTTCCTGTATACATTGTACCTTTGAACCTCTGAAAGTTTGGACATTCACTACTCAAACTTATCAGTGATCAATTTTCTACTGATGGTCTTTGCTTCACAAATTCATCCTAATATTTGTCAAGACGTAACCAGAATTTTTCGTAATTACATGACTGCATCGTTGTTGATATAAATTTGATCTTGCCCAATGACTGTTATTGAATTTCACCCAAAAATCATCTAGTGATTTCATGATGTGTGGTCTTATGGCTTTTCATCTTGACCTTTGACTTTAACTATGAGTTGATGACATCATCACCTCAGCTGCTATGCCTGTGCATGTGGCTGCAACAAATATCACTGTTTGGTAGATCAATTCATTACAACAACTTCAAAATGATGTGCCATCATATTTTCACAATGCTGGTTTCATTATTCCTCTGCAGTATGGCAGACTAATTTGTGAGAGACTGCTGTACAAAATCAGGGAATGATAGGCCACATTCCAAGAAAATGCTATACAGGATGGACAATGCTAAAATAAAGAATGCGGTGGGGGGGGGGGGGGTTCCCCATTAGAGAAGTGAAAACGCTTTAGCTATTGCTGCAAAGGAATTGTATGGGGGAAAAAAAAAACTTATAATACATAAAAAACAACAAAATACTGATCACTGTTTTTAAAAAAAACAACAACAACAGAGAAGTACAGGTCTGGCTAAATGTGCCATGGGAACGGTGTGCCTGCTAAAGTCAGGGAAAGAAAACAGAAAAAGAAAGTTTCGGTGGACATGTGGTATAATATCAGTTTCAAAAACAGGGGTGCAGTCTTACGAGTTTGCCACCTGGTTTGGTTGTCATTCTTGATTTACCGGGATACCGGTGGATTACTTATCGCCACTCATCGCCACATTTTGTTGATACCATCCTACCTGTAATGGTTTGTGATGTGATAAGTGGATGGCTTCATGGGAACTAACGTCACGCTTTCAGCTGAAAACGATGTACAGCTTGATCAAAACAGGTGAATAAAACACATCTTCTTTCTCAATTCAGAACCCCCTTCACTGCCTAAACTACCCCCTCACAGACAAAAAAACAAAACAAAAAACAAAAAACACAGCACAAAACATATAATACATAATGGCAAAAAAATCTGGCTAAATATTCCCTGATGAAATTTCACTCACTTAAATCATTACAGAAACCGATTAAAGGGGAAGTCACTATTCTAAGAAGGCCAGTGACAGTTATCATCATAATAACATTGACTTTCCTGTTTTATCTCTACTCTTCTTTGGAAATCCGCATCCACTGAAACTTGCCATAAGAAACAAGTTATTGAAGATGGTGGAGTGCAGCAAACCATAGTGAGTGTGATTATATGGGTCCCCTATCAGCAAATACAACTGTACAACTCATTACTTATTCCATCCTCACAAGTATGAGGCTTAGCCATAGTTTTGTTAACCCCTTGACGACGGGCTGATTTTGCTACAACACGCATTTCCCATAGACACCTGCTCGAGTATACTTGGAACTCATCTTCAACGGGTTAATAACAGTATTCACTTGGGGAGCTGACTATGACACTCGGAGGAGTGAGTTCCTCATCATCATGCTACCCACAACCCAAACACATGAAATGCTGCAGCCATAAAGTAATGACGTGCTCCTGTCAATAGATGTGGTATATTTCGTGGTGGTTTGCTTTCTCTAGACATTTGATATTCATGACACTGGCAACTTTCAAAAATATTATCTCCTGTGACAAAAATGTGCATTATGTTATCTCCAAGGTGGGAAATCACTGTTCTCCTGAAAATGCTTATTTCTCATTTTGTCACCGTACTTCTTAATCACAAATTCAACCATGCATTACAGCATCTTGCACTATTTGTGAAATATACAGTACATATTATACAATAATTTAGAGAAAACGAAACACTGCACTAGCAAGATCACATGGAATATATCTTTAGAAAGTAAATTCCATCAATGGGGCCCTACCATTATTGCATACTTTGCATATCAAACCTCATGTTACACCTGTTAAACTTTCAGACAAACCTACGTATGTGCAGTCAGCTTACTCCTCTTACTACATATGCATACTTTTATCACTTTGATGATACCAACTAAATGAGAACCTCCCCTTGGCAAGAAATACTACAACAGCTTGCCCCTAGTGACTGTCTGTTAAAAGTATTAAACCAAAACTTTCCTCAACAGCAGACAGTCTGGGACCAATACAGAAATACGTTATTCGTATCTTTTGAGTTTGGCATAGGTACATTCTCTGATTACAGTCTTTGTATGAAAATAGTATCATATAACATTATTTTTGCAAATAAATGATAATGGTGCAGGCCTAGTCTGCATGAGTGAAGTTTACAGAAAAGATTTATTCCGATGTAAACACTTTACTCTTTCTATTCCAAGGTACATGAGTTTTACACTTCACTTTAATTTTCACTAAATCAATGAACAGGCGAGGAGGACTTTTTCAGCAAAATACCCCCCCCCCCCCCACGATTTAAAATAAAATATCACCATCTTGAAGGTATTTAAACAGAGCTCTCTGATAAAGCAGAACTACTGTTGCATAAGGATAGACATCTGAGTACTTAATTAGGTACTTGTTCAAACACAAATAAAATTGTTCCAAGCATGCACATTACAATCTTATTATGGCATTATAGAACAATCAAATAAACGTATGATTGCATGCCTTGTAATGTTTCATAAATGGTTTCTAATTATATCCATAAAAGATAAAAATCTGAATCTCCCATCTCAACCAAAACTATACCACCCCTTCAAGATCTGTGAGTTAGTTCAGTCGGTAGCGCGTCTGCTTCACAATCCTAAGGGCCCTGGTTCGAACCCGAGTCTGTCATGGACTGAGCAATGTTGTGTGTAATCCTACTGTCCCCTCTAGCAAGAGGCAAAACACTCTGTCCCTCAGATAGGACATAAAATGGAGGTCCCGTGTATGAGAGAGTCACAACTCATGCACGTACAAGATCCCACTTCATTCATTCATCGCAAAGAGCAGGGTGTTAAACCCGGTGAAGTGGTCCGGCCTCACACCCAACTGGACCCCATGGAAGACCAGCTTAGCTTAGCTGAATATGGGCTATCCAGCCATCTTCTCAGATGGAAATGAACAAACAAACAAACAAATAAACAAACAAACAAACAACAAACAAAGACTCTGCACTTCCATTGTAATCATCAAGTGGGGATCGCTCGTAAGTTGTAACTTAAAGTTTAGGTGCGCGTGTGAACCCATGTCGTGAATTCACGAGTGGAGCTAATAATCGACAGTTAAGTTTTCGACCTAAATTTCAAGTTTGGCAACTGTGTGTGAACGTAACCAGTGAATGCTCAACCTAGTCAAGACCAGCATTGGTAGGATTGGACTTTGGGCCCATTGGGAATAGGTGATACACTAGGCGTTTTCACATCAGCCTGATGTTTTGAAATAGCACGCTATTTTCTGACTTGGGAAATTAACCCAATCACGAAATAGCACGCTATTTGATAATGTGAATACAAATTAGCGCGCTAATTGATCAAGAAAATTTCTCGAGTCCAACTTGGGAAATTTCCGAAATAGCAGGATAATTAATGCGAACTAGCGCGCTATTTGATAATGTTCGGGTTGATGTGAATAGGAAATGAAATAGCACACTAATTTGCGATCGCGAAAAATATCTCGAGCTTGGATTTTTATCAGGCTGATGTGAAAACGCCTACTGAGAGGTAATCTACATCAACTGGCATTTAGGGCGCTTTGGTCTACAATTCAAATCTGACATTTTTCATATAATTGTTTATCATCTATTCACTGGAGTTTTGTATACATGTATCAACAGTCACTGTCCATTTCCTTTGAATCAACATGGAACCATTTTACAAAGCCGACAACTGTAGCTCTATGAAAGACTATTGTGAGTGCTTTGGTTAGGAGAAAAAAAATAGATTCATGCCACATAACCTTCATGGGAGACATAAGCTGTAAAACATTGATCTCTTTTTCTACATCACTCTGACAACATGCACACAATTCAACAGAACTAACTCCACCCATGGATCATTCTCCGGTCAATAAAGTCAATTACACTAAATACATGTTAATGTGATTCTACTAGGTAAAAAAGAAGCAAGGAAAAAATTTGGTGGGAGAAAACGGCGTTCTCATTTCCTCAAACTTCCAAGAAAACTGGCTCTGAGGAAATGGGCCAAAACAAACTACTAAAAAAATTGGAAATGGAGTATGGAAAAGTATGTTAATTTGGACAAACTCATCAAATTTATACAGTATACCCAGCACGCAGTGTAACTACCAATATGGATTTCAGTAACTCATTCACCACAGTCTTTATGACATAATCAAATCTATGTGTATAACAGTAGCAAAAATATGACCACCTATGATACTTTTGTGCCTTTTTTTGTTGTTTTTTTACAAGCAAAAAAAAAAAAAAAAAAAGAATGGTCCAGGAGCGGTATTTCTACGCACTCAAATGCTTGTGACCTGCCAGCTGCAAATACCATTCTTTGAATGTGTTTCTTCCACAACGTGACAGGTTTCCTCATTCTGAAGCAAACATGCCTTAAGATTACTCCTCACTAGACGTGGGAAATGAGAGAAATCTTTTTCCCTTTTTTTTTTTTTTTTGCCATTGGACCAGACAAACCCTTATAAATCTCAATCTCATTCATTACAAACAGACAGGCACGCACACACACACACACACACACACACACACACACACACACACACACACACATAACAAGTTTTATACTGAGCTCTTTGTACATCAGAAGCTCATATGAGCTCGCCACGCAGGAGTGACAATGAGTTAGTGTAAACCATATCATACAAAACAATAGAAGTTTCTAAGAAGCAATGCAAAAAGAAATTGACACATCAGAATTTGCATACTGTAAAAGTGGATATTTTCGCGCGACTAATTTTTCGCGCTTGGCCGGGTAAGAAGAGTTTCGCGTGTTTTTAATTCCGCGGAATCAAGACATCATGCATTATAGGAACATATGGCAAGCAAAAATATTTGCGTGCTTTTATTTTCGCGCTAGTTTCTGGTTACGCGAAATGCGCGAAAATTTCAACACCGCGAAAATTTCCACTTTTACAGTACATGAAATCTACACTGGTGCATATATCATCAAGTAATCTTTCCCACTCCCAGGGAAAAGCAAAGAGAAGTCCTTGTTGACTATACTTACAGACTGTACACTGTACATGACTGGAATCTTTAACCAAGGAGGTACTAGGCTTTGCCTAGTACCTCCTTGCTATAACTAATGCTCCTTGCCACTGACATAAATTATGATACCATACAACATGATCCATAGCAACAGATATATACAACAAAGGAATATTGCTTTTGCCGCTGGCAAATTAAATGCTCAATCTTGGTGGGGTATCGTTTTGCCAGAAGCACGGCTGTTTGGTTGAGACTGCCTAACGAGCATGGCAGATGACTACAAGTAAAAAATAATAATGATAACAAAAAAAAAGACTATTAGTCTCTGACAAAACAAGCTTGTCATCATGTTCGGATTGTGAGGGGAACATCAAAAGAGACGGTCCAGACACCTGTGATCCTAGTAAGACCATTTCATGCTGGCAGCATGATTGCTGACCTAGATTATCTAATCTTTAATCTTGCTGTTTTCACCATTAAGTCTTCTCTCTTGAATAACACACACTCTCTATCCATCTGGCCACCCATCTATCTTTCTATAGCTCTATGTTTCTTTCTAGTCATCTACACTTTTTCCGCGACCATTCTGCCGCGCAAATTTTTTTGACCGCACCGCTCGCTTACTTTTTGCTTCAAGTCTCGCACATCTTACGACACCATTTTCGCGAAACTCGGACATACCGTTACAACGCTGCACAACCTTTTATACATGCTTGTCAGATCGAAAAGGGCTCAAAAACATGATTTTGTGTACAAAGTCCATGCAAATAGAGTTTTCTGACCTTATTCATAAAGATATGATTATTTTCACTTTCAATGGCTGAAATCAATTAATTTTAGCATAACTATGCTTAAAGGACTGTACAGTACTGGCTGAGGTGGGGATTCATGTTTTGAACATTCCTAAGTGAGATAATAAGAAACATGAAAGAACATGTAATTTTAAGAAGGATTCAACGTTTATTTGATGAAAATTGGTTTTCAAATGGCTGATATATCAATATAAGCAATAATAAAAAAAGGCGACAGGCCACGCCTTTTATTAGGATCTCTTTGTTTCACCTTGTTTTGGGATATCTCAGCCATTTCAAAACCGATTTTCATCAAATAAACTTTTGATACCCCTTAAATTGCATGTTCTTTGACATCTCATAGAGTGGTTTCTGAATATCTCGCAAAACATTAAAAGCTAAATCCTCACCTCGACCAGAACTGTACACACCCTTTAAACTAGGTTCTGTAATAAATTTTGCGGAAAAAAGGTCGAAAAACAAAGAAATACATAAAAAATTCAGAAATTAATTTTGATACCAGATTTTTTCAAGTGCCTTGTTAGGAATACTACAAGGAATAATGTCACCAAAAATTAGGATGCCATTAGCTTTATTTCTGAATTAGATTAAAATTTATGATTTCACCCATATTAATCAATATAAATATAAGAAATTAAAAATTCATTTTTTCTTTTTAGTTTGGTAGATTACGCGGCAGGTAATGTACGTGCCAATTTTCAGGGCAATTGCGCAATCGAGGGCTGAGATCTAAGGGGGGGGGGGAGGCACTGGCCTGGTTCGGGTTAAAGGGAAATTCCAAGTGATTTTTATGTTTTCACATCATGTAGTACATAAATCAACAGCGCCATTTTAAGATTTGTGGAATTTATTGCGGTCCTTGATGGGAGAAACCAATACTCTGAAAAAGAAAATACACAGAACAACAATGATGACATGGGAGGCTCAGATATTTCTTAAATGTAGCAAAGTAATAATTCCATTACAATACAGCTTGCTGAAAAGTTCTCCTGTATAGAATTTATGCAAGCTTTCTTCATTTGTTCTGCTACCTTGAGCTCCACCTCCCATCCATGCACTAAATGGTGAAGCTACCATGCCATCATCCTTGTTCATTGCGATTTGTTATAGATTTTGAAAACATTTTCATTCCTCATCCCAATCAGTATGAATTCTGCAACTCTGTACCCAGTAACTAACCAATTTATAATCGTTCAAATGTAAAAGTCTAAAAATCATCTAGAGGTCTCCTTTAATTCTCTCCCTTTCTCTTCATTTTCACTTACTTGCATAGGATTTTCAGATTGCTTTCATTCTATCTTTCCATACATTCAGATCTATTGTGCATCTGTCTGTGACTACAGTATTCCAAGTATTAGGGAACAATAATAATACACATTTACATGTTTGTATACTGCATTGTTATTCCTGTCAACCTTTCAGAAGAAATGCATGATTTAAAGCGGAAGTCCACATGATTTTCATAATTTCACATCCTGTTGTACATAAAGGGACAGCTACCGATGTATGGATTTGTGGAATTTATTATTGTGTTGCTATTACTTTTTCGCGGCAAGAAATCTTTGAAAGTTGCCTCGAACATTCAATGCGTATAGGTGTAGACAAGAACTTTCATGTGCAATCTAATTTTGCGAATCTTGGCGCTCATGAAATTCGCGACATTGAAATGCACGCGAACATTCCTCCTTTTACAGTACTATGCCAAGTAAGGCTTCTACACTGAAACAACTTTGGACCCTCTGATGTATGCTACATGCAAGTGTGAATAGTGGCTAGACAAGCAATTTAAAGACGAACAGTCCTGGTGACACATATCTTGACAATCCCATTCTAGCCCTAGGGCTGTGCTTTGTCACAAATCACATGACCCCAGCGACCACATGCAGCCACCCTTGCATGATTCCTTCAGAACAACTGTTAATCTGCACCCAGCAAAATGCTGATTGATCTTTGGCAACATTAGCAGCAACAACAACAACAATACATAATGCCTGCATTCCTCGAGTTAAGGAAACAGATTTTGAAAATGTTGATGCTCACACGACAGGAAACCAACAGCATTTTCCTAGAAGTATGTACCTGCAAATGACTTCCATATAATGTAAACAACACATGTACTTCCATACGAGGAAAAAAAATGGTTTAACCATTTTTCGGTGCTACAGAAAATATCAAGCTAGAAAACAACCCCTCAAAATGGTCATAGTTTGTTACTAGCTTCAGCCCCAAACCATTCAGTTAAGATGCAGAGGAGCCCCCATTTGAATGACTCCTTTAGATTCACATTCCTCAGAGACGGTTTCTTTGTGAAGGATTATCAAAAATCCCCCAGCATTTCCAAGAATTTGAAAATTTCAATCTGTCACAACAACATATCCAAACTGAATATCACATTGTTGTTGTCTGACAGGGCTGTATTTAGGTCACCTAATAGCATGACGGACTTGAGATGGCAAAACAACGTATGTCAAAAATTCATGAAAATTGACAATAGTCACATACTTCAGTTTGTTTTAGTGTTAGAAATCTAGCTCCAAAGCAATTCTTGAAATCAGAACGCAGTCCGTTACTGAGATATGACACCCCCTCTCAGTGGGAATTGTTAAAATCTTGTTGGCAAAACAACGTAAGCGGTGATAGGCACGTGTTGTACGTGAACTTGGCAAAACAATATATCTACTGGTGATCTATATGAAATACATTATTTTGCCATCTCACGACCAAGAATACAGAATCAGCATAATATCCCTTTCATCCTCATAAGTGGAAAAAGTAATTGCTCCTCTACTTCCTCTGTATAAACCTGAACTTCTAAAGCACTAATCATTTAGAAAATGCCCTCCCCCGCCCCCCAAAGAAAAGATATTTCCAAGCAAAATTACATCCTGTAACTACTTTTCACATGAAAGAAATACAGCTGCAATTGATGTTTTGTAGTGCATGGTCACAAGTGTGAAAATAATGGACAAGGCATACGGTATGCAACATTCCTGATGGTGAGCTCATAGAGATATTGCATGGTCTTGATGGTCTAAAGTCAGAAATCTAAGGACACTGCAGCACACCATGTTATACCTGTGTTGCTCACACATGCTTAGGGAGCATACTTTCAAAATGATGGATAATTGAAAGGGTTGGTTTAAATTACCTGAGCCGAGCTCGTTGACAGGAGAAAGCTGGTTCTGCTCGTTCTGTAGCTTTTCACTCGGCAGGACGATTGGAGGGCTGAAGAGGTTGGACCAGTCTCTGTGATAAAAAGGAAAGAAATGACCAACTGTGGTTGTAATGACTGAAAACATACTATGAGTGACATATTACCTTTTGGCAGGAGGGAAATAACAAAAAAATAATGACAAGAGGGGCTGCAGGTGAGGTGCACAGCCATGTACTAGACTTCCTTACAATAATACATTATGAAGACTTCATTAACCCGTTGAGGACGGTTTGATTTTGCTACAGCACGCATTTCCCATAGACACCTGCCCGAGTATACTCGGGACTCGTCCTCAATGGGTTAACTACGGCTTGTCAATTTGCAACGTTATAGTAGCATCGTGTTGTGTTATTTTGGTGTCTCCAGAATCCCGCACTGTGCCATGCAACATTTGCCCACACTACCACTCCATTGTGTTTTGCCTCCCTGTCACCCATAGCCATAATAATTGCTGATGACAACAATGTATTGTATAAAAACAATTCAAAGAAAGAAAATGATAACAACTAGAGAAGCACTCTGAGAGCGCAGATCTCTGCTAAGCAGCTCATTTCCACCACTGATCTTGGTCTCCCATCTTGGTCTCCACATACATGCTGAAAATCACCAGATTTCCCAATATAGAAGCCTTTTGTTACGTCATCAACTTCCAGCCGCGAGGTTCACCTCACCCTAGCTGAAACTACAGCATGCACTTTAGCCCATGTATGCAAACCTCAAAATATGTGCAGCTTGCTCTCACAAGTTCAGTGACCCTACCTGCCAAAATATCGAAAATCTTTCATAAAATCCATAAAAATTCCCGATCACTACCAAAATTTAATCATCTGTTCTTTGTGTCACTCTCAACCTTTCCTGTATGTTTCATGCAAATCCATTACCAGCTTTTTGAGTCGTTTGCACAGACAAACAAACAAACCGACAAACAAACCAACTGACTGACAGATTGCCCTACATCGACGTAAATAAACACCTCGACAGAAGAATTTCATGAATTTTGAAAACCAACCAACACCAATGAAGACATAACCTCCACTCTTGGCAGAGGTAATGACATGATGATGATGATGAAGATAGTGGCAGTGATAACAGTGATATTGATGGCAGATGGATAAAAAAGAATGATCAGATCTTTACGGCACCTTCACACCATTCCATGGTGCCTGAGAACTTCACAAGATGACATTACCACTGTCACTAGAGTTTGGCTCATACTTATCATAGTCCCTGGGAGTTTGGGGGGGGGGGGGGGGGGGGGGGGGGAGAAGGATAAATGCTGTCTCTATGTGAGGGGTTAAAAGTTCATTTGGGACTCCCCATCATGGAACTCGCACACCCACAACCAAGAAAAACTTGGTTATGTGATTGCAATGTCGGATCTTCCAGGTCCCACAGTTTAGAACAAAGTACTTTTCCTTTTGATACAATTGATGGTGAACACGGGTTGGCATCACTGGGGGTAAGAATGTGTATCCAGACTTTCACGTGTGCATTTCCCATCACCGTCAACTTGGAAATCCTAAGGTCACTTTTCAGGGTTGTATTTGTTTTGTTGGTAGTGGTGGGTGGTTTCACAGTACATCACACATCTCTTACTTGGATGTTTTTCTAGACTTTCAAACTACAATTGTATGACTGTGTAGGCGAGTTCGTATGCAAACTTTCAGCACATGGTGTCAAAGACAGTAGTCCTAAATTGAATGGCAGCCACAGTCTATTCAGAAAGACTGTTTCAACTTACATTTACAACGATGATCAAAGCAATATTTTACTATGTCAGGGATAGTGGTAAAAGGTTACTGTAAAAGTGGATATTTTCACGCTCAGCTGGGTAAGAAGAGTTTTGCATGTTTTTAATTCCGCAGAATCAAGACACCAACTCGTAGAACATATATGGCAAACAAAAATATTTGTGTGCTTTTGATTTTGCGCTAGTTTCTGGTTGCATGAAATGCGCGAAAATTTCCACTTTTACAGTATCCTCTTTGTGATCTGCCCACAAACATGAACAATCTCTTATCAAATTCCATCACCTCTTGAGAGCATATATGAATGCCGGTGGGTAAGCAAAAAGGGTCACACACTACCCCACTACCAGAACTTTGACTGAGTGTCCTATACTCATTTGTATACAGGTGTTCACAGTCATGGATATCATTGACAGTGCTTGCACAAATATGTCTGAAAAATCTCAAACATCTGATAAAAGTCTGAAGTGCAATAAACTGGACATTTCAATGCACTTGAACTGGGAAAAAAAAATATCTGAAAAGTGGGTTTTGGGTAGAGTAAGTAAAAAATGTCTAAAATCAGATTAAATTCTGAACTCTCATGCTTCTGGGACATAGCAAAGTTTTATGAGCTCTTCAAAGCACTGATGTCTTCTTACCTTGGGTTGGACTGCATGAGGGGGTTTCCAGCAGGCTCATAGTTCATTTCTTCCTGGTATCCCTTGCCTCTATGCAAATTATCCTATGATAGGAAAAGAAAGAAAAGAGGAAAAGGAAGAACAATTTCAGTGGCATTGATGCTGGGGTAGATGACCAGGAAATAGGCAAAAACATTGAAAACTGATGAATTGTAAGCAAATGGCTGAAGACAGCATGACAGTCATACAGAAACAGGTCAGATTGTGTTTTTAATCTGTGACTCACTCTGCCAGGAAAGTTAAGCAAAGCTGCTATAATCATTTCCACAGGCATTCATGTTTTTTAGGCTGAAATAAATAATTTACACTGAGGATGCAAAAGGGACAGAACAGAAATGACTCACTTTAAATACCATTCAAATAATTCTCATGTGATTAATCTTTGCACGTTGCTCCAGTCACATAGCTGAGCCATATGTGGAATATCATCTGCACCTTACAATACTACTACTGAAAGTATCTAACAACTGCAGTTGTACAAAACCATGGAACTACAGCATATATGTTTCAATAAGAATATGATCGCTTACAGTCCAGAATCGCTCCACGAGCCTTAATATCCAACAGTCACATAACTGCAACTTAACTAAGTAGTATGGGTAGAAAGTGGTTGTCGTCTATATCAGTCTCTACTCCAAATCTGTTTACTCTAAGAGAATTTTCACTCCATGGTCAAATTGACTTATAGTTGATTGATATGACTGAAAGTTTCCATCAAATAATTTAGAAGAATTTCAAAGATTCTGAGGTTTGAACTTGGGTGTGATGACGGTTACCACCATATAGGCATATCGGATGAGATTATGGTGTGTAATTGGCTCACAGCTCTTTCAGCTAAGAATAAAAACATCAAAAAGGCTTGTATTTTTGTAACCAATCAGCAATTTTATGCCCCCTTGAAAAGTCAGCATTATCATCAACAGTTGACTAAGAAAAATTCATTTTAAATGTAAAGGATCATCACTGACTCGTTTTAAACACATCATTGAAAATAGAAACATACATGTACCACAAATTGGCTGATGACATCCTTGACTCATTCAGTTTGCGTGGGTGATTTTTCAGAGGCATCACAGTTCCATGCAAACATGTGAAGTTTTGCTGTGAAATTTTGCTGTTTCATGACACTCTATCTGTTAAAGTCAGCATGAATCAACTGTGGAGTTTCTCTTTGAGGCCGGCATGTGATGATCCAACCACAGGTAGGGTTTATAGTACAGACAAAGCAAGGACAATGAGAGAGTGCTGGCCAGACTCACCGGAGGTCTCCACGTGCTGAAGGTCGTGGTCGTGTCACCACTGGAGCTACTCTCGTCGTCGTCGCCGTAGTTGTGGATCTCGAAGCTGTTGTTGGCTGCTCCCTCGTTCCTCTCCTCGTACAGCTCCTCCAGCTGCTGCCTCCTCAGGCTGGCTAGCATGTTGGCCTCCAAGGAGGAGGCCAGCGAACTGTTGTTGGACTGGTACTTCCGCCAGTCATAGTCCTTGAGAGAAAAGAAATCAATCATTCCACTATTGAACTCATACACCAAGCCTGAGCACATCTCATTGGTCCTTAAAGGGGATGGCTAGTAACTGATCAGTGGGAATCAGTGGGAATGCTGGAGGATGATTGTTCCAATCCTTGTGGGATTCACTTAAGAGTACATTATATATCTATAGTTGTGTGAAAATCATTTGCTTCAGAATGGTCTCATATTCAAGTAATGTACAGTTTAATGTTTCCAGGTTAGCATGCCTGGTCAGTGACGGGGCATTAATCTGCACATTACTTGAATATGAGACCGTTCTGAAGCAAACAATTTTCACACAACAGTAGATAAATAACGTACTCTGAAATGAATCCAACAAGGATTGGAACAATCATCCCTCAGCATTCCCACTGATTCCCACTGATCGGTTACTAGCCATCCCCTTTAAGGCCATGCCCTGATTATAGTGATATTATAATTGCTATGGCAATATACAGTGCTCATAAAATGAACTAAATAATTAAACAGCTAAATATGTTCATCTTTGAGACAGAATCTAGCTACAGAAGATCACCAGCATTGGTAACACTCTGTTCTGCCTTTGCAAACAAACAAACACACAATATCTACACATCCACATGTGTACAGGTATGGCAATAAGGACCATGCGTAAAGTTCAGATCTAGGTACACACTGATGTCTGTTTTACCAAGGGAATATAAAGTTGATGCTGATAATAGACTCACATCAGAGAGGCGAGGGTCATCCTTTGGAATCTCCTTGAGGTGCTTAGACCTAATGCTCATCCGAGACAGGGACCCTCGGGGTGGGGCAAGATTCTGGGATGCCCCGCCCTGGCTCTCCGCCAGCGCTGCCAGCTTGCTGCGACGTAGTGTTGGCGACATGCTCAATGCAGGCTGGTTGGGCAGCCTGTCGCCCTCGCCTCTGGAGCTACTTCTGACTGGATCCCTGCCACCATTCTCTACTGCCCTCTTCGGGGAGTGTGAGCGTTCGATCGTCTGCTTGACCTTTAACCTCCCGCTGCCAGGGCGATCATCATCCAGATCGGAGTCGTCACTGAGTTGGGCATTTCGCAGGAAGTCTGTCTCGGGACTTATCAGGTCACGCGATGACCCTTTGGTTGGCTCAAAGTCCTCGCCATTATCAGCTTGGCCAATGTTTGTCGGTGTCTTGCTGTCAATTATTTGCTGCATTTTCATCTAAAAATCAACAAAATTAGAAATAATTGGGAAAAATCAAAGATTAGTTGTATGCGCCAGGTACCGCAACCATCAGTATTTCTTCATATCCTGTCATATTACTTGGCAAACATTCCAAAATAGAATATTTGTCTCTTTTGCCAGTTTTACAGGCACGAGTCATCATGATCTGTGTTCATCACACTGATGCAAAAATGATGAAATCTTAACCACAAATTCTAACGACACAAACTCTGTCATCCCACCATGTGCTGTAATTGGCAAATACTATGTCAGGGCAAAAATCTCCTCCATGTTTGACTTGACCTCAGTAATTAAAGTGAATTATAACAGAAAGAAGATGTGAGGCGTGACATCCTTGTCTACTGTGCATGCATAATAATGACCAAAATTGCTTTATTTGCAAATAAACGAGCAATAAATGTCAAACTTCAAATTAGAAACTAGAAATGTCGCTATGGCGACTGGTATGCCTCCGCCATAATGCATGATTCTCCTAATAGGTCTAGATAGTTCATGTGGACAATGTGTGATTACATTTTCACAAAACTGGCAAAATATTGAAATGACAAGTTTGTCACAAATGTGTTGAATGTTCACCTTCCTTGACCTTGGTTTAATTGGATGAATAGGAGAGCATGTATTTGGGGATTTAAGGACTTTAACTTGACTTTGACCCATTCATTCACTTAATGCAATGAGTAATTTTCATGGTACCGGTATGGAGAAAAAGTGCAATTTCTGTACTGAATAGTATTTGTTACCATGTTCATCTGGCCTTTGACCCTAAAATTCATAAGATAATCACTTTCAGGAAGAACATGCATAGATATGCAGTAAGTTTCACGATAAATTGAGCCACTTCCGAGATATGGAGGAAAAAGTTAGTTCAGCACTTTCACTTGATCTTTGACCTTTTGACCTTTGAGGCAATAAAAAAAAGAAAAAGAAAAAAAAACTCTCCAGAGAATTTCTATTAGGTTACACATGCATACACCAAGTGTAAAAAAAAGAATACTAATCCTGCTGGCATTGCATGAACATGAGGGAAATAGTAAAATTTTGAAGTGTTGCACTTGACCTTTGACCCCTGACCATTGACCCCATGAACCCTACATTCTCTAGATAATCACTGCCAGTCAGTACATGTATATACTATGTTCCATGAAGATACAAAAGATTGTACCTTGAACAATTTTCCAATTTACAGAGAAAAAAAAGAAGTTTTAATACTTTTACTCGACCTTTTGACCTTTGACCTTTGACCTCATGACCCAAACTTTCACCAGAGAATCTAAATTGGGTAATACATGTATACACTACGTTTCAAGAAAATATCTTCAGGCATTGCATAGATATGGTGGAAATAGTGAAATTTTATGTATTTGACCTTGACCTTTTGACCTTTGACCTTGAGCATGTGCACCCAAAAGTTGATAGGCACAACTTCACCCCCTAATACACATACATGCCAAGTTTCATTAAGATACCTCAACAGCTTTTGATAGTTACCTTGTCCACAAAATTCATTACGGACGGACGGAAAGACGGACGGAAGGACGGACGGACGGACGGACGGACGGAAGGACGGACGGACGGACGGACAACCCGAAAACATAATGCCTCCGGCACCACTTCGTGGCGGAGGCATAAAAACCAAACTTATTTTGTATTGTTTGTCTGATTATGTAAACCCTTACTTGTTCAGACAGAGTTTTTTCTTCTCATCAACCCTTTTGGTGCCAGGGACTTTGGACAGTGTGCACAAGGCTATGGGGAATTCTGTGCCAATTGGCATTCAAGGCACACAAATGGGTTAAATCAACTTTCAACACAGATTTGAGCACTTATGAGTCATGTAGAGAAACAGACTTACACTGTGCAGAGTTCTTAATATCAAGTTCTGCTGTAAAGGTTGAAATACATTCAATTACAAAATCAAGAACACAAAAAACACACACAAACACAGACTTTGAAGTTCAGCTGACCTGTAATTTCTTAGGGTCCAGCTGCCTAGAGTTTTCAGCTGCTCGAATTGGGACGGTATGAGGTGGAGACATGAATGTATAGAGATTACCCTTGTCCTTAGGCTCTGCCTTGGATGACCTGCACATAACAAATAATCAGCGAGTTAGAAAGGAAGTCACACAAAAGGATGGTACAGTTTTCTTTTCTTTTCTTTTCTTTTCTTTCATTTTTTGTACTCGGTACCTGAGTATACAATCAACTCTAAACATATTTGTGGCGTGGCATATGCTTGTTTTGTCTTGCTTTGTTGGCTTTTCACTGTTGAAGCAGAAATGGGATTTTGCATCTTATGACACCTGGTTTTATCGCACTCGAAAACTATGACAATGGGAGATATTCATCTTCGGTATGAACTGGCTTTAGATCACATCCTCCATTAAGTTTTAAAAAGTACATCACAGCATTATAAACTGTATAATTAGCAATTACGAAATTGTACAATGCAGCAGCTAGAAAACAATCAATAGGTGAACAGCATTACTGCCTACGTGGTGTATTTTAATATTTGTTTTTTTGTGTGTGTGTTTATACAGGGCTCGACACTAACGGTGGCCCGGTGGCCCGGTGGCCCAGGGCCACCAAAAAACGCACGCCGGGCCACCAAAATTTCAGAAATGAAGATTTTGGTGGCCCGATTGGGCTACCAAAATGCCAAGACAAAATGCCAAAGCAAATGTCGGACGTTTACAAATGTCTGCAAATGCTCCCACTTTATCATTTCAAACATAAGTTTTGACCACCTAAATAGGCATCAACTTTTAAACTAATATCAATATAAGCCTATTTGATAAATCCTAGAACTCGGAATAACGGTAAGATGATTGAATTTTCTATTCATTCATTTTAGACATGGGTACCTGTATCACTTCAGTAATACTTAATATCTATTCTTTTTTATGTTTAATAGGACCTATTTAGTTTTTCTTATGTTTTTATTTATATTTTTTTCGGGCCACCAGATTTTACTTTCGGGCCACCAAAAAAATAAAAATCAATGATTTTGGTGGCCCAGTCGGGCCACCAAAAATAAAAGTTAGTGTGGAGCCCTGGTTTATATTTTCTAGACAAGGTCCCTATTGGCAGAATTTAACACTGACAAAAATGTTGTTTCTCAGAACACAAAAATGTTGTTTCTCAGAACACAAATATGTTATAGATCATCTCTACAGTGAGAAATTATTAACTTTTCTCCTGAAAAGAAACACTTTTTTCTCATTCATATTATGATGATCTCAATCATGAATTTAGGCACTCGTGAAATTGTCTTACAAGTCTCAAGACATCAAATATCATACAGTTTGTCAAGTATATGGCATATACTGTAATTTCCACTGCTACTATAACTCACAACATATCCACATATAAACAGTTTTTTGGCTACTCTTACACTGCATTAGCAAAGTCAGATCTTAATTCTAAAGAAGAAGTGCCATGCTAACATATAAGTCATGAACATGGTATAATCACTATAAGCCAGAAATAAAGAGGAAAATGTGCCTTCATCGACATTCACACATTATATCAGAAGAATGTGACACTGTCCATTCATAGAGTTAGATATTTCTTATGAAACTACAGATGACTACAAAATTATACTCTTTGAAGCATTCACTTTTACAGTGAAATTGATTCCTATACCTGCTTGAAGACACCGTGGACTGGTTTCCTTCAGGTTCTGAAGTCTCTGCTGATATGGCCACTCCTGAATCTATTCAAGGCACAAATAGATATTCAACAAATATACCAAGATAAATGTGTGTCTTTTAGGGATCTCTCACCCCCCCCCCCCCAATATTTGGTGAATTTATTTAAACATAGTGGAAACTATGTGATAGGCAAATTATTCTCTCCAAATACTGAGGATACATTGTATTAGTGAGAGGGCAGGCTGAGAATAACACAAGTTACAACTTGATAATCAGATGTAGACAGATTCACACAGCAGTGACGTTTTGTCATGCTCTTATGCTATATTGCTTTTCACTTGGTGGTGAATGATCATGACGAAGAAAGGCAACTGCACCATATGAAACACTTCAGAGTTTAAAAATTGGATATCAACAGCATGTACACTTGCTAATTTGCCAAAGCAAATGCACTGCATGGAGTTGTTTGGATATAATCTTATCAATTTTAAATACCATTTGTCTATTTTGTTTCTTTATGGGGGGGGGGGGTATATTTAAGATTTTTAAAAAAAATCAGTGGCTGATAATGAACTTGCTGTCAAAGTAACAAATGGTGATGATTATTATAATACTCTGTCTCTATTTCAATTATATATGAAGAAGAAATGAATCAAATTGATATGTCATTGTGTAATGCACCAACTACTACTACTGACCCCTTTGTATCTACTACAAACACACAAGGGTGAGAGACAGGGGACTTTCAGGATCTGTTTCTTCTGCAAGTATTGTTCTGCCAGCCAACACAACTCAAATGGCACCTACCTGAACCACCCAGTCTTACGCTGACATCTGCACCATTCTTGACCACTCTCCCTTCCACTGATTGCACCATAGACATCCTTTGAGCCACAACATCAGCATCCTCTCTGACGGCACTCTTTGAGCCGGGATCCTCCTCGCCCCTCGTCGCACCCTTCTCAGTCATCTTTGGTCCGCCAGCACCACGCTCCTTCTTCTTCCTCCGGGGGATCTTGCTCCGCCCCGATGCCATTCTACCCTGCCTGCTCCCCCCGCCTTCATCAGACTCGGACAGGCTGTCCAATCGAGTTCTCACCCTCCCAGCCGAGTTATTACCCTTCATCATATTGCTCAGACCAGCTGACAGCATGTCTGCCGAATCGCTCTTGCCCGGGTGGGGGTTATTGTCTTTGGCGGCTCCGCCCGATCGGTGCCTGCCTCTCGCCGAGGCAAGGTCAGCGTCACTGGACTCATCGGCATCGCTACGTCCAGCCTCCCCACTCTTCTTGCCGCTAGACGGTCTCACTTTGACCACTCGTCGCGATCGTCCACCAGAGTTTTCCCTGGGAGGATGTGGCTGTCGATCCTCCATGATCCCAGAAGATGTCCAGGTATTGCTCCCTGCCAGGGTGCCTAGAATTAATCATATCAACATATCATCAAAATTTTTTGATGGCCTCCTAAAATATCATTCAACTGCTATCAAAATGTTGTAGAATGGCCTTATATGTGTCTAACAGCAACAAAAAACTCAAATCAAACAAATATTTTCACTGCACACTGGTGTTCCATACAAAATTCATTTCTATGGGGAAATAAAGACTGTATTTTTGTCATATTTCAAAAATACCAGTTTGCAATTTGGTCACAACACAAACATAAAATGAATGATTCTGGCTGTCAAAAGTGCTTTTTGTCTGCCATCAGCACCTTCAAGCATGGCAGTATTGCATAACAAGAGACCCGCGGGTCTAGCGCTCACCTGAGTATCGCAAGTTCACCTTTCACACAGTCACCAATCTAAATTATTCACAGCTCTACCAAAATTTGACCAGGCATTCTCAAGTAGAAGATGAAACTGTACAATAAGGGCCCAAATTTTTTAAGATTCCTTAATTTGGGGGGGGGGGGGGGGGGGGGATTGGGGCCCCCTGGGGCCCTCTGGGTGGGGCATGGTGCCCATTTTTATAAATTGAGATCCTGACCCCCTAGGGATGCTACCTGCCAAGTTTGATGAAAATACATCATGAGGTTTTCAGGAAGAAGATGAAAATGTACAATTCAGGTCCCCATTTGGACCTTCCCAACCAACCCCCCCCCCCCCCCCCCTGCCCCCAAGAGGGGCACCCCTTGATCTCCTATGAACAAACTTGAAAATACAGTCATTAATGTACTCACTCATAGTATTATCTTACCTCTATAACTTCTGATTCTAGAGAAGATTTTTAAAGATTCCTTCATTTTGGGGGTTTGGGGCCCCCCTGGGGGCCCCCTGGGTGGGGAATGGTGCCCATTTTAAGAAATTGAAATCCTAACTCCCTAGGGATGCTACCTGCCAAGTTTGGTGAAAATGGGTAATGGGGTTCTCAAGAAGAATATAAAAATGTACAATTTAGGCCCCATTAGGACCCCTCCTCACCCCCTCCCCTGGGTCCCAAGGGGGGCACCCCTGATTCTGCCATGAACAAACTTGAAACTACAGTCATCAATGTACAAACTCATAGTATTAACTTAGCTCTATCACTTCTGGTTCTGGAGAAGAAGATTTTTACAGATTCCTTAAGTTTGGGGCGTTTGGGCCCCCTGGGGGCCCCCTGGGTGGGGCATGGTGCCCATTTTAACAAATTGAGTTCCTAACCCCCTAGGGATGCTACCTGCCAAGTTTGGTGAAAATGGGTAATGGGGTTCTCAAGAAGAAGATGAAAATGTACAATTTAGGCCCCATTAGAACCCCTCCCCACCCCCCTCCCCTGGGTCCCAAGGGGGGCACCCCTAATTTTGCCATGAACAAACTTGAAACTACAGTCATCAATGTACTAACTCATAGTATTAACTTAGTTCTATCACTTCTGGTTCTAGAGAAGAAGATTTTTACAGATTCCTTAATTTTGGGGGGTTTGGGCCCCCCTGGGGGCCCCCTGGGTGGGGCATGGTGCCCATTTTAACAAATTGAGTTCCTAACCCCCTAGGGATGCTACCTGCCAAGTTTGATGAAAATCGGTCTTGGGGTTTTCAAGAAGAAGATGAAAATGTAAAAAGTTTACGCACGACGCACGACGGACGACGGACGACGGACGACGCACGACGCACGACGCACGACGGACGCCGGACGAAGGGCGATCGCAATAGCTCACTTGAGCCTTTGGCTCAGGTGAGCTAAAAATCCAATAAACAACCTAGGCATGTCCAAAGTGAAATTTTAGCATTTTTCACTTTTCCTTTGACCTTTGATCTACAAGTATGACCCCAAGGCCGAAAACTTAATCAAGAGAATCTGTACCTGGGAATACATATATACACAACGTTTCACAAAAATACATTCAGGCATTGTAGAGATATGGGGGGGGGGGATGGTGAAACTTGAGCACTGGCCTTGACCTTTCACCAGTGTGTGTACCCAAAAGTTGATAGGCATACCGCTCTCCCCCCCCCCCCCCCCCCACACTCCTACATACATATGCCAAGTTTCATTTGGATACCTCAAATGGTGCTTAAGTTATGCTGTCCACCAAATCGAATACAGACTGACAGAAGAACGGTTGGAAGGACGGACGCACAACCCCTCAACATAATGCCTCCGCCGACACTTCGCACTGGCAGCATAACAAAAGCATTGCATTGACAATATGGAGCATATTAGTCTTTTATATCACACTGGCCTCCAAATCTTTTCTCCTGTGGATGGGGAAGAGCTATCTAAAATGTATGGCAAGGATGGCATTCAAGATTTACTCTATCTTTCTGAATCTATATCCTCACCCTTGTCGATCCCATCAGGGTGCTGTATCTCTGTGCCTGGGTCTGACTGCTGTCGATGATGACCATGGACCACAAGTTTGTTGACCTCTCCAGCACTGGGTGGGGCCTGGCCTCTGGCACTGTGAAGGGGGTCTGTAGGGTCACAGTAGGCATTCACAAGCATGTTAGACTATTGTACTTCTACTTTAATACAATGCTAATTAGGGAACCTACCATTTTTTTATCATAATTCTTTTTTTTTTTAGCAATATTCATACTTACCTCATACTTTGAGCTTCTGATACACACAGATTAAACACTTTAAATCCAGCAGCCATGCTAGAACCTGACATACAGTACTAGTAATGTTTACAATCCACACTTATACTTCTTTCCCATCAACTGAGGGACATAATGGAGCAAAGGGCAGCTTGTTACACACATCCTGTACATTGAAGTAGACCATGGGTGCACATTGCCAGGTACACTGTATGCAATGTACTGTACAGCTCTGGCATTGTACAAGCACGGTTTACATGTAAAAAGCTTTACTGTTACTGATATTCTGGAGTGCAGAATAAGCACTTAAAGTATCATCCTATATCCACAGTTAACCACAAGTTTCTATAACACAGGGATTTCTACACAAATATTGGAAGAGAAACAAACTCATGCTGCAAGCGGTACGTACATGTAACTATCATCTACTGGTTCAGTGTTTGGTCTTTATCTTGGGGTATTAGACACTGAACTTGAGGTTCATACACCAACGGCTTTCTACCATCACAGAGCTACCTGATTGGACCCCAAATATGCAAATATTGCAAGAAGGCTAAAGATTTTCAGAGATTTGTTTAAAATTCTTCCTATCTTTATGAAGCCATATTTCCAACAATAGAAAGTGTGCCATCTGAGTGAGGAATCTGTCTGAATAACATTCAAATCAAGATTTCATTTTATGAAACCCAAACAATAAAAGCAACATTTGCACCAAGTCTCAATGGCTATTTACTGACTAATGATTAAAAAAGTGTGCATTGGTTTCATGACGATAATTTTGTGGCACGATTGCCATTTAGCAGAGATGACATGTAGAAATATATGAATCATCAAATACAGATATGAGTTCCAAAAGGTAATCAAATCTTTGGGAACCCAACAAGGCTACTGGCCAGAGTTTGATCTCACCTTCTGTTCTGTGGGAGCCGGAGTGTGATGAGCGACTGGTCCTGCTTCCAGTGGCACTGGAGCCCTGATAATAAAACAAGTTTACACTTCATCCACTGACATTGTTTTGACTTGCAACGTAAGTGATAATGATGTGACAAATGAATTTCAGTCATAGGTTAAGAATATCAGCTTGATTTAACAGCCTTCCCTTCCATTTTGATGGTAATAAGACTACCCCAAAACATTTTAATGTTAAGAATTGCTACATGAGCATTTTCCTTTAAATAAAAACAAACAAACAAACAAACTTGGAAATAATCAATTCAGTGAAAAAACAAGGAACATTCTTTAGTATACTTTATGATAAAGACAGAGTTTCCTTTACCTGATGGATGCTAACCTTTACTTTCCATATGGGACCTACAATTCACGAGATATTCACTAGCCCTAAACTGTACAATGAAGCAAAACTATCCTAATTGCACAGGGTTACAGAAACTAGAACCACCTCAACAAATGTAAATACTCCTTCCATACCACCTGAAAAAGAAAGGTTTTTGTCTTTAATCTTCCTTGATGAACATGAGAAATATGTCTCACACATCTACATCTATATCATGTGTACCAAGTTTTATAAATCAACCCCTACAGACAGCTTAACAGTATGATGGTTTCAATTGTCAAACTACACTGACTGAGCTCTTTGCTGATGGCAGTGCTCAAAGGTATACAAAAGTTTTGTGAATTATGCTATTACTGTGAAGATGTCTGTGAGCAAATGTCCAGGCCAACTAACCGCATGGACTTTACCAATCATATTTTAAATCTTACTACCCCCACCCCTTTCAGCCCCCGCCCCTTTCAGTCCTAACATGGTGGGGGGGGGGGGGGGGGGGTGTGCCTGTACAAAAGTAAAGAATAAAAGGTTTCGCACCTCTCTCTGCCCCGAGGCCGAAACCTTTCTCCCTGATGATGTGGAAGGTACGGGAACCTTGGTGCCGAAGGCTATGTGCATCGGACGGTCATCTTTGGCACGCAGGCTGGAGTTCAGATCTGGTGATGAGTTTGGGAGATTTGATCTTTTACATCAATTCAAGTTTCATTTTTCATGTTTGTATCCATGTATCTTTATCATCAGCCTTCTGTGTGCTAGAGGGATGTTTCAAAGAAAATATCTGAGAATGAACAAGATGTCATTCTTATCACCTGTACAGCAACAGAGCAATTTCAGTAGTAAACTACTGAATGTGAAAGTCTGTGCCCACTGCATTTCAACTCATTTAGAACAGCTTTACAGTTGGTGCCACTTTAAGTAATTTTCAAGCATTCTATATCAAAAAGATTCTGTTTAGCTCCCTGTATAATCAGAAATCACATGATAATGCTGCTCCCTGACAAACCTGCTGTGCCAGATGTGAGTCTGATCAGATTTTCACCTCTCTCCAATGGTTGAACTTTCGCAGATTCTTAATAACACAGGGAGGGAGCACTAGCAAAACTGCTCTACGTAATCCCTCTCTGAATGGCTTTATATCATTTGACACTGGTCATCAGTCATTGATCACGGCTGTCTCTGACTGGTGATCTCAACTCACCAGGTTCCGTGGAGGAGGAAGGCCTGCTTCCGTCGCCTCTCATCTTGAAGTCCACGTGCCTCAGCTTGGCCATGGAGAGCACCTGTGGGGAAATCGTCATATTCTGGCAGTGCAACTGGTGACCAGCAAATAATCAGACTAGACTTGATTTCTACTACACTTCTTATGATACGGAATGATAGTGCAAATGAAAGTGTGATGCAAATGGCACGGACATGAGCACACATGAACATGTAGAACAGACTCCATGAATAATAATATGACTACATTATGATGCCAAATGGCATTTATGAGTGCTGTGCAATGAAAGCTAGACAGAAACATGTCTAAAATGTACTTTTTGGAAGTATCACATCTAAAGCAAATTTCCTAGTAAAGCCCTGCGCCTTATAATGCCAACATGTGAAACAGCATTGCCGTCTCTCTAAAAATTAAGAAATCCTGTCTTGATAATTATGACAATGCACAGCTAGTATCTGCAATAGTAATAAACAGAGCTAGTATCCATGACATTATAAACAGAGGCTGCTGAGGGTCTACACAAACTTGATCACGAAGGACAGCAACAGTGATATATGAACAGCTAGATATCAGCTTAGATTAAATTCTTTTCTCATACCATGCCTTTCTCAAGAAAGGCACAACAAAACTCAAAATCATTTCAGACAAATGTATAGATAAATAAATCAACAAATCCAAAACATAATGCCACTAGCACTACTACAAAAGCATCTAGGCATTATTTCTCACTCACAAAATATTGCTTTATTCTCCGCAAATATTTTTAAAAAGTTGCTACAGGGAGTATCTTGATTCCTAACCAATTACTATCAGAGTCAAATATCTCAAAATTTTATTTGAAGAATACAAGAAAGAAGATAAAACAAAGGTGGAAAAATGAAGTGTAAGATGTATTATATTCATATACAATAGTTGTTTAGTTTTCGCAGGTAACATCACACATTTAACTACAAGTATGTGTTTACGTCAGTTGTACAGTCACTACAACAATCATCTAGGGGACAGAAAACTCCAAACACACAACGTGTATATCTAAAACAAGCCAGGTAAATAATAGAAAGTAGATAGAGCTGTAAAAATAAATGTAGACTATACAAATACTGTCACTAACCTGGGTCAGATGTAGGACATCTGAACTGAATTGGCAAGTTTTTGGGATTGACGAAATATCTCTGACACTGTTGGTCGGTGGATCGCAGTTATACAACACTACAAAAGGAAAGAGATACATGCAAGTGCATAGGATTAGGTAAGGTCTTCATTTACCGTAAGTATAGTCACATAATCAGTTTTCAGCATCTATGATTTCCTACTTGTGAATACTCATAATTATGAATAAGAATAGAAAGCAATTGGATACCACATTCTGAGGCATTTTTGCTGAAACTTAAGTGCAAAATCAAACAACAATCCAAACCAAATGTATGGGTAGAAATGAGCTGCTTGGCAGAGGTCTGTTCTAGTTTAAAGTTGCTACTATTGACTTCAGTTTCCTGCACGGCTCTGTTACCACACAAATGACAAACAAGTAACAATGACCGCCAAACATGTAATCTCCAGGTATGGTAATACACAAGCATACATGGGTACATGTATTCCATCCTACCACAATAGTTTGAAAACATGCAATCTGATTTTGACAATGGCATAAAATTTGCAATGCAGCCATGAGCAAAATATCAGAATGGGCGATTAATACATACACACACAAACAAATAGACAAACAAACAAGACATAATCTCATGCAGACACATGTACACACACACAATGCCTACCATCATCATCAGTGGTATCCGGCGGTTGATCCTTGAGAGTGAAGATCTTCCTAAGCTTGCAGGAGGCAGAGATGAGGAGAGTGTCCAGAGACTTGAAGGTCTGGCCTCGGAACAGCTCCCCAACCAAGGATACCATATCAATGGCTAGGTTTAACCACTGATGAAAAACAAAACATGAAATGACATTATCAATTCCAACAATCCCCATAAAAGAGTATAAAACCATGTTGATGGCCAGGTTTAACCACTGATGAGAAACAAAACATGAAATGACACCATCAATTCCAGCAATATCCATAAAAGTATCAATAGCTCAAAACATGTGCTTCAAAGATCTCTTTAACAGCCAAGTAACATTTGGCTCAAGTTGCCCTTCACTGACCTAAATGAATACTGATTATTTAGTATTTTTAGTAGTAACCATGATAAAATTCATGGGCATATAGTACATACTTGGGTTGGACTCAAACGAACAACCTCCCAACTGCCAGACAGGTGTCATATCCACTAGACTATAGAACTTCAGCTTGTTAGCTAGTGATAGTTCTGATCCCTTAGCCGTTAGTCTTTTCAATAACTCGATAAAAACGAATCACAGCTTCTGGGAATGTTGCTTTGATAAAACCTTGGTAGTGTATCATATAGGGAGCTCAGGTAATATGGCACATCTCTGGTGCAAATGGACCTGTACACTGTAAATGCTCACCACAGCTCTCTTCATGATAGTGAGGGGTACTTTGGCATGCAGCGGAGTGGCCGAGGTCTCCCTCTGGGCTGTCGAGAGGAACAGCCTTCTCTTGTTGTTGCTCATGTCACTGATCCTAGAAACACCGTGACAAATGTGACAGAAAGACCACACCAGAATACATTTATTAAAAAAGAAGAAAACTTGACATATGAGAGAACAGCTGATTTCCACTTTTTCAGCACTAACATTTATTACTCAATAATATTCATGGTCATGCTCAACAAAGAGACATTTTGCAAGTCGTTTATCTAAAGCAGAAACAAAAGCAAACTCAAGCTACTTCAACAGTCTCATTTTAAAAAATCTCTCTTGGTCTACTCTGAAAGAAAGAATTCTCAACTACCACTTTCAGAGATTGGAAGGGAGCATGAAAAGACTGTCCAATGGAGAGAGAGAAAAAAAAAAAAGATATTTAGTAAAATCTGATCTGTACATCAGTGAAGAGGATGGACGGCATCTTGCTACAATTGTAGATACATGAAATGCAATGATCACTGATACTAGATGCAGACAAGAGAATGCTCATGATGCAGTTCTTACCCAAGCTCCATGGAGAAATCTTGACCAAGAGGCACAAAGAACTGGATCACTAGGTGTCTCTGGATCAAGGCCACTAATAGAAAAATAGAGAGAATAATAACATACAACATAGGTATCCCACAATAACTTTTTTTTTTTGAGGGCAAAGACATTTTACTCACAATACAAATAGTGTATTAACACAACAAATAATGGTTAAAACATTTAAATGGAGAGAAGATCTGCACCAGGTACATTGTCTTCCATTAGTTTCCATTCTGTCCTATGTTGTTCATTCATTCACCAAGATCTATGGTAGATACAAGTGTATGTTTGAACTCTTTTTTCTCTACCACTAATGACGACATACAACTAGTATAAAAGTATTCTAGGGAATCAAGGAAGCCTACATGTATGTATAAACAAAATTCTGTATCAATACACTGAATGGTGATCTATCACTTGGTCTACTCCCACTTGGTCTAAGAGCCATACATCTCGACCCACATCATCTCATCCTGTTTCGTCTACAACCAGTTCGTCTAATGACCGACCATTAAGTCCAATTGCCACTAAGACTCATTACCAGTCAGTCTACTTCCTGATGGGCTATGTCCATTTAATCGAATACCCACAGTTTATTAGACAAAATGGGAAATTATCAAAGATAAAAAGTGCAATAAGACCATCTAGTCATTAGACCAAACAATGATTAGCCAAACTGGGCATTAGACAAAACTGATAGTAGACCAAATGAGTATAGCCGTAGTGGTGTTAGATGAACTGGGAAATGGACCATCAGATATTAGACCAAGTGGCAATAAACCCATTGAATATATGTATTGAACTAGAACCTTGTCTTAGCACAATTTACTGGGCCAAAGTCTCTCCACATGTTGGAGTATTACTAGTAGATAGGGGTCAGAGTTCATACTCACATGTCTGTTTGCTATCCTTGGGCAGCTGCATTTTGGTGGTGGTCGATGCTCCCTCCAGGGTGTGAATGTAGCTCTTGCATTCTTTGTCAAATGTCTATGTACAGCAATCAACAAACACACAGAAAAAGATGACAGCCTACAGCCAAGATAGTTGTTTGAGTATTCACACCTCCCAAGGGCACCACAGGTACTTCATGAGGAGATGGTGTTGCAAAAAGATAAAAAGCAAGAAAGTTCAATATAAAATTTAGTTCAAAGAAATGGAAACATTCCTTGACTGCTTGAAGCTTAGGGGTCATAAATATCACCTGAGACTAGTAAGTCTACTTCACCATGTAAATTGTGAAATTACATATCATGTGTAGCACCATGAATTCAACGTAACTGTTAGCACATCATATACATTATTGGATATTTCTTCAGGACTCTTACAACAAACCATGTTGCAAAGCACTATTAAATGGACATCATTTAAAAACTTGAACAGCACCAATGACTGATTGTTTGAAACATACAGCAAGGAATGTTCGTCAATCTTTCCTCCAGCATCTATTCTACTGTAGCATGGCTGCTGCTTTCCAATGCACACATTTGCTGAATTCAACTTCACATTCAGCATTCAGCACCTTATTTTGGGGTATCAATTTATAGACCCAACTGGGGTGAAGTATACTTAAGAAAGGGTCTTTGCAAGGAATACAAGTGCCACAGCAAAGCTCAAACCCTGTAGGTCTGGTGGATAGTGTAGCATTATATTCATATCCATACGACCATGGCACCTTCTCCTCCACCCTTACCGTCACAGAAGCTTGCAAGCAGCAGCTGCAAGTAGCATACCACGACAATGGGTTCAGAGCTGATAGTAATCTAGTGTTAAGTACATTTAATAACTCAATGTTCCCGGTGGCCACAGCAGCCCCGTTTGCCGGAAACATAGTGCACCATAGGTAGGTTGGATATTCTCCTCCGCCCCCCCCCCCCCCACCCCACCCCGCCACGTACTCCAGTCTTGTTCTAGTGATCATGTAGTTTTCAGACATCAGTCTAACAGCATCTGGTCGTGCTGGACTACACATATTTCTCGTGCCCCACTACAGACTGCCTCCTAGTTTGTTTGTTTGTTGTTGTTTTTTTAATGGCCTATTAAGTGCTGTCATGTTTGTTGCATTTCTTCCCATCTTATTATGGTCTACATGGTTTCTCATCAGCACCATGACTGCCGTGCACCGTTTTTGACAGTTTAAAAATCTGACACGGCATCGTCAGCAACCATGGTCTGTCACGTTTACCCATCCCGTCCCTCCCACAATGTCTCACGTCCAACCCATTTTGTCCTCGGTGGCCTGAAACGGGATTGCCTTGGCCGCTGGGAACATGGTGTAAACGTAGCATATAGTAGCCTACCTTTTGAATGGATGCCTGTCCAGCAAGTTTCCATTTCAGCAAGGGTTCTTTGCCCTGAGAGCTGAACACTTCCACAAACGGTCCACCCTGCAGGAGCAAAGCAACCATGCATGTATTAATATTGTGTTAAACACCTGAAGAGATCCTTGTCATTTGATTGGTTGTTTGACGTTGATTATTCGGCCCATTTCACTATGACGTCATCATCCGTGCAATTGTGGTTCCATTTACCGTGCAATTTTGGATCCATACGATTTGCTCCATTGCACGCTCACTGAGAGCCCGGCATATACTACGCGTATACATACGCTTGCGTTTTGCAGTGTATGTCTATATGCGACAGCGCGCTACCTAGCATAAAGCGCTCAGTGAGCTGAGCATTCTCGCGATTTCAGATTCTCTATTATTTCTAAATTGATAAAACATGAAAGGACAAGGATCTCTTTCAGGCATTATATAAAACAAATAATAAATGTTTTCATTCGTGTAATGGACAGAATATTTCATTCGGTGAAAGATGAAATATTTGATCCATTCAACTCGGCTGCGCCTCGTTGAATGGATCATTTCATCTTTCACCTCATGAAATATTCTGTCCATTGCTCTCATAAACATTCATTATTTGTATACCATTTTGCATGGAAAAGGTGAATGGTAAAAATTTCACTTTGCAGCATTATTCTTCTTTCAAAGTGTTGTTGCTGCATATTCCTAAAAGCTGACACATACATGTACAACGCTGCACACTGGCACCAGTCCGCCGGTCCCTGACCAGTAAAAATCACTGTTGGACCAGTAACTCTTTCAGGAATAGACTAGTAAAACATGAACAACTGGGTATCTAATGGTCCAACCTGCCTGTCGGACCAGTAGGAAAAATGGGTTAGTGAGCAGCCTTGCATGTACTATACATATTTGCTTGTGTAAAGCTGCTTTGCTCTTGACGCATAATGCAATTCTTTTTTTTAATCAAACCGTAAGTTTATTGCAATAATGCACAAATAACAGCCTCTTGATACAAAAAAAAAAAAATTATAATCCCACACAATCATATTGAGATATATTATGAAATCATAAATATCTTTGCAGGAAAATCATTATGATGCTCAAGATTCAATAATTAATGCCTTTCTAAGACGTAATGACCTCACAATGATCCTGAGCAGAGTATTTCAAATTCATCAAGAATGAACATTAAGCCTTTATGTGTCCAGGCATTCAGCTTAAAAAAAAATAAAAATAAAAAATAAAAATAAAAATATGATAACAATTAAAAAAAAAAAGAATTGTAAATAAACATTCCAACACCTACCTGAAATTCATTCTTGAACATCTTCACTTGTTATTTGCAGTACACGAAACGGTCAAGATGAGAACACTCAAGGTGGTTATGAGACAAATCTTCATCCCAGAACACTGGAAGAATACTGCTGGCAACTGGCATTGTGGCATTGAGCACAAATCAAAACTGTAAGGAGAACACAGATGTAAAAGAACAACTCTTTCATATATATAGATGCACATATAAACAATGTACATGTACATGCCAGACATCGTACACTGTACATTGAGGGCAGGTGAAATACACCATGTACAAATGTACATACATACGGCGTATATTATATCATAAATACAGGTAGAATGGTACTGGTAAATTACATCTACACATACTGATGTATGCACAAATATCAGTTCTTCGTATGGCACAATGTGCCTAGTTGATACCATTTGCTGAGTTTTGCTACATGTACATGTAGTCACATTGGGTGAACCACAAGGGGTCAGCACAGTTCATTTCATCCATTTTCAGGTGTGGGTCATTAGGGTGGAGCACTTAAACAGGTAAGAACCCTGCTCATTGCAATGAATGAATGAAATGGGATCTTTTATGTGAGTGGTTTGTGACTCTTTCACACACATTTGAAGGACAAAGCATTTTTGCCTCCTCCCAAAAGGGATGACATTATAACACAAAATATTGCTCCTAGCAAAGCTACACTCACTGGATATCAAACCTGAGCCATTTGATTGCAAAGCAGATGCATTACCCACTGACCCACTTCATAGCACTATTGAACAAACTGATTGGCTGCAGATAAAGCACAGTCCACTTGGGACAACATGTACTTGTACTCTAAATTGTCTTTTCAATGTACAAAGGATGACTTCGCATTGACTCATGTCACTTTTTTTCTTCATTTTATAGATTTTCACTTGCCTACTTTGATTCCGATAAACTACTCAACTTACACTTATGAGACAGAGTGATCACTCTACTCAAGAAAAGATATCAATACATTGCACATGCTGTTTCAATGAATATGCAACGATTCATTATTCTTAAATTGTGATCACAGTTCACAAGCTTCTGCTATATAATTTATCAATTACTGATAATGATAACCAAAAAACTGTACATCTTTCTTTACTGTACATCTTTCTTTATTATTACATTGTTTACTGAGCAGAGCAGACCTCGAAGTACACTGTACAAAGTCTCATGCCTTAGGCTGCGTTCACATAGAAGTATACGGTATTCGTCATTTGGTATTCGCTATTCGCTATTCGGGCACCCAGTACGCACCGTCAACTCACCATCCCATGCAGTGAGGATTTCTTCCTCCTACATCCCAGCAAATCTTATTAACAATTTCTAAACTGCATCAGAATGTCAGTCTACATGCTTATTTTTGCTAAAGGGCAAATCCAGACCAAAATTGTCATTATTTCATAAACGAGAGACAGTATACACTGCAAGAAAATCGAACAAGCTCGATTCCCACTATGCTATACTATTCTATGCTATTCGGTACTTTCGAATGATGCCCTCTTATGTGAACCTGTGTTAGGAAATCCTATTGTTCGATTCAAGCTATTCGCGTGCCCTCGAAAAACGAGTCCCAAATACCCGAATGTACATACTTCTATGTGAACGCAGCCTTATGCACGCACAAGCCCCACGCCTCAGGGGTCTTTAACTCATGAATGCTTACATGCCTGACAAGCTTTAACTCACACCTCACAAAAAGAACCCCCTCCCCCCCCCCCCCAAAAAAAAAAACAACAACAAACAAACAAACAAACAAATAAATAAACAAACAGACAAACAAAGAAACAAATAGGCAAAACATGGATTCCCAACCACCAAAAAGCAATATCTTGAAGCAAAAATATATGTGTACATGGGTAGTAAGCTGATTATGCATGTATGAGTACCACATATTTGACTTTGACATACACTACAGCAAAACCATTTTGATCATATGCATGTAAATACTAGTACATGATTATTACAACATTATTCAGTAAGAGCTGTCCTTGTTCAGTAGTGGTAGGTAGAATGTACCGGTAATGATCTATCATGCCCTAGTAATACTAATAGTTAGGAGTATTCCAAATAAGCTGCATGTGATTAAATCTCACATGGAGGATCAATGGCTACTGCTAGGGCCAGATTTGTCAGTTTGGTTTTTAGTCCATGGGCCAAGACCCGAAAAATGGGTTGTTGGTACCACCTGAGGTGGCACAACCTTTTTGGTGTCAGTTTGTTTGTCGGGCATAGATATGCTTATCAAGCTATGATAGCATTTCCAAATGAGTAGCTTAGTCATAATCATGCTTATCAAGCTATGATAGCATTTCCAAATGAGTAGCTTAGTCATAATAAATGATTTTTTAACCAATTTGGTCTCGTTTTTATATCCCTATACTTCTGAATCGAAACTAACCGCTATACAAAGAAGAGCACTATCTTCCGTATGTCCACAGGTGTTCTGTTGTAAACGCGGTGCGCTTAGTCTTTATTCAAGGCATCGAAGGTAATATCCAAAGGGTTATGCTGTCCACAGCTGTCACGCGGTGTGCTTAGTCTTTATCTAGACCAATGTACCGTTATCATATCTAAAGTTCCTCATAAAAGGGATTATCTATACTGTTTTTATACTACCCTATCAACAAATACATCAGTTTTAAACAAAAATCACTCTGTTCATTTACAATATTATTCATTATAATGTATCGTAGTGTACCGGTACATTGTTTTTGCATTATCTTATATTGTTGGATGGAAATAAAGCGACATTGGCGTGTATTATTGTTTTCACCATGGCGTTTTCGCCGCAAAATGATAAGTAATTGAAAAATACGGTAAAATTCACAAGGAATTGTTTTTTGTTGTTGTTGTTTTTAGATAAAAGGATATACACTGTATCATACGCTTTGGATATTCCCTTCGCCGTCTAGAATAAAGACTAAGCGCTGTGGACATCATAACCTTTGGATATTCCCTTCGCTGCCTTGAATAAAGACTAAGCCCACCGCGTTTACAACAGAACACCTGTGAACATACCATAGAGCTGCATTTTACAGCTCTATGGAACATACAGAAGACAGTGCTCTTCTTTGTATAGCGGTTAGTTTCGATTCAGAAGTATAGGGATATAACAACGAGACCAAATTGGTTAAAAATACATTTATTATGACTAAGCTACTCATTTGGAAATGCTATCATAGCTTGATAAGCATATCTATGCCCGACAAACAAAATGACACCAAAAAGGTTTTGCCACCTCAGATGGTACCAATATCTGGCCTGGCCCATGGACTATTTGTCATGAGGTCTGGCTGCTTCCTGCATTGAACAAAGTGATGATGCAGCATTTTCGCTTGTTATTGTCTTAGATCTAATGCGAGTCTCGTTCATTCAACTGCAGTGGACCGTGGCTGTACCGCCTGTGTTGTAATATTCAGCAAGATTATAAAATGAATATCGGCAATGTGTGGTTATGATGGAATGTACATGTACATTTTTATCGAATCTCAAGTTTGTCAATCAATGTGGGATAAAAAGCAAATAATCATCTCCTAACCTCTAATTCTCAGGCAATGGATACAATGACGATCTACATCGCCTCGGTTATCATTGAGGTGAGGCAGGGAGGGGTCTCTTAGCTCTTTCCACCTCCCTGGGTGAGGTGTCTATCAGGCTGAGCCGAAGGTAAGGGCTGACATACAACTCGTGGATCACCTGGCTTGGCGATGTTAGATTGTAGTAAATTATTTGTACCATCGGCCATCGCCCTCGCAGCTGATGATTATGTGCTTTTTATACACATTAGGTCTAACTTACAATTATACAACCTTTCTACCACACTGTACAATGTAGATCTATACAATAAGAATATTTAACACTGAAATTCACGAATAAACTTTCAGTACAGGCTACGTGATTGAGAAAATCCAGCACTATCAAAGGCCGTTGTTCCCTTTTCAATTCGAAGTTTCAGTGCAAAAATATCGCCGTCGAACTTGCATGGCCTCTGTTCAGCTCCCCGCGGTGCGGCTCCTTATTTGGATCGACCGCTGTATTTGCATTGACAATGCACACAAACCAAGTTGTATTGAACACCGGGTTGTATGAAACTTTTTAGAAAATGCATTGACATCAAATTACGATTCAGTTAAAATATTCATTCAAAATTTTGTCCTCGATTAAAACCATTAATGAACAGTGAATTTTTGCGTTTACCCACACATCCTCATCAACGACAACACTAACACTCGTAACAGTCAAAGCCAATTTATTTTTATGTGCTCTGCGCACAGTGCAGTGCGTACTAAGCGTTCTGTGCGTCAAAACTATGCGGTCGGTTTCAAAAAGGGTGGTCGATGTAGTAGAGCTACCTATATACTACCACTCATACTCATCGACCGCCTGAAAGAGACCTATTTTTAGATCGTCCACACTCGGCCTCCCCTATAACATCAAAAGTAAATCTTAATTTGAGGAGTCTAACATTACATCCAACGTTAAATTTAGAGTCTAGCTAAAGCTTGTGTACACACATCACACTGCACTCAGCTCAGCTTACCACTAAAAATACACAATTTGTGACCCTGCACCTCAAAATAAACAAAAAGTCGCCAGACATGAATTTTTAGTTAAGACCATATTCTGAAAGAGCAGACTTTAAGCTTTAAAATGATGTATAACTCAAATCAAATGGACTCTCCTAACCTACCTAAATATTGGAAAGAACGCACAAACTCAGGAAAAGTGTGAACTGAGAAAAGAGGCTCTGAAGTACAGTGTCTATTCAAGCGCTTTAAACTCTTTACCAAACCGTGCTGGCTGTGCGATGAATGGGACAAAAAAACAGGAAGTAAACCACCAGAGTAACAACAATGAAGGGATTCTCAGATTAAACTGAAATTAAGCATGCCTCATTGACACATTCTGTCCATAATCAATGTCAACTTTCAAAGCAGTACTCATTATAGTGGCAGTAGTACTATCTTTTCAAAAGTTATTAGAGTTGAAAGTGAAGAGTGTGGACAAGGTTTTTCAGAAATGAAAAAGGGATTCTAAAGACACACCTACAAAATCACACTATTCTACCAAAAATGTTCAAGATAAACTGCTAAATAACACACTTTCCTGCCCATTTCATGACACCAAATTTTAGCATAATGTAAAAGAAGACCCGCTCTTTCAGAAAATATGAAAAAGTCAAGTTCGGCTAGGTTGACCCATTTCACTTATTTTCAGTCCTCACGCAAAATCAGTGTGTACGACTTTATGTTCGTTTTGAGGTGCACGGTCACATTTAATACCAGTAATGTTAGACAAACTTGGCCTAGAATCAGTATCGCCACAGGCACAGCTCACTAATCGTTACATCCATGTTCAGCAGGATGATAGTATGGAGGTGTATCCTATTACCGAACGATTTTTATTTAATATCTCCAGACGGGCAACATTATGCTTCAATTTAGCTAAAGATCTCCCAGAAGATAATTAAAATATTGATAAATTTAGTTGTATCAGTATTATTTGAAAACTAAGCCACGCACTTAACAAAATCTGTATTTCAAATAACCCTTCCAAAAAAACTGTGTCTTTTTACCGACGCAAAACGTATTGTATTTACCGAACATGCCCCCTCTGTATGGGGAAATTTAGGCATTGCATTTTCGGTCAATGTTATTAACGCAGAATAACAAACACCAACATTTCAGCGATTATTACTAAAATTTTCTGTTTTTTGCTGCAGTTTAGCAATATTTTCTGCACCGGCCTCCCTTGTGAGATAACAGCGCGTGCGTAGTGCAATGGATGCGCGCGTATACGAGTTGTTTTAACGGGCTTCCATTGAAAATGTACGCATTCGGTGACAGGATACTGTTTGGTAATAGGATACCTGCCTATTTAATTATACAATGTATGATACAGAGACAGAGAGAGGTTAACATCTACTGACTAGAACTCTACATTGGCGTCATTGCATTGTAAACCTTAATTTCAGAAACCCCCTCTAACATTACATTTACAAGTGTATCAAATTTTATTAGACCATCGACATCGTCTGTCATAACTGTCTCATCTAGACATCTAAAAATTCTAATTCAATGTCTGTCAAACGTGATCATGGACATGTTGATATGCGCTGCTGCTGCAACACACATGCAAGAAGAGCTAAACTTTGCAGTTGTTTACAATACAGTTCTTTGGAAAGCAGATCTAACAGTTAGGCCGTGGATGTGGTGAATCCAGCCATTATAAGCATGTCTTCTCTATCTAACACGTTACTTAATTAGACTCACATTTACTGTGCGCAGACTATGCACTACTTTATACCGCAGCTAGCCCTCAATAGCATCCACCTTCACTCGGCTTAGGGACGACATGACCGAACTAGCAAATCGCATATAATGCTGCTGTTGTGTTATGCACGTCACGTACATACAATGTACAAAAATGTTGTACGTGATACAAGCCAGCATGCAGTGCAGCGCATCAAGCATGCAGTGTATGCGAACGGTGGAACGGACAGCAAGCATCCTGTTTCTATGCGCTACTACTTGACTGCATGTAATCCGGATAACTTGGGGTCGGGCTAACTCGGCCCACGGGACATCTCGTCCCACCCGTCGAGGGTGGGCCGAGTTGTCCCACTCGTTGGTATCGATAGTGATCATGAGCGCTCGTCTGTGTTTGAGTTTATTTCGTCTTTATGACGTCTTTTCTAACCGTAATATTTATGGAATTGTGCTCAGTGGTTTCTGTAAAGAATATTTGCCAACTTTTGGGGGATACAACGACGTAAAAATGAAATTTCAGACGTTTTTATCGCGGTTCGCGATCCCCATAGGTTCACGTTCATTTCGCGCGGTGGGCTAACTCGGCCCAGCTAAGTTTTAGCTGTTGTTTTGTCAGTAAATCTCCGTAAAACTATCAATTTTATCATGTATGAAGGTGTATTCAGGGTTCCTTTAACTAATTTCATCTTCGAGGGAATTCAATTTTGCACATGTTTGGTGAAATGTTGGATATTTGTTCGCATGATTTCATCTTTGCCGTGTCCGCACCGCACTGGTGGTCTCGCCACTGCAGCTCGCTCACACACACAGTGGCAGAGCTGAGCTGGCAGCGCCATGCCCACTCGGGGAGGCGCGGCGGCGGGGCGCGGAGCGTGGGGCGCGAGCGGCAGAGGGAGCAGCCGGCCACTCCGTATCCCCAGTAGAGAAGAAATCAAATTACACTGTATGTAGCAGATCATTCAATGTGAACTACATGAAGGTCATTATATGCATTTGATTTTAACTGTTAAATGTTTTGTTGTTGCTGCTGTTGTTGTTGCTGATTTTATGTATAGATCTGCGTTCTACTCAAAAGTTATTTCTGTCCAATAAATGTTACCTTTTTTCTTAATAAAAACAAACAAGCAAAAGTCAAAGGGGTGAGTCTGTTTATGGGCATTGCCGTGGAAATTAATAAATTGTTTGATATCCAGTGGTCAGTTATTTGACCTGTAGATATGGATGGTTTGGTTGAATGGTTGAGATCATGAAACCGCTAATGAAATGTAGTGCTAGCTAGATTGGCCTTGTTTATGATTGTAGGGCCTACCTTTTGTGTGTACTTTCAAAAATAAAAAGGAATTGTTTTTGTTTTGATGACATTGCCATTTTTGCCATGGGAATCCTTACCCTAATTTAAGAGAAAAATCCTCTGCCACCTGTACCTGCACGATAATGGCCAACCGTCAAGTTCTTTTTCTTCTTCTTTTTCTTTTTTGTAATTTTCTTTTTATATATGTACTGTATATACAGAGTATATCTCTCTCTACCTGGTACTTTCATTTTCAATTATCACATTACCAAGTATCATCTGTGTACAAAGCTTTCTTTCCACAACTGCATTGTAAAGTTCTGTATTTTTTTATGATTCTTCGTCTGGCTCTATAGATCGCCTACTGCCAATATTTCCGCTTCCTTTCCCCGTCTCTCTTTCACTCTTCCATCAACCCATTCTTTTCTTATGTGCGATCAATGTGTTTGTCAAGTGTCAAATGAGATTTGATTTGAAACACTGCATACTAGTACTTCATGTGAATTGCACACCAGTATTTTTTTTTCCGAATTCATATTTACATAGAACAACTAGTGTGTGCATATCTACACTGATGTTCAATGTAGACAAATTTGATATCTTTAATAAAAAAAAAGGTCTCAAGTAGCGCTGTACTATGGATTAAAAAACGTATGTGACAAAAACATATTTTTTTTTTAGAGTCATCACACTTCATCATCAGTGAATAGTGTGCATTCATAAAATGTGAATTTAATTCCACCACATTTTATAGTGTGTTATAACGGTAATACAACATTTGTTCCTGTGACCTTGTAACAATTGCTCTGGTGTATTATTTTCTCCAAGGACTTGGGATCAAGGTTAGGATTGTGATAGGAGTAGGGTTAGAGTAATGCTCCTTTGTAGAATTTATGTTTGGTTTAGCATGCAGAATTTCAAGTGAACAATTGTTGCAGGAGCAAATGTCATGGAACCATTACGACACTGACTTCAGTCCTACTTCAGTTAATAGGCCTACTTCAGTCGATAATTTGCTTTCTTCTAGATTTTCACCTCTTGACCTACCTGTAAAACATACATGCAGTTTACCAGATAGTTGCCAATTGATGAACTCTGCCCCAGGTGAGGTGCATCGCAGGAAATGAGATTATTGTACATATGTCAATCCAGATACACTTCATGAAATGTTGCATTATTGTAACACTCATTTCGGTGTCCAACATTATGCTCAGTCACTCCGCAAAACCAGACAATGTCCTCTCAAAACTGAATATTCACTATAGCTGTAGGGGCTGAAGAAAGCAGATCTGTTCTCGGTCAGTTCCTGTGGTAGACTCTTTCTTAATGCTACCCACTTACTTTTTCCAGGGTAGTTAATTTACATATTAAAATCATAAGATAGACAAATCAACCAAAACGAAAGGAGGAAAGTAGTTTCACCCGAGGACCGAAGGAACCGATGGAAAATAAAGGTAGGGCCTACAGGTGATCACAAGGTGAAGTTGAAGATGAATGGAAACAGATCAAAAGATTTTGAGGACGTAGGTGTGGAGGTGAGTGGAGAGAATTAGGTTGTGTGGAAAACTAAATGTGGATAATTCATTAGGGGTATGTCTGAAAAGTAAACTACAAATATGGAAAGCTACACAAAACAACAACAACAACAAACCAAAGCTACACAAAAAAATTAGTTTCTGGTCACATTAATGCTCTGACATTATTGTTAGGTGTTTTGTAGATCTTTTTTGTATTTATTGGTTTTCCACTGATTGCAATACAGTATAAGACAAATAACCATAAATGAGGGCGATAAAAAGAAACAGCATACAGGTCAATGAGAATGTGTGTCAACCTATGAACCTATACAATTACAAACTGAACAACATAATGATCTGAGATTGAAAAGAATGAAATAGCCAAGAAGCTCAACAAATTCAAGTTTGCTGTCTTACCGTGGGCCTACAGGCCATCATAATACAATTTTAGGCGCAGGTAAGAAAAAATGTGATATATTAGCAAATGTTAAGCTTTGTCGAAAGTTCTAGGTGTTACAAAAAAAAAAATCCCACTTTTGATCTTTAATGCCATGTAGTTCTAAAACTGGTATTACAGTACAATCTATAGTACATTGAATAAATATCACTTTGAAAACAGACTTCACCACAGTACTAGTAAATCATTTCAGACACAAAAAGGTGACATTTTCACATATTAAAACTTGTACTATTTCACAAATGTTACATATTCGTAAATTAAGGAGCAGTGTCCCAACATTGCGAATAGTGTCATCCGAGTCACGTGATAATTGCCAACAATACAGCATGCATCCAAATCGTTATTTTATGTGTGTGTTGTGTGTGTGTGTTTTTTTTTTTAAATTCAGTATCAATCATTAATAATAATAACGTTGATGCTGGGGGATAGACAGAAAAACAGCAAAATGACAACTGCAAACTGCATGAGGTTGGAATACATATTATTGAGTCATCCTGGAAAAAAAAATATCAGAAAAAAATAAAAGACAAAAAAAAAATCAGAAAAAAAGAAAAGACAAAAAAAAAAATCAGAAAAAAAAAATAGTCAAGCAACCCCCTATATATGCCCAGCCTTTAGCAGAAACCCTTGCCCTTTCACCTTGGCATTGGCTGGCGGTATAGGTAGCACACCAGCTCAGCCCAATTCACGCGATGTTGCAGCAAACACAGTTGAGTTGAAACAAGTTGCTCCCTCTCTAGCTCTCAGCTCAAAGTTCAAGACAATGGATAGGAAAATGCCAACTGACTACTGCATAGAATTTAATACTCACGCGAGAAAATTGGAAGTGCAGCAAATGACGCCTTTTCCTCCAATTTCAACCACCGCCCGTATCCGTAGCTACGTTTACGGAGTGGCTGGCTGCTCCCTCTGTGCCGTTCGCGCGGGTGCCCCGCGCCGCCCCGTGCCTCGCCGAGAGTGGGCATGGGCATGGCGCTGCTCAGCTCTGCCACAGAGATGTGTGAGCGAGCTGCTGGTGGCGAGACCGGTGCGGTGCGGATACGGCAAAGATGAAACCATGCGAACAAATATCCAACATTTCCCCAAACATGCGCAAAATTAAATTCCCTCGAAGATGAAATTAGTTGAAGGTACCCTGAATACACCTTTATACATGATAAAATTGATAGTTTTACGGAGATTTACTGACAAAACAACAGCTAAAACTTAGCTGGGCCGAGTTAGCCCACCGCGCGAAATGAACGTGAACCTATGGGGATCGCGAACCGCGATAAACACGTCTGAAATTTCATTTTTACGTCGTTGTATCCCCCAAAAGTTGGCAAATATTCTTTACAGAAACCACTGAGCACAATTCCATAAAATTTACGGTTAAAAAAGACGTCACAAAGACAAAATAACCTCAAACACAGACAAGCGCTCACGATCACTATCGATACCAACGGGTGGGACAACTCGGCCCACCCTCGACGGGTGGGACGAGTTGTCCCGTGGGCCGAGTTAGCCCGGATCCTCCGAGTAATATCCGAAATGAAAGCAGATCCGAACAATATTAAAGTCATTTAAGTGGAATTTCAACTTTTTTTAACACTTTAATCTCTTCCCCTCTTTATTTTTGTACAGTCAAAACTTTTAATCACTTATTTTAAACTGAATATGACCTATTATTTCACCTATATCTGATATCCTATTCCATTGTCTCATTCCTTCGGATATAAGTTATCCGGATCCGGGCTAACTCGGCCCGACCCCTACTCGGATACCGGATACACATAGAAGGCACTTACAAAATATCAATTACTGTACGTCGCGTGTCAAAAAGGGGGAAAAAGGTGTAGACTGACAAACGTATTTGCGATAACTATTTTCGGGTATCATTCTAGTGAGAAGAATAATACTATAGTATGATACGAGATGAATAGGGTAATCGAGTCCTGATATTAACTTTTTATTCAGATCATATTAATATCTGATGACTGAATATTGGGATCTAGGGAAATTACTTCCGGGGCAATTACCACGGCCCCTTCCCCTAACCCTAACCTTAATCCTAATCTAATCCTAACCCAAAGTGTAACCCTAACCCTAACCCTAATCTTACGAATAAAATTTATTCTAAACTTTTCACTAACCAGTATATATGGTTAGCCGGGGGGTAATTGCCCGGGAAGGGGGGTAATTGCCCTGATACGGAATATTGGCAAAGGGTATAGTTCTTTGTTCTAATCATCTAGTTGGAGGAAACCACAAAGCTGCGAGGAGATAAGTACAATTCAAAATGAATAATATAAACTAGTAAATGCTCAGTGATTCCAATGTTTGTGTTTCAACCACTTTGATAGTCTCGATCGTTTCATTTGAATACGTTGAATTAATTGATGATTCCTAAAGATGTTACTTCAGAGATATTCCTTTTTGAACACGAAATGGATATAGATAAGTCTGAAACAGAAGGAGTATAATACACAGGGGGTCTAGGGCAATTGCCCCCTGGGCAATTACCCCCTGGGCAATTACCCCGGACCCTTCCCCTGGCCCTAATCTTAATCATGAACCTAATCTTAACCATAACCCAAACTCTTAACCCTAAACCTATAACCCTATTTCTAACCCTAATCTTTACTCTAACCTTACCACATATTGCCCTCTGGGGGTAATTTGCCCGGATACGAAGACAGGACCGGTGCAACCGGGGGGTGGGGGGGGGGGGGGGGGTGGCGACACGCACGCAATTTGGATGATACTAAGGAATAGCACAATGTAGGCCTACTTTAATTCATTTACAAGTGCAGCACACTGTCTTACTGTTAGTGTAGCTTTGACGTTCGGGAAAGTAGGCCTACTTTTATCATGGCTACGCTTTGAAGCCAGTCGTGTACTCTCAGATATCAAGTGTGATCATGATGACATGTTATATCATAAAAGGACGGAATTTCCTAAACTTCTCAACATTCAAGCCTATACGACACTATTCTTATAAATATCGCCATGTATAGGTATCACATAAAATATACCGTAACCTGACCAGAATTATACATGGGCGGTATTATAACACAGGGACTGAATGAAACCGAAAACAATAATCTAACATTAGTAAACCTCAAACCTTGAAAGCGTAAGATATCCCACCTAACATTGATTTCTTGAGTTGCCACAAGGCTCCCTATATACAGACTTTAGTCATTTAATTAGTTCTGCCTACCAATTTATCAACTTGGTCGAATGCGCGTTTAAGTGTACTTTCCTTTTTTTTACCTCTCCAAGCACCCATTTTTGTATACACTATAGATTTTGAACTCTCATTCTTCAGTCTTGCATGGATAGTCGCAAATACTGTAAATCGTCTCTTAAAGATTGAGTAAAGTAACAAATAATATTTCAGTGACCAGCTCTTTGGAGAGACACTATCTATGTTCCTTGGTGGCCCGTTCGGGCCATCAAAGTCATCAAGTTTCTTTTCTTTTTGAGATCCGATAATGAAAGTTCGTGGTCCGAAAAATTAAAGGAAACATAAAGAATTAAATAATATATAAAAATCAAAATACAATCAACCATGCTATGGAAATTGACATGATAGAGAAAGAGTTGATCGCGTGTATTTTGACAATGAGATATTACAAGGGGAGGGGAGGTTTGCAGTATATAGGTAATCTTTGCCAGCGGACTGTTACATGGCAGAAGAAGACTGCCTAGTAAAGACCGAGTTGATCAGAGGAGGGAAGCGACATAGGGAGAGTGTATAAAGAAGAAAAGAAGGCAAATAGTGACAACTGACTGACTGAGGGGCAGCAGTGAGCTGGAAGTTGAAGTTGTATACTTGACCAGTGGAGACGAGAGAAGGGGGGGGGTTGAGAGATAGAGAGTAGTAACTTGGAAAGAATAGAGTGGAAACGTGTGGACAAAGAAGTAAAAGCTTAAGACATATAAGAACTGAAACAATTTTTAATAAAACATCAAAATAATTATTGAACTGAGGCATAAACATGAATTTAAACGACTCATGGAAATGCTTAAATCAAGAATAAGGTCAGGCCTAGTTCTATGCCAGGATAGATAACAATTAGCATTTGGCCGTGAACGTTGACTGTGAAAAAAAAAAAAAATGTTTGAGTCGAATTTGGCAGATACTAAGTAAAAAGCCTATAATGTGTAGCTATAATGTAGATTATCACATTCTCTATAGTTCAGGCGACAGTCAGGTCTTCGCGGCGATCTGACTGTCGCCTGAACTATAGCGAAAATGGGTGCAGTCGTGAGCACTCAGTCTTGAGTTATTGTACCCTATTCTGGATGAGAAAAACACATAGTCACGCTTACGACGTTTTGATGGCCAGATCGAGCCAACTAAACATTAATTGTAATAACAGTGGTGGCCCGATATCATTAGTCTGCAGGTCGCTCTATAGCCACCGATCGGGTCAGGGCTATATAGCCCTGACCCGATAACTTAATGTCGACCTTTGCATAAGATCACCACAAGTCTAAAGTATTTTTTTTTCTATACTAACACATTTCAACAATAACTTCTCATGGATGTACGACACTTAGAATCTCAGTAACTTATATATATATATATATATATATATATATATATATATACACAAGAAATAGAGGTATTGGAATAAACTTGAAATAATTAGCCAAAGTTATGATTCTATGATATTTTATAAACAGTTTCAAATTTGCTCTATCTTGTCAATCCGAACATACAGTATACAGGGTTATCTATATACGATGACAAGATCTGGCTTATTGACATGATAATGATGGTGGTGGTGGTGATGGTGATGATGATGATGATAATACTATATTACTACTACTACTACTCCTACTACTACTACTACTACTACTACTACTACTACTATAATGATGATGATGATGATGATGATGATGATGATGATGATGATGATAATGATAATAATAATAATAATAATAATGATAATTAATAGTAGTAGTAATAATAATAACGATAATAATGATAATAATAATAATAATCATCATCATCATCATCAACATAGTACCATCATGATGATAATAATACTGATAATTATGATAACAACAACAATAATGATATTACCTGTCACTCATTAGTCCTTTCAGGTCCGCTAGGGACTATCATGACCGGAAGATACAGCGCAGTATAGGCAGAATGATAGGTCCTGATAATGATAATGATAGACGCTGATAATGATTATGCTTTCTTTTTTCTATAGTTAGGCACACCATTAATATCTTATTGACAGAATGATTACTTTATCAAGTAAATGAGTTATGAGTGCATGTTTGAGATTTTCTTCTTGTTTCTTGTTTTAGTTTTAGTTTTAGTGTAGTTGGCAATTCACGAGTATGCCGTTTAGTTTTGTTTGTTTGTTTGTTTTCGCTGTGGATGTTAATGCAAAAGTGATTAAGGCATAACAATGTTTCAGTACATTTACAATTTTCTCTCTCTCTCTCTCACACTCACTCTCTCTCTCTCTCTCTCTCTCTCTGTGAAGACGGGCTTTAGCGTTTGGCTGTGGCCAAAATCAAATTCTCCATCTGCACTCCTTTGTACCGTTACCGTTTGACCCCTTCCCCTTTTTTCACTGTACCTGTACCTACAGACAGTTCTTGATGGCTTTCTGCACGTTAAAGGGGGGGGGGGGGGGGGGGTGGGGTGGGTCCAAGCCTGATTTCCGTTTACACGACTATTGCTAGGCATGCTACTTGTCATGCTTACTCTCTTATTACGGCCATGGCCGTCACACTCACAAGAAGGGTAATCCCCGCGGTTTGTTGCTTTTTTTGTTTCCTTCCTTTTTTTCTGTGGGAAGGGGGTACCGGGTGCGTATTTTTTTTAGACGGCACAGATTGGGGAAACTAAAAATCTATCGGGGACCCTATCCCTAAACCTGACCCTAATCCTAATCCTAACCCTAACCATCAAACCCTAACCCTAACCCTAACCCTAACCCTAACCCCAACCCTAACCCTAACCCTAACCATAACCATAACCAAAAACCCTAACCCAACGTTTTTCCCATAGGTTTAACACGCGCCATGCCCCAATCTGTGCCGTCTTAAAAAAAAACGCGATTGCGTAGCGGCGTACCGGTACGCGCGTTGCTGGTACCGCGTACCCGTATGCATGAACAGTACAGAGCGGAAGCAACGTGAAATTTATGCCACAGCAGGAACAACACAAGCTGCGACTTTGCTCTCTGTACTCTGACTACTGAATAACTGTAAACCAGAGTATAGAAGCGCACGCCTGTAAACTAGACTATCGTCATCCAGGAAGTCACTTTGAGCCGACTGTAGGTGATCCGAAGTCTTCACGAAACATTCTTTTGTTTTGTAGTAGTGATCTTGCGCTGAAACTTACTCGGACTTGTGAGCTGAAATAGCCTGTAGCGTATTACAGTACAGTAGTCAGTGTACGTAGTCAACGCGCAACGAAGCTCCCGCACAGGTGCACTGCAGCTGCACCACCTCGCCTCCTTGTTGACTGAAAATCGGACTGTTGAATTGAGAAAAGGTAAATTTACGGTGAGTTTGCTTTATGTAGACTACTACTGCCTACTACAAGTGAAGAGTTTGTTCGCAAAAACTGATTAATCCATTTTTGAAGATTTTGAAGTATGGTCTCTCTGTCTCAAGCACAAAATAATACCTTTTAAATGAGATATTGGTCACTACATATAAAGGTACATTTTTAAAGTTATGGTCAAAAGAAGCAAAAATTTTCTTATTATTTCTCTTTATTTTCTTGACCTTTAATCGCAAATATCTCCATTTTGCAAATATGGACTTATCAGAATTTTGTGAACAAACTCTTCAAGTCATCATCCCAGAGACTCTAACCCAAACAAAGTACCTTCTGATCTGGTGGAGATTCTCCCGCCTGAAAGTGAAACCCCTAGCAAACGGGAGACTCAAAGTTGATGTGTGCGAAGCGCGAAATTCCCAGGGTTCTAGATGCTCTCTGGCGCTATCTATTATCTAAGGCTTATTTTTTTCAACATACGATAGAAATATGTAAGAAATCCTTTCCAACGGGAGACAAAGAGCCAGGGTGGGAGAAATTAAATCTCAAACGGGAGAACAGGAGATTTTGCAAAAATGGGTTTTCGGCAGGAGAGTTGGAGTCTCTGTCATCCTGACAAACTGTGTCAGCCTGCAAAGTTATTTGGCAGACCCTTTTGATGTATAACAGGCAAATTCTAAATTGTGAAAGAGGAATTTTGAGCCCTTCTGAGAACTACACTTTTACTTTCAGCTTTAAAGGGATGGGACAGTATTGGTGGAGATGAGAATTTGGCTTTTAACTTTTTGTGAGAAACCAAGAAAACACTTATGATATAGTACAGAGCATACCATTTTAAGAGGAATTCAAAGTTTAATTGATGAAAATCGGGTTTGGAATGACTGAAACATCCAAAAACAAAATGAAACAAAGCGATTGTAATAAAGTGTGGGACATAAATAGAATCACTCTTTTTTGGATATCTCAGCCATTTCAAAACCAGTTTTCACCAAATAAAAGTTGAATTCCCCATAGAATTACATGCTCTTTCATATTTCAGAAGAAGTTTCTCATTATCTCACCAAAAAATGTTAGAAACCTGAAATTAGGTCTCAACCAAAACTGTACGATCCCTTTAAGATTTCTGTTTCTCCCTCTCCCCCACATCACTAACTCCACAACCCCTTCACTTGTTTGATTCTCTCTCCATCACTCTCTGTCTCAAAGAGTCATCGCACGATGTCCATGTCGGAGTTTCATCGGCAGATCCTGGAGAAGAGTCGTCCCACTCTCCTCAACGATCTGGACGCCACTGATGTCGTCCCACACCTGGTAGGAGATCAGGTCCTCACCAGGCATGATGAGGAAAAGATCATGTGTAAAGCGACCAGGCGAGACAAAGTGTCCGAGCTAATGGACATCATCCCGCGGAGAGGCATGAGTGCATACACATCGTTCCTGAACAGCCTGATTGCTACCGAGGGCTCTCAGCATCTCTACCAGTATGTGAAAGAAATGGAAGAGAAGTCCACTGCAGCGATTCAAGATGATGATAATGAACAATTTCCTCTAACGACAGGTTTGTGTTATTTTAGCACAGTGTATGTTAGTGAATAGTGAAAAGAGTATGATCGTGACAAACCCCTACGTAAAACATGTAGTAATGGCAATTGGTTTTGTTTTGTTTGATTTATTTCTATGTTCAATCCAATACAAATTCAATACAAATTTCAAAGACACAAAGACAAAGAATAACAAGTTAATTGGTTTAAAATAATAACATAGCATTACACACACACACACACACACACACACACAAAATTAATATTGTGCAGTAAGCATACAAAACATGAAAATAAGTTACATACTCACGGTAAGTATTTTTCCAGTAAACAATGAGAGATACATGTTATTGAATGCAGAAGACCACCATTGTGGGGCCTCGCTGCAATTACAGTGACCACAACCAAAAAAACCTGAAGGATGATAAGTTGCATGTTCTTGTCTTTGAGTCATTTTGGTCCAGTTTATTTCTCTCATTGTCTTGTTTCCAAATGTGTTTAGAGGAGTAATAATTTTAGGTCTGTTATGATTCAACTATAATTCTCTTTGATCAATATCAAATGAATACAATTCAATCATTTACAATGTCTTTGCAAAAGGGAGTTTCAGTCACACGACTGTATCTTTTTTTCATCTGACTTCCTTCTTGTTCTATTTTCTTGAGTATATTTGATTCATTTAAGTCAGCTTTTGAATGTGGACTTGATTTTCTATTGAAAACATCATGAGCCTTACAATTGTTATTATACTTGAGAGCGTATTCTACTATTGGTAATCATATCCTTGTTACAACAGATCTGTATTTCTCAAGGTTCTTTTCCATCTACATGTATTCAAAGGGCCAATGTATTCTAACTACACACACACATGTATGTTCTAGTACCGATGGTTCTCTGTCACTTCCGTTTGTTCGATTGTCTTTCTTGAGCAGAATGTCAGGACTCTATCAGTGTGGGGATGGGGAATGAAGAAGCAGCCACACTCCGTCCTGGTTTTCCTGTCCGCCAACCAAGTGATGGTCGCCAACCAAGTGATGCTCGCCAACCTAGTGATGCTCGCCAGCCGCTGCACCCAAACTTGGTACTTAATGACTTACAATTGTTGGAGCTTGCCAAGGGCCTTGGAGAGCACTGGGAGACTCTCGGTCTCTACCTGGGCTTCAACAAGGCTACTATCTATCAGTGCAAGGCAAACAATGTCTTGAGTGTAGTTCAACAAACATTTGACATGTTAAATAAGTGGAAATGCAAAAATGGCAGAGCGGCGACAACCTCGGCACTCTTGAAGGCATGCAAGAAAATTGATCTACTGAGTGAAGATGTATATGCATTCTTATATGATTTGTAGTTGTAACTACAGATGGTGTCTAATCATTTGATCCTCCAATTGCATTTAGTGTGTTCTGGACTTGTACAGATACGGTTTTCTCTGCACCCAGTATAATGACATGGGATGAGTTGAGACATACTGTCTGAGAATTTGGAGTAGAATAATGCAGTGCATGGTGGTAGAAAAAAAGAGAACGGAAAGTATGAAAAAAAAACTGAAAAAAAAGATGTAGCTGAGGTGTTATGAGTAATTTACACACACAAAAAAGGTGACAACCTGTGATGGTTCATGTTAATATATTAACACCAGAGGAGCATAATCCACTTGAAATCGCTTTGATTTCTTAAGGAGCTGGAGAGTCTCTTCATCATCTTCCATTGCTAAACATGTATTATTATTCTGAGAACTTCCAGGAAAAAAAGTATAACAAAGATATCACTTTCCAATGTGCAATGAAAAGAAAAACCATGACTATAAAGAGCATTACTATGATGTGTGAGAAAGCCCTTATCAAATGATTGGTGCCTTTTTAATGATCACTGTCAATTTTACGTATTGTTTTTATCTGACCAGCTTAATCATGAAGAATGTGATAATTAGTCCCACAGTGAACCTTCCTTCTATAGACTATCAGAATGGTAATTTGATGCCACAAGCTCTAATGAAGGTGTATGATAGACTGTGCCAAATATTAGGTTATGGTGATTTCACACTGAGCTGCCTATCAGTGTAGTAACTCAGCGATGAGGACTGTCTCATGCTGCTTTTATAAATTCTCATTACTGAATTGAAAACAAGACGTCATGATTTTGTTCAGAATCTCTTATCTATCCCTTGATGGATGATAAAAGTGATCAATATGTATCATAACTACGATATGAATGATGCAATGATCTCTAGCGGATGAATTGTCACCACAGAAAAATGACTCGAAGATTTTTATACAGTCATTCTTGCCTAAGTCAAGTCTAAATTAAACTGAAGAAATAGATTCACCGTAGAGAAAATTCCACTTACGAGGGATTAAAATCAATAGAATATAAAGAGAAGAGGACTTTAAAAAAACCTTCAACTAAGGCAGGATTATTCAACTTATGCGAGGTTGGAATGTTGACTGTATTGTATTTGTATGTTACCCCAATAACTTTGCATGTCTTACAATGCATCAAAATACAAATATTTCTAAACATGATAAAAGTTTGACCTGAAATTCAGCTGTATGAAACTTTTTATGTTTGCCAGCTTTCTATGTAAAGTATATGTTCAAACAGTCCCGTTACACAAGAAATGCTGACCATACCGAGCTGACTGAACTTTACACCCAGTGACATCATCTCTTGGAGTGAAATATGATGGGGCATTCCATATTGATTCATGTAGATTCATAGCATATCAGTTCTTCTGTCTCTCTCTTTTCATGTTCCTTTCTTTCTTTCTTTCTCTTTTCCGAAGCATCTGCCTTGGTATGAATTTTGTATTGATGATGCTTTTAATGTGTTACACTCCCACTACAACAAACACAGTTAAAACAAAATTCAGGTCCCAAAATCATTATCCAACTTTGTATACTGTAAAACATGATATTTTCGCAGCATGAAATTTTTGGGAATTGGACCCAAAGGCCTTTATTGCGGCATGAAATTGTTGGGAATTGGAGCTGACGGCCTTTATTGCGGCATGAAATTTTCGCGAGTTGCCTCTAACATTCAATTATATAATGTAGACAACTTTCGTGTGCATTTTAATTTCACAAATGTTGGCTCTCGCAAAATTAAAATGCATGTGAACATTCCTCATTTTACAGTACTTTATTCAGAACTTGACACTAACTTTCTTGTCTGGTGGCCAGTTCAGACCACCAAAGTCTGTAAATCTTAAATTTGATGGCCCCAAAAAGATATGTAGTGACACAAAATAAAAGCAACAATAACAGTCCATTTTAAATGTTACATTAGTTGCCCAATTGGGCCACCAAAATATGAATTAGGTGGCTGAACACCAATTTTTAGTGGCCCTTGGCCTCATAGGCACAGCTCATGTTGAGCCCTCTGTAATTGCTCAGGTGTAATGAAAATTTCAAACACCCCCCCCACCCCCCCCCCCCCCAAAAAAAAAAAAAAATCCAAAAACAAACAAAACCTGCCATCTTTAGAACTTTTATACATGAAGATGCAGTTATAACGGTAGTTGCCTGTCACATGTACAATGTATGTACTTACAATACCCAGAACCTTTCACTTTTTTTTTTTTTGAAGACAGTATATGTATTGTCATTGCAATGTATTTTTTCCATAATATCTCTTTCCCTTTTCACTGGTGAAGTAAGCATTTGATTTCCATGTAGGATTTTCTATTGTAAGTTTTTTTTTTTTTTCCTTATGCAGCTGTATATGTATACATCTGATGTGAAAGTTTGGATATCTTGTATGTCATTTGTTTATTTAGTGTACCGGTACTCTACATGACAATAAAGATTACATAAAATTTTATGCTGAAATGAATGTGTATATGTGGTCACACTTTTGTCCCAAGCATGGCTGGAAGATAAACAGTCATTTGGAAACAGTCATTTTCAGACCCACAGTAAGACCTGGCTTTATTCTGTCATCCTTGTATCATTGCCATTGTCACTGGTTCAACTGATGGTAGACTGTGGATGCTCATAACATCATCATTCTTTACAGCCATGCCATTTCAATGCAGAAACTGGAGTCAATACCGTCCTAATTAATACAATAACTCTATGGTTGTACATAACATGCCATATTTCCTATTACATAATGCCTGAAGAGATCCTTGTCATTTGTTTGGTTGTTTGATATTGATCATTCAGCCCATTTCACTATGACATCATCATCCGTGCAATTGTAGCTCAATTTTCTGTGCAATTTTGGATTCATACAATTTGCTCCATTGCACGCTCGCTAAGAGCCCGGCACAATACAGCACGTGTGTTGATGCTTGAGTTTGCAGTGTGTGTATGCGTAAAGCGCTCAGTGCATGAGCACTCTCACGATCTCAGATTCCTTTCTTGTTTCTAATTAATAAAACAGCAAATGACAAGTATCTATTTTAGGTGTAATATAAAACAAATAATAAATGTTTTTCATTCGTGCAATGGACAGAATATTTCATTCTTTGAAAGATGAAATTTTTTATCCATTCAACTTGGCTGCACAACGTTGAATAGATCATTTCATCTTTCACCTCAAGAAATATTCTGTCCAGTGCACTCATAAACATTCATTATTTGTATACTGATCTACTGGTCTTGTCTTTAAAGGGGACCTCCGGACGATTTTCAGACTTTTACATTTGAACAACTATAAATTAGTTAAACTGAGTACAGAGTTTCAGAATTTATAGTGATTGGGATGAGGAGTGAGAATGTTTTCAAAATCTATAACGAATTAAAATGAACAAGGATGATGACATGGCAGCCTCACCATAAGAATGCATGAGTTGGGGCTCAAGGAAGCAGAACAAAAGAAGAAGGCATGCATAGATTCTTCACAGGTGAAATTGTTGAGCAAGTGGTATTGTAATGGAATTCCACTGCTGCATTTCTGAAATATGTGAGGCTCTGATGTCATCAACACTGTTCAGTGTAATTTGTTTAAGATTTTCAGTTAATTTGTTTCTCTGCTCAAGAACCACAATAAATTCCACGAATATATACATGGAGCTGTCGATTTATGTACTACATAATGTGAAATTATGAAAATCGTCTGGAATGCCCCTTTAATGAGAGGAGGATTTTACATATGACACGTGCTACAAAAGTAAAAAAATAAAATAGATCAAAAGGATAAAGATATTAGATAACTTGGTTGAAATTTATGAAAGTGTTTAAACAAACACCCAAAAAGGTGATTCTGGTAAAAGAAATACATGTAAATGCAATTCCATGCCTATATAGCTTTCTTGATTAATCTCTTCGTTGTATTGAAACATCCCTTTTTTCCACTCAGCATACTAGTAGATGTGATACACTATACCAGACAATCTTTTACAAGCTTTTTGGTCAATGGTGATTTTTCTTGAAACAAGTATATTATATTACGAGATACAATTATTAAAGGCATATTTAGGCCTACCATTATTTTGCAGATGAAACAAAAACCTATAGATAAAAAGTACATTCATAAGAATACTAATGCATCAATCACAATCTGAGGTGATCAATTTCAAACAATGAACTTCTGAAAGAATCTCTGAAAGAATTAAGAGAAAACGGAAAATATATATGCAACATCAATTATTTAGGTAGTGGCCTGGGGTCCGTTTCATGAAGCTATCACATACAAGCTATCACATAAATTTTAGAATGGCCAAAGTCGCTCATAGCTACTGTAGGAGAGACTTTCACGGAGAAGTAAAAACAATTTCACGAAGTCTCTCCTATAAGTGGGACTTAGGAGAGAGAAAGATTCTCTGAAGACTTATCATGAAACTGACTCCTGCACATATTCGTCTCGTCGTCGCCCCCGCCCCTCTCCCCCCCCCCCCCCCCCACCCCCCCCCCCCCCCCCCCCCTTGCGTGGTTGAATGATCGAAGTGCCTGTTTCGCGGAGTGACGCCTCACTTGGCTTGGCCCTGACGAGGTTACCTAGGTCAAATTGCTGGCAACAGGACGTAGAACAGTAAAAGGTAGGTTTGCGATTATTATTATGTACGCATTGTTGCGTTGTTTCATTTTGTAAGGATTTTAAACTGACAGGAGGAGGAACCTCAACTAACACGCGATATGAGCCCCTCGGTCCCAAGTGTAGAGCTACACGTCGGCTGCCACTATGTAGTGTGCCACAACGCAAAGGCGAGCTAGCAAACTAAGGTTAAACGTGCACTGCGCCATGCCTGCCCTGCGCCGCGCTCCCGCGGCTGGTGCTTCGTTCATTCCCAGTGCCGGTGGGGTTATTCACCAACTTTCGAAGCAAGACTCTGTGTCAGAGTCTGATGAAGCTACCTTGTGCCAAAACTTACTAAAAGTACCGTTAGTGCACCAGTTTCCGACAGGACCCAGATTTCGACACCCAGCACTACAGCAGATAATTCTTATTAAATTTTATACTCAATAGTAGTAATACAAACGTCTGACTTCAACAATCAGCCAAGTTATCAATCACATTTCTAGTCTTATATAAACACCGTTTGTCACTTGTCATCATAATCCGACGATAGAATATTTAGGAGAAAAGCAACACAGTGTCAGCAGAAATTTTGATGTCGGCCATTTTTAGGGGTTCAAGCAATACGACGCATTTTGTAAACATCGCCGTAAAATGAAATTCACCCATGCCGGTTATTTTACTTTAGTATCAGTTTGTTTGCCAAATCCTGATGTTTGATTTCATAATCGTCTTTAGTAATTTCATGGCTGAATTCGTGATAAATGAGCAAGCTTGTAGAAAGAGTTGGCATTGAGAATGTGGCACCAGATTTCGACATTCCCATATTGAGACACGTTATAGAGGAAACAACACGTTCTTGCGCCGGTACTTTGCTGGTTTGCATCCACAATGCAGTGTACGCGAACTGTACGCGCCATGTGATTTATGTGTGATGCGCGCTGTGATTGTGTCGAAAAATGATGCTGGGTGTCGAAATCTGATGCCAGCGACGGCGTGACGGAAATCGCTAAAATTGAACACGAGTGCATTCAAATTGGAATTCGTTCAAGGCATATTGTCATTGGCCTTTGTAGCTCAACTTCATATCGAAATTCTGAGGTAAAACGGTGCAGTATTGATGGTAAACAAGGAAATGTGCTAAAGTGTCGAAAACCGGTACCCTTACTGTAACGTTTTGGAGACAATGCGATAAGCAGCGCAGTAAGCCTTAAAATTTTAAAGTCGCCAGTAAAATTTAGAGCACGAGCAGCTAGACCAGAGATAACTGCGACAGCCGGTGGCGGTCTCCGGGGCTAGACCAGAGACAGACCCAGAGTGCAGCAGAGGGCGTCGAAATGTGAATGTTGCATCAAGTGATTAAATTTAAAAGATACAGATCCTTGCAGGGCAATTTAACGCAATAACGGAGGTTGTCTAACAGTTGTTAGAAGAAATCTAATCTAATTCAAAGTTGCTTGAATTTTAAGCACAGTTCCCCATTTAAATTGCTTTGTATTTAAATTGTAACGAAGTCAAGATCATGTTACAACATGTTCATTCTTTTTGGGTTTAAAGTTATCAAAGATCAGGCCAGGGTAGGCCTATATAGACCTAGACAGAAAAAAAGATCCGTCTGTCCGGAGGAGGCTTTTATTTTTTTTGACGTTATCGCTCTCAGATGCAGTCTCTGCGGAACATTTCCCCGATGACCAAATACAGACCGATCTTTCGGTCAAGCCTAGACCCTATCGGCTATATATGTAGAAAGGAATAAATAGAATTCTACTGGTAGCGCGGAAGGCACGCTTTATCCGGTAAACCAAAACCCAAAGAGAAATATAGATGAGTGAAAGCAGCAACAATAGACCAGTCCGTTGTTCCACTTTGCACATGAGCAGAAAAAGGTCATTTGTACCAACACTAAAACAGACATTTTGGTTTGTTAAATCACTGTGCTGTGATGTGATGATTATTCATGTATCCTTATAATTGCAGGGCTGCCAACTCTCACGCATTGAGCGTGAGACTCACGCAATTCAACCAATTTTGACTGTCTCACTCTGATAAACGAAATCTCACGCTAAACCCCCTAAATGGACTGTACATGACTACAAAAATAAATATATCTCTAAATTCTCTGATATTCCGAATATCGATATGCCCAAGCCCAAATGTCGAGATTTTCCAGCGCGGGTGTAAAGCTTAACCAATAATAATCGTTTTCGGTTCGCGCGCAAGGACGAGCTATTGGATTACGATTGGCTTCTACCTATACCACGTGAGCGTAGCTTGTACTTTTGGCAAATTACAGTACATGTATGGCTATGACTTGTGCTTTACATCGCTTTACATACACTGACTGTGTACGTAGTACGTTCGTACGTACGTACGGCCACACAGCAGGCCGCCAGGTGCTAGCCAGGAGGTCGCTCCACTCCCTCGCAGTGTCTCACGCCAAACTCTCACTCAAGGTTGGCAGCCCTGTAATTGCTTGCCAGCACGTCCACCTGACAGCAAGCCTGGTATTTGGCAATATCAAAAGAAAATGTTGTTGATGCATTCAGTACAAAACAATGAAATGAATGCCTCTTGAAAATGTCAATGTAATTGGCCATTCAGGTCACCTGGTCTAAACTCAATTTCATTCTTTGTTTGAATATGAATTCCATAAATTGTTATATTGGGCAAGCTTGTGCATTATGTCGCTTTGAAAACGAGTGAAGTGCCTACACCCTAACCAACTGAGAAAAAAGAAAGGTCATTTGTACCAATGTGTACATGAGCTAATTAAGAACTGGCTTATAGTAGAACACATCTCAATGAAAGTTTGAGGAAAATCAGATAATCGATGCAAAAGTTATACATTTTTAAAATTTTTGGTGTTGAAACCACTAGATAAGGAGACTACTTGAGTATTATATTACACGTGTGCGCGACCGAGAAGCCTGCTCAATGTAACAAGCTGGGCTGATCAGATTTTGCCATCAGCATGCACTGGAACTTATTTGCCCTAACCGTATAACAGCAGACACATAGCGCGCATAAAAATAATTGTGAAGTATTAAGTTTATTTTTTGAAAAATTAATCATATGTAAAATAATGATATTACGTAGGTGAAGGCGCAAATATCCTGAATGACGCGCCTCTAATACAACAACAACAACATACATCATGTGTGAACAACAATATAGATCTAAAGAAAACATTAAAAAAAATAAACATGTTTTCAATTTTCTAGCGTAATGAAAGAGCACTTGACTTGCTGCTTTCAGAAAGCAGAGGGAATAATTACAGGGATACTGCCCTTAACATATGTCAGTATCATTTTCAATTTGATGGAATGTAATTTTCATGAAAAATGAATTTTGTGGAATTGTCTTTATACAGCTGTAGCTCTCTAGAAGGAGTTTTAAAAATATAGATCTATTACTAGGTTGTAGCTTGTAATATACAGAGGTACATGTGTAAATACTGCAAAATGGATTTTAAAACCTAATGACTGTGATTCAGGTCCAAATTATAATTAAGTGTAACAACATAACATTTTTCCTGATATTTATTATACCCCCGCCAAACGAAGTTTGAAGGGGGTATATAGGAATCAGCGGGCGGTCGGGCGGTCGGGCGGTCGGGCGGTCGGGCGGTCGGGCGGTCGGTCCGTTGCAAATCTTGCGTCGCGAACTACTTCCTCAGTTTTCAACCGATTCCCATAAAACTTGGCACAGATGTGTGCCTTGGGTTGTAGATGTGCAAGACGTATTTTTTGACAGTACCCAAAAGTACGTTGCCACGGTAACGGCATATTATGGGCAAAAATGGGTACAAATCTTGCGTCGCGAACTCCTCCCACAGTTTTTGATCAATTTTTATGAAATTAGGTACAGATGTTCATCTGAATATGTTAATGTGCAAGACACATATTTCCGCAGTGGCAAAAAGTGCGTTGCCGTGGTAACGGCATGTTATTGGTAAAACCTGGCAAAATGCTTCATGGCAAAACTGCTTCATCAGTGTTCTTCCAATTCTCATGGAATTCATATTGAATGTTTGTCTTAGGATATAGGTCAGCATGACACATTTCTTGACAGTGAAAAAAATTATGTTGCCATGGTAACAGCTCACATATTATGAGCCAAAATGATGGAAAATTTTGTGTTGCAAACTACTTCCTCAGTTTTTGCCCAATTTCCATGAAACTTGGTACAGATGTGTGCCTTTGGTTGTAGATGTGCAAGACGCATTTTTCGACAGTACCCGAAAGTACGTTGCCATGGTAACGGCATATTAATGGCAGAAGATCAAGGAAAGATCTTGCGGATTTAACTACTTCCTCAGTTTTTTGACCAAAGCTTATGAAATGTGGCACACACCTTGATCTTGGTGGGAAGATGTGGAAGACATATTTTTCGGACGTGTCGGAAGCTGCGTTGCCATGGTAACGGCATATAAATGGCAGAAGATCAAGGAAAGATCTTGCGGATTGAACTACTTCCTCTGTATTCGACTGAAGCTCATGAAATGTGGCACACACATTGGTCTTGGTGGGAAGATGTGCAAGACATGTTTTTTGGACATGTCGGAAGCTGCGTTGCCATGGTAACGGCATATTAACGGTGGAAGATCAAGGAAAGATCTTGTGGATTGAACTACTTCCTCAGTTTTTGACAAAAGCTTATGAAATGTGGCACACACAATAGTCTTGGTGGGAAGATGTGCAAGACATATTTTTCGGACGTGTCGGAAGCTGCGTTGCCATGGTAACGGCATTTAAATGGCAGAAGATCAAGGAAAGATCATTCCTTGGGTAAGACTGTCGTCACGGGGCGGGGGTATTAATCACCTTAAGTGATATTTCTAGTTTGTTCTGGAATGCAAAAATATGGTAATTACCGAGTAATGATTTGCACCAGTACAAATATATTTGAAAAGTATATGTTGCATTGAAGTATTAAAATGGAGGTGAATGCTTTCAGCATTTTTTCAACAATGTTCTCTTTTTTTTTTCCTTTAGGACATGGCTTCCAACTATGCCCGTCGCATGGCGCGACTCAGTGCCCGAATCTTTGGGGAAGTGTACAAGCCTACAACATCCCAGTCAATGAAGGTAGTGCAGATGATGAGTGAGAAGCCAAGGGAAATGAGGAAACATATTGTGGACTACTATCCACCCCATACGGAAACCTACAAGCTGATGAAATACCTCCGATTTCTTGGATTGTACAGGTGCGTTATTGTATCTCAGAATCTTGAAATGTGATTTTTCTGTTCAGTGATGAATATCAATGTATTCTGGCAGATCGTTTGTTGCTGTCATGCTGTGAGGCTATTATCATATTTAGTGGATCTGAAGTGGTTTGTAGAAAAGTCTGCAAGTGCTACAATTCACTGCACTGAAATAACAGGTCACTGACATTTTATAAAGCTGGTAGACTAGATGATGTTGATTTCAAACCACAGCTGCATCCCCAAATTGGTATGTAGTGCGAGTCAAAGAGCTTGATGACCTTCCTCATAAGATCCAGAAGATTCCAGAATAATCTAGAAATTTAACAATTACATGATATGCAAACAGGACTCCTGCCTCTTTGAAAGGAAATAAGCTACCAAGGCAGACTATGAATATCATTGCCCATGGTGATAGATGTGACATTCACATGAGTATCATCCAGTGGGGTTTTTTGTTTGTTTGTTTTTTGCTTTTGTTTTGTTTTGTTTTATTACAGCTCTAATTTCCCTCCTCTTTCTAGTAGGCGGACAGATGATACTTGAAAAGCAGCAATGAATTTTGCTTGATGTGTGTACACTGGAAAGTCACTGTCTTCAGTATTATGGAATTCAGTTCATCACATCACATTATTTTGTGATGGCAGTAGTCAAAAATTATTTTTTTAAAAGACAGAAAATGGGGTGTGCTCCTCTGGGACTAAAAAAAAAAAAAGAGAGAGAAGAAGAAAAGGAACATTTGTTTTGTCTGGTTGGACCACTCTGTGTGAAGTTTCCAGTGTTTGTAAGATTATCTCCTGGTATGAAAATCTGAACAATAAAAAGGAAGATGGATTATAAAGATATAGCGGGGCTTAACATTAACCTTTTCTCTAATATCTTTAAATTTGATATTTTTGTGGCCTGACAAATGAGTGCAGTGGCCCGACCTAAAAGGAAATGAAAATTCATTTGAATTTTAGCTGCCCAATCGGGCCACCAAAAGAAAGCCTTTTTAAGATTTGATGGCCCAACATTAATTTGAAGGGGCCCTGGGCCACCACTAATGTCGCCCCTGTGTACAGGTTTATTCTTTAGCTGATGCCAAATTCTCTTGATCTATGTGTTAGTGAATGTATTAGTGCTTACTCAGCCTGTGATTATAGTTTGGAATATAGAAAATGATCTCATGACTGAAAGTAGCATGTATAATTTCCTTGACTTTGATCATTATGTTAATGTGTCTGCAGTGTTTAGACAGTCTTTTAAATCAAACCACCATTTCCAAAACTGTGAATCACCATTTGCAGCAATGTTATTATGCAGCAATAAGAAGAGTGTATTTCGTCAGGTAGGCTTCAGTCTTATGTACATTTGTATGCCTCAAGATTATTGCATTAACCCTAACTAGGCCGGGTGGGGGGGGGGGGGGGGGGGGGGGGGGGGGGGGGGGGCCTCCGAGGCCCCCCCTCGACGTTTCGTGCGATGTTTCGCACGATGTATCGCTAACGCGAAAAGCTGACGCCATGACGTTTCATGACTTTTTTCTTTCGAGTCTCCTGCATCTTTTGACACCAAATTTGCGATGCCCGGTGCGCGCGATTCTGAAGTTGCGCATAAGTATGTACGTGCATGTCAGACCAAAAATTGCTCAAAAACGTGAATTCGTGTACAATTTCAATGCAAACTGTGCTTACAGGCAAATTTCATAAAAGCATGATTATTTTGGGGTTTTATCGATTAAAATCAATCAATAACATATTTTCTTGTTCGGAACAATGTCGCGGACAAGTTTCATTGAAAAAACAATGAAAAACATAAAGTCCAAGAAACAAAGAAATACATAAGAAATTCACAAAACAATAAAATACATAAGAAATTTTTTCAGATGGCACAATTTTTTTCTCATATATTTGCTCAGGACACTAAAAAGAATATTTACACAAAAAATGTGCTCATTTCGAGCTTTATTTAATGATTTATATCAAATTGTCTGATTTCATGCATCATTATGCATAAATTAGCATAATTGAGCATAAATTATAATTTTTTTTAAAGATTTAACTTCGTGGTACTTTAGATTACGTCATAGGCAATGTGTGTGCGAATTTTCGTCGCCATCGCGTGGTCGACGGCCGAGATCTGGAGGGGGGGCCTGCGAGGCCCCCCCCCCCCCACCCCCACCGACCACCCCCCCGGCTCTATGATCTACCTAAATAGCCCGGCCTAGTTAGGGTTAAGAGGTGTGTATCATTGAACATAGGCTGAAATTTCGCCACCCAGCAATCTCTCTTGAGAATGCATTTTAGTCGTGAAACGACCACCAAATTTGGATGTACCGGTACGTATGTATGCAATGGGCATCAAGTCATGATGAAGAACTGCCACCTTATTTTTTCCTTGAGCTTCTCCCAGTGCAAGCTCCTCATAGAATTGCCCTACTGTTTCATCTGGATGTGTGATAATTGTAGCCGTCTCCTTTGCTTCTGGATGATTAATGATGTTGCTAGCCATCACCTCTGAGAGTCTCCTTTGGAAGCATCCCATTCCCTTGTAGATTACTGCGGGTAATATGTAATCACAATCTCCCAAGATCCTCAGTTACTCAGTTACAGTTACTATCTTGAGACACATGGGTCAGAGCACTAATTGGGGGAGCTGTCTATATATTCAGTCTTGGCAGGGTCACCAATTTTGTTATCAGGTTTTTGGATGAAATGAGATGCAGGAGCAAGATGTCTCCATTTCCACCAGCAATAGAACAATAGAAGACAACAGTGAAGTGCTGCTCTACCCACTTTGATGGCCAATACCATTCCTAGGGAGGTGTGCAGTTTCGCTTTCCTGTTTGATATCTGCATATCAGCTTGGTGGGGTGAGGCTCTGATAAATCATCTTGAGACTTATTTTCAAGCTTTACCTTCTGATATTGTAAAAGTGGAAATTTTCGCAGTGTTAACATTTTCATGCATTTCATGCCGCCAGAAAAATAGCTCAAAAATAAAAGCATTTGAATATTTATACTTGCAATATGTTCCAGTAGTTGGTGTCTTGATTCTGCAGAATTAAAAACATGCAAAACTCATCTTTTGCGGCCGAGCACCAAAAACTACTCACATGAATTATCCACTTTTACAATTTTTGGTGTGTGTGATAAGCTGCTTGATTGTCATATTTTCACATTACGCTGCTTATATCAAAATCAACAAACTATTTTTTTTTCCCCTTGGGTCTACACATGTGCCTATCATTGCCAATTTACATATAAATGGGATGGTAGTTTGTGTTCTTTTGAATTAAATTATCAAATGATACTTTCAATTGCTTGAATACCAAAAAAAAACTTTATTGGATGAAGAAGAAATCCCAAGAGGGAAGTTTCTGTGGTTGATGTGACTGGCATACATGTGTAAAGTTGATGGCATCTTTCACTTGCCATAAGGGTTGTTCTCGGTGTTTGGTTTTAGTGATAATATATTCATGTGTGTGTGTGTTTGTTTCTATGTATGTACAATGTGTGAGCCCCAATAGAGATTGGCAAGAGTGCAGCAAACTGAATATGAAACATTTTCTCTTTTTATTATTGATGTTTCTCACCTATGCATGTGCCAAGGATTATTTCTCTATTGCTCAAAGCTAGTACATGTAATTACTACCAAAGAGTTCAAAGTTCATGAAGTGTGAATTTATCCAATGTGTACCTTTTTATACCACTTAAAGGACAAGTTCACCCTATTATATACATGTGGGTTGGAGTAAATGCAGCAATATGAGAACACATCAATGAAAATTTGAGGAAAAACAGGCAATCCATTCAAGAGTTCTGATTTTTAAAGTTACTGCGCAGTCACTGCTGGATGAGAAGACTGCTGCAGTTGATGATTGCACATGTGTAGAACGATATATGGAAAATATAAAGGGAATTTCACATAATTTCATTTTTTTGAAAAAAGTACACATTCCCTCGACTTGTCATTTATTTGTTAAGGGTAATATCATTCTCCCTGCCTTCTGAGAGAGGCAAGTCAAGTGCTCTTTTATTATGCAAGAAAAGTGAAAATATGCTGAATTTTTGTCGAGCCCACCTGAGGTGAGGGGAGACTAAGGGATCGCCTGTGGCATCTGTCCGTCCGTCTGTAACGCTACAAAAACTTGAGTAACTCTCTACTAAGGATTTCAATTTCAATCAAACTTGGAGAGAAGAGTGGTTATACAAAGTTACACATTTTACCAAACATGAAGGTCATCTCAAGGTCAAAGGTCACAGACAGGGGTCAATGAACTTTAGGGCCCAATGTTAAGTTTTTACGGCGCGTTTCGATTATGGCTCATAACTTTTGATGTATTTATCCGTTTGTGACCAAACTTTGATGGTAGATGTCCCTTTGGGAGTTGAAGGTCACCATAAGGTCAAAGATCACAGACAGGGGTCAAAAAACTTTTAGGGCCCAATATTAAGTTTTTACGGCACGTTTCGATTATGACTCATAACTTTTGATCCCTATGTCCGTTTGTGACCAAACTTGGATGGTAGATGTCCCTTGGGGAGTTGATGTTCATCACAAGGTCAAAGGTCACAGACAGGGGTCAACAACCTTTGAGGGCCCAATGTTAAGTTTTTAATGCACGTTTCGATTATGGCTCATAACTTTTGATCCCTATGTCCGTTTGTGACAAAACTTGGCTGGTAAATGTCCCTTGGGGAGTTGAAGGTCACCACAAGGTCAAAAAAGGTCATAGGCGGGGTAAATGAACTTCTGGGAGTTAGAAAAACATTAATTTTTTCTATGCGAATGGGCGAGACACATTTTGGCACTTGCCTTGTCTTTGTTCTACACATGCGACATCACAAGCTGTAGCAGACTTCTCATCCAGCGATGATGCACTGAAACTTAAAAAACTTTTCGATGGATTGTCCAATTTTCCTCAAACTTTCACTGATGTGTTCTTGTAAATATTGATGCATTCTCTAAATTCACATGTATTATGAAGGTGAACGTGTCCTTTAATAGTGAACCTCATACACAAGTATCCACGTTATATTATCAAGAGACGGTGGACCATGTGCACTTTGCAAACCATATCAGCGCACACTATCCTAAATCCTATTACAGGTATGTGAACCCATGCCAGGTAATTTGGTTGTCATGTGATGCTGTGGTCAGCATTACCGTTACCCTCCAATTATCGAGTAATGCAGAATGTCCTCATTTGGCTGGTGCTTACACAATTCCTGGCATGGTTGATGTTGTAGGGCATTTGCAAAGAACACCCATATAACACACACACACACACACACACACACACACACTAAGAGGTCATGCTTGAAGTAGAGGAGTCTACAAACTAAGCCCCTATCCCCCTACACACACAGTACAAAGAAAGTAATGTTGGAAGTAAAACATTTTGTATTCTTTTAGCATATACAGTGTATTTGTCCTGTATGTATAACTAGTATTAAATGTAAAGCATGGCAACTTGTCAAAAACAGTCAAATTTCAAGTGGTTAAACGCTATCAAAAAGATACAGGTGTGCACAACAGTAACAAAGTTCTTGTAACGACAGTGAAATATAATTTTACAGGCGTACTACTGATGTACTATGCTGTAAAAATGGGTAAAATGAAAGTCCCGATTGTTCCTATGGAGTTTCCGTGTATTAAAATTCGCGTAGCTCGAAGAAAATAACTCGAACTTCGGTTACCTCGAAGTGAAATCTACTGTTCCGATCTTATTTAACTTATTGTTTTTCCCGGCATGTAGCTCGAATCGAAATTGCAACATCACTCAACATCTCCGATAAAGCGCGCGTGGACAGCGAAGATGTTTGAAGACATGTCACAAATCTTTTCACACTCGACTGTAAATATTGCCGACCAGAACAATCGCGCGCCCAAAGAAATACCCGGTACACTGCTGACAAGAAAAATCCCAACACCTACCTACATACGTACACGGTATGCACATAGCACCCTTGCCAAGCAATGGAGTGCTTACGATAGCACTACGCTCTGCCTCATCATCTTCTTTTCTTTAACCACTGTGTTTTAATTCTTGATCATGATAGTCATACCGTGCGCGTAGATTTCTTAACCGTCGTGTCGCACCCGCCTAGGTGTTGACAGTTATATCTTTGGCATTAATCACGGTCCACTGTCCAAACATCAATCTCCTGCGTAGTGCCCTTTTTTAACTTTTATTTTTGCCCTTCATGAAGTATGTTTCATTTATTCTTCCCCGAGAACGCAAGCACTGATTTTTTTTTTTTATTTTTTTTTTTTAGCAATGCGATTATGAAAATATTGTGGAATATGATGTGGAAGTATAGGCCGAGCATAATAAAGAATAGAATAGACAGGGCTCCACACTAACTTTTATCGGGCCACCAGTATCACTGATTTTTGTTTTTTGGTGGTCGAATTTACTCGAAATCAAAATCTGGCGACACACACACAAAAAAAAAAAAATGGAGAAAAAATCAGAAAAACTAAATAGGTCCTACAAAACATAGAAAAATGAATATTAAGCATTATTAAAGTGATACAGATGCCCATGTCTATATATAAAACAAATGAATAGAAAATCCAATCATCTAGATTCTGTGTTTTAAGATTTAGCAAATAGGCGTATAGATCATTATAAAAGTTGATGCCTATATATTTAGGAGGTCAAAACTTACGTTTGAAATGAAAAAGTGGGAGCATTTGCCAACATTGTTAGCATCCGACATTTGTTTTAGCATTGTAAAGAGCCGAAAGTTACCGTTACTCATTTCTTATTGTAAAAGCAATCATCCAACATTTATTAGTCTGTTAGCACCTTACGGAGCCGAATATTACCGTTAATCATTTTTAAATGTAAAATCAAACAACCGACATTAATTTTAGCATCTTACGCAGCTGAATGCTATCCTTATCCATTTCCAAACGTAAAAGCGAACATCCGCTATTTGTTTCAGCATCTAACTGAGCGGATTAATACCGTTAATCATTTCCAAATGTAAAAGCAACAACCTGTCATTTATTTTTGCATCGTACGAAGCAGAATATTACCGTTATTCATTTCAAACATTATACGACATTTATTTTATCATCGTACGGAGCCGAATGTTGCTGCTGTCCTCTTCCAAAAGTGAAATGAATCATCTGACAATTATTTTATCATCGTACGGAGCCGAATGTTACTGTTTTTCATTTTCGAACGTCGAAGCTGACATCAGACGTTTATTTTACCATCAAACGTAGCTGAATGTTACTGTTATTCATTTTGAAATGTATAATAGCAAATATCCAAATTTATTTTTTTGCATCATATGGGGCAGAATGTTACTGCTATTCACTTCCAAACATGCCAAACGTAAAAGCAATCATTAGAGATATATTTTAGCATCTTCCGGAGCTGAATGTTATTGCCATTTATTTTCGAACGTAAAAGCAAACATCCGGCATTTATTTTATCATCGTAAGGAGTTGAATGTTATTGTTACTCATTTCCGAACGTCAAAGCAAACATCAAACATCAATTTTGCCATTGAACGCAGCTGAATGTTACTGTTATTCATTTCGCAATCTAAAAGCAAACATCAGTTATTTTAGCATCGTATGGAGCAGAATATTACTGCAACTTCCGAACATAAAAGCGATCATCTGACATTTATTTTAGCATCTTCCGGAGCCGAATGTTATTGCTATTTCCGTTCGAAAGTATACGGAAACATCCGACACTTATCCAAGAACAACGGCGTAGCCAGGATTTCATCTTAGGGGAGGCGGTTAGTCTGCGAGGGAGCGAAGCGACCGAGCCCGAGCGAGCGGAGCGAGCGAGGGGGGGGGGGGGGGAGGGTGTGGGAGGGGGGTGTCCCCCCTCCCACGGTGAGAACTTTTTGCATTTTGATGTTGCAAATGGTGCAATTTGATGCATGTTTTTGCGCGTTTCATCGACGTGAAACAGTCCCACTTGTTTAAGGTAGCAGTTTATTTTGATGTAGATTATTATTGAACAATTTGCCTATAAAATGGTATAATTTAAATACACTTCTTGTATTAATTCTTGTCACTGAATGTCATGAACGCGACTGAACCCGAGCGAGCGGAGCTAGCGAAGGGGGAGGGGAGGGTGTGGGAGGGGGGTGTCCCCCCTCCCAGGGTGAGAACTTTTTGCATTTTGATGTTGCAAATGGTGCAATTTGATGCATGTTTTAACGAGTTGAAACAGTCCCACTTGTTTAAGGTAGCAGTTTATTTTGATGTAGATTATTATTGAACAATTTGCCTATAAAATGGTATAATTTAAATACATTTCTTGTATTAATTCTTGTCACTGAATATCATGAACGCCACTGAACCCTAGCGAGCGGAGCGAGCGAGGGGAGAGGGGAGGGTGTGTCCCCACTCCCACGGTAAGAACTTTTTGCATTTTGATGTTGCAAATGGTGCAATTTGATGCATGTTTTTGCGCGATTTGTCGACGTGAAACAGTCCCACTTGTTTTAAGGTAGCAGTATATTTTAGTGTAGATTATTATAGAACAATCTGCCTATAAAATGGTATAATTTAAAGACACTTCTTGTATTAATTCTTTTCACTGAATATCATGAACGCGACTGAACCCGAGCGAGCGGAGCTTGCGAAGGGGGAGGGGAGGGTGTGGGAGGGGGGTGTCCCCCCTCCCACGGTGAGAACTTTTTGCATTTTGATGTTGCAAATGGTGCAATTTGATGCATGTTTTTGCGTGTTTTAACGAGTTGAAACAGTCCCACTTGTTTAAGGTAGCAGTTTATTTTGATGTAGATTATTATTGAACAATTTGCCTATAAAATGGTATAATTTAAATACACTTCTTGTATTAATTCTTGTCACTGAATATCATGAACGCCACTGAACCCGAGCGAGCGGAGCGAGCGAGGGGAGAGGGGAGGGTGTGGGAGGGGGGTGTCCCCCTCCCACGGCAAGAACTTTTTGCATTTTGATGTTGCAAATGGTGCAATTTGATGCATGTTTTTGCGCGTTTCATCGACGTGAAACAGTCCCACTTGTTTAAGGTAGCAGTTTATTTTGATGTAGATTATTATTGAACAATTTGCCTATAAAATGGTATAATTTAAATACACTTCTTGTATTAATTCTTGTCACTGAATGTCATAAACGCGACTGAACCCGAGCGAGCGGAGCTAGCGAAGGGGGAGGGGAGGGTGTGGGAGGGGGGTGTCCCCCCTCCCAGGGTGAGAACTTTTTGCATTTTGATGTTGCAAATAGTGCAATTTGATGCATGTTTTTGCGTGTTTTAACGAGTTGAAACAGTCCCACTTGTTTAAGGTAGCAGTTTATTTTGATGTAGATTATTATTGAACAATTTGCCTATAAAATGGTATAATTTAAATACACTTCTTGTATTAATTCTTGTCACTGAATATCATGAACGCCACTGAACCCTAGCGAGCGGAGCGAGCGAGGGGAGAGTGTGGGAGGGGGTGTCCCCCCTCCCACGGTAAGAACTTTTTGCATTTTGATGTTGCAAATGGTGCAATTTGATGCATGTTTTTGCGCGTTTTGTCGACGTGAAACAGTCCCACTTGTTTTAAGGTAGCAGTATATTTTAGTGTAGATTATTATTGAACAATCTGCCTATAAAATGGTATAATTTAAATACACTTCTTGTATTAATTCTTTTCACTGAATATCATGAACGCGACTGAACCCGAGCGAGCGGAGCTTGCGAAGGGGGAGGGGAGGGTGTGGGAGGGGGGTGTCCCCCTCCCACGGTGAGAACTTTTTGCATTTTGATGTTGCAAATGGTGCAATTTGATGCATGTTTTTGCGTGTTTTAACGAGTTGAAACAGTCCCACTTGTTTAAGGTAGCAGTTTATTTTGATGTAGATTATTATTGAACAATTTGCCTATAAAATGGTATAATTTAAATACACTTCTTGTATTAATTCTTGTCACTGAATATCATGAACGCCACTGAACCCGAGCGAGCGGAGCGAGCGAGGGGAGAGGGGAGGGTGTGGGAGGGGGGTGTCCCCCTCCCACGGTAAGAACTTTTTGCATTTTGATGTTGCAAATGGTGCAATTTGATGCATGTTTTTGCGCGTTTTGTCGACGTGAAACAGTCCCACTTGTTTTAAGGTAGCAGTATATTTTAGTGTAGATTATTATTGAACAATCTGCCTATAAAATGGTATAATTTAGATACACTTCTTGTATTAATTCTTTTCACTGAATGTCATGAACGCGACTGAACCCGAGCGAGGGGAGCTAGCGAAGGGGGAGGGGAGGGTGTGGGAGGGGGGTGTCCCCCCTCCCACGGTGAGAACTTTTTGCATTTCGATGTTGCAAATGGTGCAATTTGATGCATGTTTTTGCGTGTTTTAACGAGTTGAAACAGTTCCACTTGTTTAAGGTTGCAGTATATTTTGATGTAGATTATCATTGAGCAATTTGCCTATAATATGGTAGGATTTAAATACACTTCTTGTATTAATTCTTTTCACTGAATATCATTAACGCGACTGAACCCGAGCGAGCGGAGCGAGCGAGGGGGGAGGGGAGGGGGGTGTCCCCCCTCCCACGGTAAGAACTTTTTGCATTTTGATGTTGCAAATGGTGCAATTTGATGCGTGTTTTTGCGCGTTTTATCGACGTGAAACAGTAACACTTGTTTAAGGTAGCATGTATAATTTGATGTAGATTATCATTGAACAATTTGCCTATAAAATGGTATCATTTAAATAATCTTTATGTATTAATTCTTTTCACTGAATATCATGAACGCGACTGAACCCGAGCGAGCGGAGCGAGCGAAGTGGGAGGGGAGGGTGTGGGAGGGGGGTGTCCCACGGTGAGAACTTTTTGCATTTTAATGTTGCAAATGGTGCAATTTGATGCATATTTTTGCGTGTTTTAACGAGTTGAAACAGTTCCACTTGTTTAAGGTTGCAGTATATTTTTTATTCTTACACTGAATATCATGAACGCTGTCTGTTCAGCAATCAGACAGAAAAAGCATGCACACGAGGGTGTAGATAGGGGCATATCCCCTCCCACACGAAGGTGATTTTGCGTTTTCAGACCTGAAATTCAGCGATCTGGTGCAAATTTTTGGTGCAATACTTTTTCATCGAAGTGTTAAAATCACGGAATTTAGCTCTTATTCCGAATGTGCACCATCTGTGTGTATGTATAAAGTCTAGTGAGGTAGAGCTTAGGGGAAGGGGGATTCCCCCGTTTTTAGAATTGAAATAAAGCGATCTGGGTATAGCCACAGTCTACTTCTATGTATGGTGGAACATAAGGTGGGGGGGGGGGGGGGGGAGGGGCGGGAGAGCAGGGAGAAGGCGTGGGCGAGTGTTATCTCCACCCTTCCCTTCCGATGGAGCTTTTGCCTTTTTAAGGTTGAAATTGAGATATCTCGTATACGCATATTTGATGGAATCAACATTTGGGAAATCACACACACAAAAAAAAAAAAAACTGATGGGGGAGGGGGACTGAGGGAGGAAAGGGTCGATTAAAAGGGGAAATTCCCCTTATACATGAGGGAACCTTCAGTTTTCGGAATATAAGTGATAAATCTTGTGCACTCAGAATTATTCATAATTTGTTAGTAAATCTAAAAAGTGTACTAAGCTAGGGAAAGAGGCACAGAGGGGGGGGGGGGGGGGGTGGGAGGGGGATACCCCCTCCCAAGCACGAGAGATTTTGCATATTTTGAATTGAAATTCAACAATCTGGTGCACACTTTGAGTGAAATATTCAAAAAAATATCTTATTTGATGAAAGGTTTCAAAGGAGACCCGCTTCATGTGCATGCATACAGTATACACGCATTTTTTTTTCCGCCTCCCAAATCCCCGGTCCAAATCTTAGGGGGGGGGGGGGGGGGGGGCGACCGCCCCCATCGCCCCCCCCCCCCCCCCCCCCCCGGCTACGCCAGTGTCCAAGAACCATCGTACGGAGTTGAATATTGTTTTTCATTTCCGAACGTCAAAGCAAATATTCGACATTTATTTCAGCGTCTTCCGGAGCCGAATATTATCCTTATTCATTTCCGAACGCAAAATCAAATATCTGACATTAGTTTTAGCACCATGCGGAGCTGAGTCTTATCGTTTTTCATTTCCAAAAGTATGAGCAAACGTCCGACATTTATTTTAGTATCTTACGGAGCCGATTGTTACCGCTGTTCATTTTCAAAAGTAAAGGCAAACATCCGACTTTTTTTTGGTGGCGCGATAGGGCCACCAAAATCTTCATTTCTGAAATTTTGATTTCAATTCCGATTTTCATTCAATTCATTCATATAAAAGTCGATTCAATTCCATGTTTGACAAGCATGCAAACAATCGGTAGGCACTATAACAGATATACCATGTTGAACATCGATAAACGTCGGATAAGTCGAAGAAAATTCGACGTACGTACGCGTACCTCAAATTTCGCGTACCTCGAATTTCGCGTACCTCGAACCATTTTCTTCAGTCCCGACGACTTCGAGGTATCCGAAGTTGACTGTATTTATCTCATGTGTTTGCTTGATTTTTGTTCTGTTCCCAGGATTCACAAGAAACAATACTTCATCCACAATATAATGTATATGCCCACAACAGACGAAAGTCAGAATTTTCCTGTCTATGAAAGGAATAGTAGGATACCTTTCCAGAGCTACCAAGTCTCACGCATTCTGCGTGAGACTCGAGCATTTAGGGGCCATCTCATGATCTCACGCATGACACCCATTTTTCTCACGCATCGGGCGAAGTCTGCAACTTGGGCCTATAATAATGAGCATAGCTCAAAAAATTAAAGTGATACAGCTTAGTTGCAATTGAAGGTATATTTCCCTTTTGTCTTTCAAAATAAGTAAAAAATAGTCACTTAAGTATGCACCTGATCACACCATTTAGAGCTAAAAATTGAAAAAGCTCCCTACCGTGGGAAGCCACAGGGGGGAAAACCCCTCCCACACCCTCGCTCGCGTGCACATTCGCATGCCGAGATGCCGAGTCATGAAAATCTCACTCATAAATTTTTTTTGAACTTGGCATCCCTGCCTTTCTCAGCATGGCCACTTGTCTAACATACACACTGATATTGCACACAACACTTGTGCATAGTGACTCCTCCAGACTCGTCCCCACAAAATGTTGACAATACTACCACAAATCTAAAGTGCAGCCATAGGCTGGGAATGGATGTGACTGTAATGTGCAGATGTGTTTATGCATCACAATAACAAACTCTACAAAGAGAAAGAGAAGACGTCAGCCAAGTTAGTCCTTAATTCTCGGTACAATAAGTCCACAGCTTAGTTTCTAATACACTTAGATCTTTGAGCCCTGAAATTCATGCAAGTTCAGAGTGTCTAACAGTCAACATTTACTTGTCCACAAGTCCTTGGGAGGGTCTACAGATAAATCAATTCACTAACAGCAAATTATGATCTCTCATTCAACATCTGGTTGATTACCAGATACTTTGACATTTTAATGTGTCAACTACTGGCTGCCTTGAGTACATACAAAAATTTAATGACATCAAGGGATACTTCAATTTCACCACTTACAGTATAAGTCTTAGGTGGTAAGAACTACAATTGTAGGGTTTGAATAGTCAAAATACAATTTCTATGTATGGAGGAGCCTCAGAAGAAGACAGAGATGGCTACAATTTGGTGTTTCTTTAACTCAATTACGTAACTAAAAGAACTTTTACAGAATAAGATAATGGGATGTACATACACTGTATGTACCAGATTCTATGATGAGCTTGAGGGAATGAGCCCTAAAACATTACAGTCTATTTTGACACATGGAATACAATGTAATTGCTCAGAATGGTTGCCCTCTACGATCTTTCCTTGCATAGCAAAGGGAAGAGTGCAAATTAGAATTGAGTGCAAATAAGGCATCAAGGTGTCTGGCTCATAGGACATGGATTGTTCCATGCAATTTGACACTGGGGGGGGGGGGGGGAGGATGGTGTATTTGACTTTAATATGCTTGTGCAAAATGGATACAAGAGGTAGGATGCCTACAAGAAATATTGATGTTACCAATGCTAGCCTGCATTTTTTATCCGATATCAACTGATGGATGTCCCAAATGCAATCTTCACATAAACCATGACTGCAGTAACATTTAACATTTTGTCGACAATTCCTCTTGTATCCTCTTAAACTTTTGATCTCTCGTCTAGTAGCAAGCTTCCACAATGAATGCCACCGTAATCTCGTTCATACCTCCAGCAGATGCACTCAAATGCACTCACACGTAGCCAACTTGGCACCAGCCAATCCACATGACATTAGAATGATTTAATCACTGCTTCAGTCAGCTACCTAGCTAACAGGCATCAGATGCAGGGGTGGATCCAGAAATTCCTTAAAGGGGAGGCGCCTCTGCAAAATTAAAGGGGGGGGGGGCGCACGCAACCCCCATTTTTTTTCTTTTGTTTTAACCAAAAACAAAGAGGAGGTGCATGCCCGGTGCGTCCCCCCTCTGGATCCATCACTGAGATGGTGGGACATCCATGGCAGGATATATAAAAAATGTCATTCAGTGTCCCCTGCACAGTCTTTCATCAGGACGCATGGTTCACATACACTGCAAGAGTCTGTGTTGCTATACCGCTGTTCCTTCTGTTTGTGAAGTTTGAACCAGTGCATGAGGGGCTCGCAGACTATCCTCCTTCAGGTCGCGATATTTGCCCTTCATCTCATTCGGCATTGGGACTTTCCGTGGGCATGGCACTTGACCAGGAACGTCGCAGATGCACCAGCGGCTGAAGGTACGCCCAAAATTTGCAGGGTTGGACTGGCGCTCCATGGCTTTTCTCTCTGCTGCCAGGACCCGCCTATGTGAAAGGTTGACAAAAACATGGATCAATATATCCAAGCAAATCTGCTACAGTCTGAGATTTCATACAGTATGGTTTGAAAACATAGCTAACACAGAGAAAGAGGAGCTCTAGTCTACCCTGTACCTGGAGAAATCACAGTATGTAGCAAAGATGTTTTGTTTATCATGCATGTTCAATATCATCCATTCTAACAATCACACCACTTCGTATGTCCATCAGGTGAGCTACTCTATGCCATTTTGCAACATTACTGTATACGCTATAATTTTCGCGTACATAAATTTTCGCGAATTGTTGCTGTCACACATTTTCGCGAGTGGTTAAATTCGCGATTGGGGGACTAGAGAAAATATGAAGTGGCAAAGAAAGTGTGAATTTTCAACTTACTAGCAAATAAGAATGATACTAGTTATACACTGCATGAAAAAAACTTACCAAACTCTGCGAACTAGTAAGTTATAATTCAACATTTTTGAAGTGGTTAAGTCCTTCGCGCTAGATTTTTGACGATTGTTCCCTTTGCGATAATGGATTGGCTCTCTACAGTATTCGTAAGTAGACGTGGACGTGCGTAAACAAGCTTAGCCAGTATGGTCTGTTCGGTAAGCCATGACATGGTATACTAGTACTGAAATGTTCGTATCATCAAGGCAAGGGATTCATTTTGGAAGGTAATATTTTCGCGTGTTGTTAATTTCGCGAATAGCTCCCGACTCGCGAAATTCGCGAAAATAAAACCCCCGCGAAATATATAGCGTATACAGTATCTGTTTACGCTTTCAACTAAAAGTATTAGTTTGAAAATTAAAGTGCAATTGTATTATCACCAATCAAACTTTTTTTGTTATTGCAAAGGATTGACAAATTGCCCTTCATGGCCATAAAACAGCACTGATTTATTTTTATTTTTTTGAATAATCAATGCTGCTTTGCATCGATGAAGGGCAATTTGTCAATCAGTCACAAATAAAAAATTAAAACAATTTGATGCAAGGATTCATTCATTTGAAGGAATTTTGTTTGTTTTAGGCAACCTCACATTGAAGAACATACAAACTGTGAAACACTGGCTAAGAATTTGCTTACTGAAATCATTCAATTACTCTTATGTGTGTCACAGTAAAGCATTGTTTCTGTCATTGTAGTATACATACTCAGACTTTCCAAGCACTTTGTTTAGGTGATCCAGAATGTCATCTTTCTCCTTGTCTTCCACATCGATGAGAACTTCATCACCTTCATCTGCACATGAACCACAAAACCAACCAAGAAATATTAGGGTGAAGTACTTCTGTTTTTGATTCAGAATTTTGCATTTTACATGTCCATGTGCAATACATATTCAGGTTTATCTGTTTCCTGATATGTTTATATGAGTAAACTTTCTGGGCTCTATATTAAAGGGACATTCCAGGCGATTTTCATAATTTCACATCATGTAGTACATAAATCAACAGCTCCATGTATGGATTTGTGGAATTTATTGTGGTTCTTGAGCAGAGAAACAATACTTTGAAAAACCTTACACGAATTACACAGAACAAGGATGATGACATAGGAGGTTCACATATTCCAGAAATGTAGCAGTGTAATCCATTACAATACCGCTTGCTTGCGAGTTCACCTGTGTATAATCTATGCATGCCTTCTTCTTTTGTTCTGCTTCCAAGAGCCCCAAGTCATGCATTCTAATGGGAACCTGCCATGTCATTATCCTTGTTCATTACAATTTGTTATAAATTTTGAAAATATTCTTATTTTTCATCCCAATTATCATAAATACTGAAACTCTGTCCTCAGTATAACTAAATAGTGGTTCAAATGTAAATATATGAAAATCATCCGGAGGTCTCCTTTAATTGTAAGATTGAAATTATGTTAATGCAACAACAGAATACCTAATTTTGCCTTTTATTTTATTCTAGGTGCATAACATATAGGACACATTGTACATTTCACTGCATGTCTGATTTGTAACAAAATCTACAGCTGGTGACAGAATTTTCAAAAAGTGAAATAAATTTGCCATGCCCAAGGACTTCACTGCAATGGGAGTAACCTGTATCATTTTGCATACATGTAATAAAAACAAAACAAAACAAACAAAAAAAAGACAAAAATGGTTTACTTTTTAATTAATAGAATTTTACAACAGCACTTTGGGGATGGGGTGGGTGAGGATTGTCCCCTTCCATGGTAAGGAGCTGCAGCATATTTAAGCTTTTTTTTTTTTTTTTTTTTTTGCATTTGTGATGTGTCGAACTTCTATCTGACACTTACTAAGAAAACAGCGAATGAATGGAGATGGCGTGATGTTCTTGAAGGTCTGCATCTGAACTGAAGGATTCTTGTACTGCAGCTGAGGTAGGTGATAGAAGACAAACTCTCTGTGGATAAAACAAAAATTCAAGTTTGGAACATATCATTTTTTGAGTATCAAACATCTAGACATGCAAAAACAGCAAAATTAATGGAGGGATGACGGTAGAAGAAATACAATACACTTTGAAATATCCTTAAAACTACACATTTCAAGGCACAGCACATTGTTTTCATCAGCATAAAGCACATTGCTCTACAGTGTCAGTAGACAAATTTGATATTGATCAACGAACGTTTAGGGTTCCTCCTTTTGAAACATCTTGTGCACTGTATTTTTACTTCATTGTCTATCTCTGATTCTCTCCAACATGTGGTTTTGCTCTGTTTGAAAGTCTTCATTAATTTTACCCCCTACATCAACATGCTACTTTGACATCAAATGTACAGACTGCATGCTTTGAAATGCTAGCAGTTACAAGGTGAGTAATAAAATGATAGACAAATACAGTTTTAAATTTACTCCAATGGATTTCCCTTTTCCAGTAGCTTGTCATTTTGATAGAAAAAAAAAGTAAAAATATATACATATATATGCAAATTATTCAATTAAATATGTGTGTAACTTCTCTTCTCAACTGTATCTAAAATGGACCCCCTCAACCTCTCTCTTTAATAGCAGAGAGTGTAAATACTGATACTGTAGTTTATTGCATTCACAGACAATGTACTGACACCAAGGTATATCCACGAACCCTTCTGACAAAGAGGTTCATTTAATAGATTAATAGATCTATATATACATTGTACTGTATATGCCACGAATAGAGCATATACAGTGTATACAGCGAGTCTAAATTGGGACTTCCCAACAATTTTGCAGGTGTTTAAATTCGTGGTTATGGAGTACAGTGCTGAATGAAGAAATCTATACATTATATACAAGCTTAAGGTAAGTGCGTGTCACTCATATCGGAATAAGAGTCAATATTTTTGCGTCTTTAAATTTGCGAGTAGCACCTGACTCGCAAAATTCACAAAAATCAAAACCTCGCGAAATATTCTAAATATTAAGCAGGATTAAACTGCAACCAGCCCCAATGCGATAACTGTGTACAAGGAGCGCCCCGGGGTTAGGCACGCAGTAACTAACACATAAAAAACAAGGGGAACCTTTCTTGCATATAGTGTAGTTTTAGCTAGACATGGTGCTGCACATTAATAATTTGCCTCATAGTAATGCCATAAAGGGAATGACACCCAAATACAGAAAGAGGCTGAGCTATGAAATGCGTAAATTAGCAGAACATGTCTGAGAAGTCTGAGGAAAATCAGACAATCAATTGCAAGAATATACTCTTTCATGATGAAATTTCAGTGGAGCAATCACATCGCCGGAAAATTTTTGATGAGAAGACTACTAAAATTGGATCTACAGTTCGTAACGTCACATACCAATGTACAAGTGTATATAAAAGTTGTACAATATAGGCTCTAGCTATATGTTTAAAGAAAAAAAATTGTAGGCTCCTATTAAAAGAGAATTCCACAAAATTTCATTTGTCGCGACGGCGGTAATTTAATACACATGCATTCTATTCCCTTGTCTTGACTCGTTATTGACATAGATCTACATGTATGTTTAGTGGTAATTCCCCTGGCTTTCTGAATAGGGTTGTGTTCTTTCATAATGCTGGAAAAGTGAACATACAAATGTAAAATCAATCTTCTTTTTTATATAACTTATAACTGTCCATATTCACAGGTATAATCACAACTTATTACAATGTAAATTTACGTATAAGGCATCACTTATTCTCAAGTCGTCACAGTAGTACAGTCTTCTCATGATGTCCTGTTTTCCTCAAACTTCACCTGACAGCCACCTGAACAAACAGATCGACATATCTATGTGTAAATAGACAGAAGGAGTCTTGGCTTTATCATTTTCTGACTTTTCGGCCCTCCTCCGTATTCAGGAGGGGGTTCCGTGAAGTCAGACGCAGACCGATCTTTCGCCACTATTCGGTCAAAAATGTACAGTACATAGACTACAGCACTAGGGTTTCTGGTTTGAACCCCAATTTGTTTAGTCCCATCTTAGCATATCTGTGTGGGTAAGAACTTCGCTAGTTAGCTTCGCATTTACCTTGCTCCTTTACTTTCCTGTCCGGATGTGTTGTAGTTGATGGTCAGTATTTTCACAGAATCCTTCAGATGTATTTTTCCCTGCTCAAGATAACGAATTGTCCTCCGAAGAGGAAATTTCCCTTTCATCGGCATTTTTACATGAAGTTTCTCAGCAATCCCACGACCTGCCGCTGAGAGTTGCACAATCGAACCGGAAGTGAACATGCACACGTGCAAGACGTGTGTGTCTCGTACATCTCGCGCATGTGGAATACGCGCACCACTTTTAATGGTACATTTTTGTATGTAAGTTGCATCAGAATCCCTTCCAGCGCTGGAACATTGTAAACAAACATCCCTGCGCCTGCCCGGCCCCGTTCGAATACCATTCCCTTCCAGCCGTCTCCATATCCCTCGCTTCTGGAGGCTACCCTTCCTTGCTTGCTACAACAATCAACGCACGAGATTCTATATTTTCGTGAAAAAAGGTAAGCGAGATCGAGACAACAAAGTCAAAGTATGCACAGAAGTAAGTAGTGCAGTGCTGTCAACGACAATCAAGATGACTATTATACCGGGTACTTGAATGAAGGCGCGTGGTGTGGCGTGGGCGTGGAGTGTTCTAGCCATTGTTAGACTGCATGGCTGTTGTCAGGAATTAAAAAAAAAAAAATAATGCAAAAACAAAAACAAAAAACGATGAATTGTTTAAGTTAGTGTTAACGTTTGTTGGTTCTAACGTTAGAGTTTAGAGAAGATGATGTGAAATAGAGTAAGTGCACTAGTTCGCGGCCATGCACCAGTTCGCGGCCGGGCCAGCGGTCTCCAGTTGATAAAATCTGGCCAATGGGCTGGCAGCCCGGTAACTTGTCACCATTCAACGGAGAATATCCTGCACAACATCAACATACCTGGGACTAACAGCAGTGCGAGGTCTAGTCGCTGTAAAATCTCTTGGAAACCAAGGTGTTCACCGCAAGAGCTTGAATTATAGGTATTATTAACACGTAAGTCAACTATTCTGGACGTAGCTAGACGGCTGTCATGTCCTTATATGTCGTTTTCTTGTTGAAATATTGATCGTAGAGGAGGGTTAGAATGTGATGACTACTCACCACGGACGATACATTGAAAATGACGAATCGCGAAGGAAACGGGGGGAGGTCGCGAACCGGAACACCATAGAGGGCGCTTGCTCTATATCGCGTCCGGGGGTAAAACGCCAGCCAAAATAAGCGTACAGAAATATAGAAAAGCATTTGAAATAGAACAAAAATATATTTTTTATTAATAAAACAAGTAAATTGAAAAATAAGATCACGCATCCATATACTTTGATGACTTGTAAGGGCGTGCCTCATAGCTGTCCCTGATCTTCAGTTCTGCTGTCCCTCATATTCCTTGAAGTCCTCTTCCTCTTCCAATTTGTCAATGGCTCATATTCAGTAATTTGGGGAAAATTTTGAGGAAATAGTTTTATTAATCAAAACTAATATTTATAGATTGGGAAAATAGCATTTACAGTTTGATATGTTTCATTCTTGATGGAAAAAAACAAGTCACTTTGCGCTGGACAAAACCCAAAAGCGCGAGGCGGCCGCGAACCAGAACACCCCGGCCGCAAACCGGAACGCGCTGTACCGGATCGCGGCCGCGGTCTTTTTTGACCAACGGGATGGACATTGGTCTTGCAATGGTGACAATATGGTGTATTGGTAAGTGGTCAATCTCTATGATATAACCTGGATTAGAGCAATCTGCACGTTTGCATTTCAGAGTGGAAAAACCCTTAAGCGGCCGCAAACCGGTGCACTTACTCTAGATCTTCATCAGTGTGTAGCGGTTTTGATCATCATGATCATATTGTCTGGTATTCTGGCTGCTGTAAATTACGCTGTCTGGCGGCCCCAGTATTTTGCCAACATCCACGCGAACTTTCTTTGTGCGCCGACACATGACAGGTGCGCACTACATTCTCCACCTTTGTCATCGTGCCGAGGTACGCGTATTTCACATTCCAACAGTAGTCGGATTTTCATAAACACACCCCTTGTTTTGCTGTCACGGAAACAAACTACCAATTAGTGGCGAGCTGTGCATCTTTACCAGCCAATTACCACTCTCAAAGCTCCTGTCCGTGACGACTTTTTTCCGACCATGCTGTTTCATTTTCCACGCTTCCTCACTTCACGATTAGCTTTCATCCCGAGAGCACGTTCTATTCGTTGGAGTCACGCCGCATATCACATCACGTCGGGGTCACCACTGTAGGTATTCTTGCGTGGGCCTATATTGAGATACCTAACAATTACTCACCGAGTGGCTAACAGGACGCAACAGAGCTGAAGGCACCACCAGCAGGAGTGGTAGACGACCGTATCAGTAGTGGAATGCACTAGGGCACCAGAAGAGGTGAACGGTGTCCTTGTAGTGGTATTGCACTCCTGCTGGTGGTGCCTTCAGCTCTGTTGCGTCCTGTTAGCCACTCAGTGAGTAATTGTTAGGTATCTCAATATAGGCCCATGCAAGAATACCTACAAGTGCAGGTCAAACGGATGAGATGATGACTGCTGAATGCTGTATAAAGAATCAAGAGTATTTTAAGTAAATTTATAAGGTCGTTAACTTGTAGTGCGGGTTTCAAGACTTTCTTGGTGTCTTCTAACGATTAGACCTAGTATTTTTTCTTAATACAACTACTGTACCTTCATAACGGAATAATTGATGTCTTTCTCATCTTATACATGCATGTTAGAATTCATACCCACAATTTACCTTACACCTTCGTATTGAGTGTACAACAAAGAAAAATGGTAATTAAGGCTCAAATTTCATGTTGTGCGGTTAAAAGTCGAACATGTCGAACATGTCGAACAATTTGTGTGGTAAAATCTTATTCTTAAGATAAATGTAAAGTAAAATGTGAATTGTAAGTTTACTTAAATAGCATTTCTAGATTTTTATGTCATATTTTGGTGACTTCGGCCCATACATGTATGACTATTAATGAGCTAGTAAGTGAGGTAGGTCTGCGAAGTTCCATGTATGCAAAGAATTTTGCAATCATGCAGTGATACATGCATTCGGAATTACCATGATGTCGTTCTGTAATACCTTGTATACGGTATACAATTGTATAGTTGTTTACTTATAACCAGACAGACCAAATCGTGCTGCTGTGTTCTGAGAATGCTTTTCAACAGCACTTCTACTATTCTAGAGAGAGGGTTTCTAATCTAAAAATCACATTTTGGCACATCTGCATCTTGTAATATACTTTAATTTGTACTATTTTTTGTGAGTAGGAGGTCAGATTTTTGTGTACCCTCAATACAACCAAGTAGGAAAATGAAATTTTACTATTCATACCAGGGGTGGATCCAGGAATTCCTTTACAAAATTAAAGGGGGGGGGGGCATGCACCCCATCCCACCTCAATTTTTTTTCTGTTTATTTCTTTTGTTTTCACAAAAAAATTATGGGGGCGGGGGGGGGGGGGGGGGGGGGGGCATGCGCCTGGTGCACCCCCACCTGAATCCACCACTGCATACATTGTATTTAGCATATTGCTATCAGATGATGATTCTTTCTTTTTAAATCTTAAATTATGTTCCTTTTACCTTCATGATTACTGGCTGTAAATTTGAATTACAGGAAAACAGTTAAGGAAAATGTTTGAACAGAGTTGATTTAACTTAAAGAACTTTTGAATGAAACTTGAAATGTATCTACAAAGTTGTTCAAAATTCTCTTTGGATTACTGGAATCAGAGCTGCCTGAGTCCCCCACTGCTGGGTCTGCAGGAGGCTTATTGAAAAACCCAGTAGTAGGGTGCCTACAGCATTTCTTCATGTCTCAAAATAAGAGAATATAAGTATTTGTCTTATTCTTGTATTTTTGCCCATTGGGATGCTTATACATGCAACACAACAATATTTTCCTGGATGCTATAGAAGTCTTGGGAATTCCCAATCCCTTGATTTTGATAGGGTGAATGCAGGTGCTTCATATTTTTTTTTTAAAATGGGGGGGGGGGGGGTCATGGGAGGAGTCTTGTGAAGTGTATCTTCTTTTGACCTGTTTCAATTGGCCAATGACCTCACAGTGTCCCGGATTGACCACATTGGAGCTGCTGACTCTCATAAATTGCTTGAGTATTTTGCTGATTCCTTTTTTTCTACCCTTGCAGCATTTTGACAGCCAACCTCCACCCTGAGTAACCATGGCAGCACCTGCTTTGCATGGCACAGAGGATCTTGATTCTTTGGAATCAGATGTGAGACATGGGTCCACTCCTGAGGGTGGTGAGGGGTTGAATGGTATACTGGAGAACAAGTCTGAAGGGCATCCCAAAGTTACCATGGTAACATGCAGTCTAGATGGAGAGAAACAGGCATCTACTAATGATGCACACACCAGTGCTGTGGTTGCTATGGATGATCACGCTGCGAAGTCTCCTAGCAGTGGGTCCGCTGATGCAGTTGCCAAGGAGACAGAGATGGAGCTTCAGGGATGCTGTGCAGCTGCTGCGGATGCCCCTACCCTGGGGTTGCTGGAGGACCTAGACTCTTTGATGGCCACTAAGGGAAAACCCTGTTGCAGCAAGAGAGAGCGAAGCACCAGTTCCTGCACCTCTTCACAGGGCTGCCATGCAAAAGACTGCGAGAAGCAGGTCTCGGGTGTGGTGAAAGGGGTCCATGCTAAACTGAGGAGGAAACTCAAAGAAGGTATTGCTTGGATCATAGAGTTTTAAGCCTTATGGTTTGGCAATAAAATGATTTGAAGTTACAGAAATTAGGATTTGAAATATAAAGTTATGATTTCATTTTTATTTATTTATCTATTTGTTGTTGTTTTTTATGCTTCCGAGATCAAGCATTAAATACAGTTCCTTCTGAAGGAAACATTTTCAAAACACATTATATATACTCTCTCTGTACTACACTCACTATTTATGCAGTAGTTATGTGCTGCATTATAAAGTACAAATTATTGTACTTACCGTAGAACTTGTTTTTATCATAATGTGACTTGATAAGGTAAGTGTGTGCATTCTCACTGACTCTACAGTGTAGGCTTACATCTGCAGGTCGCATGCCTGAGAACTACAGTACCATACCCTTGCTTGTTTGTTTTTGTTTTCATGCAAAGTGTGTGCAAACAAGATCCTGAGAGTAAAATGACCATATATATGACATGCAGCTCTGGAGAGAAGGGAGCTGACTGTGAATGCAGGAAAGAAGGTTTTTTGACCTCATTTGATATTAGTGAGATGGAGGAAACAGAGTAGTGTCTGTGTGAGTGATACCACGTGATAAGGGTATAGGAGCAAATTAAACTCTATCCCTATACCAAATGCATGCACTGGGTCTAATGCATGTGTGATAGGATTACTGGGAGTCCGTTTGTATGTGAGAGATGCCAAGGTAAGATGTCACAAAGCAGCCTCACTATACTATAAATGGAACTGCATGGCCAAGGTATGAGATAAAGAGGTTCTGCTTTCTGTTTGGTGTGTTATACATAAGGGAAAGTAAAGCAGCAGTGATCATCTCTGTATGATGCAATAGTTTACTGACTATTGCTAACCACTGCCTGGGGCGAACCATGAGAGGTCGGTATCATTCACCTGTTAGTGGTGTGGGTATACATGTGGGTTGACCATTTCTAACTCCCTGCTCTTTGTGTTGAATGAATGAAATAGATTGGTGATTGCAATGTTTGTGGGAACTGCACAGTATCCCACGCATCGGCAGATTATATGGGTTAAGTATTACCAGTATGCATGTTTTCAGCAGAAAACAGACAGAGAAGAGATCTTGCGAAAATTGCATTACATGGTACAATGGTTGTATGTAGAACTCCATGTACTGGTACACTGAACTAATTTCTGTTGGAGGCAGGTTGGAAGTCCTTCAGTGTCAACATGCTCAACACTTCAAAATGAAACAGCGCCCTCATGTGGGCCTTTGTCGAGATGCCTATCATCTTTCAGCATTGTCTCACATGCCAATAGTGATTATGAGTTAGTGGTTTGAAATCCTCCAGCTGAGTTGGATTGTGTCTTCCTAGCAACTCAAACACACACCCGAAGACAACACAAATGCTAAACATAGGTGCAGCCAATCTCAGTACAAATTTGCAAAGACCTCAGCAGGGATGCAAGCTATCATAGAGTCCAGAGTGACAGCGATATGGTTGGATACAATTACATGATTTGAAAACATGACAGAGTCAAGACTTATCATGCTAGAGTGGAAACAGAAATACCTCGTACTGAATTTAAGAGCAAAATACTGTTCTACTTCACTGTTAAAAACAAAAGCAAAAAAGAAAAAGAAAAAAAGAAAGACAATTACAGATGTATTTTCCATGAGTTTTACAGTTGGAATAACCTGATTTCTTGTTTGAAATTCAATTTTATTTTATTTTTTTTTTTTTTTGGGGGGGGGGAGGGGGTTTGATACTTTACCACGCTCATTATTTCCCATAGACATTACTATTAGAAAAAAACAAAACATTCAGGTAACAGGTATCAATGGCATTTGTACATACATAGATCTCTTTGAATTGACAGTATAAATCTTAAAGGGACTGTACAGTTCTGGTTGAGGTGAGGATTTAGCTTTTAATGTTTTGCGAAATATTCAGAAACCACTCGATGTCAGAGAGCATATGGCCATTTTTACAATCAGTGGTGTAAAACACGGTTTTGGCACTAATTGGTGTATAACTTTCTTATACACTGACAGATATGCATTATTTTTTCTCATAAACTTACCACCCACAGTGTCTACCTTGGGTACCTTAATGAACTTTCCTCTCTTTTTCTTTCAGATGTGGCATGCACTTACATGCTTGAAATCCAACACTTTTGTTGTATGCACTCTGACATGGTTTTTTTGTCAGACCTAGCATATTAAATTGTTTATTCCTTTTCATTATTTTTGTTGTTGTGGTGATAGACAGGTATCCAACATTAAGAACTATTATGTTTACCAGGTTCTGCTTTGTCTTCTTTAAAGGACAAGTTCACCTTCATAAACATAAGGATTGAGAGAATGCTACAATATTAGTAGAACACATCAGTGAAAGTTTGAGGAAAATTGGACAATCGATGCAAAAGTTATGAATTTTTAAAATTTTTGTGTTGGAACCGCTGGATGAGGAGACTACTACAGCTTGTGAGTCATATGCGTACAACAGTATAAAGAAAATGTAAAGAAAATTCAACATATTTTCACTTTTTTCGCATAATAAAAGAGCACTTGACTTGCCTCTTTCTAAAGGCAGGGGGGATAATATTACCCATAACATTTGTCGGTAACGAGTAGGGGGAATGCGTACTTTTTTCAAAAGATGAAATTTTGTGAAATTCTCTTTATATTTTCCTTATATTGTTGTACGCATGTGACATCTAAGTTATTCACACACTGCAGTAGTCTTCTCATCCAGCGGTTACTGCACAAAAACTTCAAAAATTCATAACTTTTGAACGGATTGTCCGATTTCCCTCAAACTTTCAATGATGTGTTTTACTAATATTGCTACATTCTCTCAATCCTTATGTTTATGAAGGTGAACTTGTCCTTTAAAGACTGAAATTGTCCAAACTTTATGTTTCGGAGGTGACATTTTCCGTTAACAATTAACCCCTCTTTTGAGTGAGCTCTTGCTCACAATTATAAATTTCAACTTTGCTAATTTCCATCAAAACAGAATAGTAATCAATCTGACTTAACTTCGATCCAAAGATTATTTGATTCAAACAGCTTATAAATTTTTGGTCAGTGTTTATAAATTTATGCAACTTTTCCGTTAACTTTTCTGTCACCTCCGAGACAGCAGATTTATGTATTTGATTTTTTTTATTCTTGACATCAGTTATACATTACATTTACAAAAATGTAACATATGCCCTCACATTATCTCTGAAGGAAGCTAGTAGAAATATAGCCTGTTGTTTTCATTTCGGAGCAATTTACAATTTTCCGTTAACACTTGTCACCTCCGAAACAATCGTCACCTCCGAAACAACAAGCGTACCATATTTGATAATTTCTCGAAGACAAAGCAATTTTGTTTGATTCTGTCCAATTGACAGGAATCTCTTTTGGATGAAAATAGTAATATGGCAACAGGAAGTGAGAATTTTCTAAAGATTAATAAAAGATCTAATAAAAACTAAGAATTACTGTTTCGGAGGTGACAAAACACTGTTAACAGGAGTTTTTGCTCATTTCTATTGAAGAGAAACCATATCACGTACACCAATGGTTTCATTTATTTTATTAACATAAGTCTCAAAGTGGAGAAATCAACTAACACACTCTCACTCTTATTTCTATTACTATACTGTACGTTTTAGGGCAAATTTAAATTTTTTTCACTTTTTTAACAAAGAGAATGCACAAAATACACCCATCTGTTGTATATATAATATTGTAATCAAGATCAATTTTCCTGCTTTAGTTAAGTAAACATATAGATGCTTTCATCTTAGAAGCTTGATTTCAAATTTAAGCAATTTAGTTGTGAAGATTTACCAATCAAAGCTTTCCATGTAGGTTGCTTTTTCTTGTGTTTCGGAGGTGACATTGTTTGTTAACACCGTATTGTTATGTGATAGTGAAAGGCAAGACTTCAGTTCCTTTTCACTATCTATTAACATTTTCAAATACATTTAATATCTACAAAATCATCGCAATAGAAGTGACTTTTGTATACCTAGCTCACCAGAATTCCCTTGATACCAAAGTGATACATGTGGCAGTTCATGCATGCCCTAGTCCACGATCTTTAAAAAAAAAAAAAATAATAATCAAACTCCACAAAAAGGCCACATGCCTATAGCTGGTGCCCAACTTGTTCTTGAATTCTTAGTTGTTGTTTTTCCATGTACAACGTGGTAATCATAAACAAAATTATGTGATTTTTTTTTTAATATGACAATAATTATTACATTTTCCAAGTTGAACCAACTGTTTATGACATTGTATTTTTTAAGATTATTGAAGTTATCTGACAACTAAAGTGAACAGAGGAACAAGTCCCCAGGACTGGAAAGGGAAAAATCCAAAAACAAGATTTGTAGTTCTATCTCGATATAATTTTGATGACGTGTTTACCTTGTTTTGTTATCATGTTTTATCTTAGAATTTGGCTTTAAGTACTTGAATTTCAAGGAAAAGAAAATGGTTTCTTAAAGGACAAGTCCACCTTCATATACATGTGGATTGAGTGAATGCAACAACATTAGTAGAACACATCATTGAAAGTTTGGGAAATTGGACAATCCATTCAAAAGTTATGGGTTTTTTAAAGTATCTATGCAATCACTGCTGGATGAGACGACTACGACAGTGTATGATGTCACATGCATACAACGATATAAAGAAAATATAAGTGAATTTCACAAAACTTTACTTTTTGAAAAAAAGTGCACATTTCTTCAACTTGCTACTGATGTATGTTAGGGCAATATTATTCACCCTGCCTTCCAAAAGAGAGAAGTCAAGTGTTCTTTTGTTATGCAAGAAAAGTGAAAATATGTTGAATTTTCTTGATACTTTCTCTATAACCTTGTACACCTGTGACATCACAAGCTATAGAAGTCTTCTCATTCAGCTTTGACTGAGCTGAAACTTCAAAAATTCATAACTCTGGAACGGATTGCCTTATTTTCCTCAAATTCTCACTGATGTGTTTTACTAATATTGCTGTATTTACTCAACCCTCGTGTCTATTGAGGTGAACTTGTCCTTTTTCGGTCCCTTATAGGGTTATTTGAGACCAGTTTGTGTCCGGGACCTTCTGTGAAGTTGATGGGTAAAATTACTGAACAAAAAAAAAAAAAAAAAAATCCCCATAAGTTCACACAAAAGCATTATGCTGCTCTCTTCAGCTGGGAAACACAAACTGTTGTCTTAACCAAACTGTAAAAACTTGCTAAAGATTAGTATGAATTACAATCTAAAACAAAATATGAGCTGGTATCCACTATCATGAAAGAGAATAACGAAACAAAATAACAAGTAAGAACTGAAAGAAAGAGCTTATATTTGAAAATTAAAGCCATGAGGAAAGATATGAATGTTCACAATACATTAGTTAACACCTGAGAAGTTGGGTTGTTTCTGTGTTGTGTCACCTCCAAAACAATAAAATGATTTTTTATCTTATACTTTTTACTCTCAAAAGTGACTAATATATATGATTTGCTGGTAATTTTCAAGCAATTCAGAAAGATACATAAAATATATTTTAGTAATGTCAACAGTTTAAATGAATCTGGTATATATAAAATTTATCCCAGATGAACCAAACACCTTTCACCAGTATTATAACATTTGTATCGTGGCTATCAAGAATGATGAAGAATTCATGAACATCCTTGAATTAATCTATTTATAATACTATGTGCAAACAAAAACATAATACAAGTCAAATAAGAATTTTTGCTTTTGGCATTCATAACCTATGTCCCCACCACAAAAAAGTACAATGGTACCCTCTGCAACGATAACTTTAAAGATAATGAATCAATCTAAAATACAATTTGAGGGATTGAAACTATAACTCATTGCCCACACCTTACAGAAAACCCCATTCAATATGCTTCGGAGGTCAAAGAGAAATGAGGATTTTTGCAGAGCATGTCAGGAATCCCTTCCCTCTAAGTTCTGTATATTGTGTTTACACATTAATATGCAGTCCCAAGAGCATCCAAGTGCTAAACTTGGAAGAATCAGACTCCTGGCATCCTTTACAACAATCCACATTTCTTTGAGACCACTTAACCAAATTGACTGGGGCTTTCTGCAAAATAGAGCTAAGATGTTATAATTTAAGACCCCAAAGTAGATTTTCGCTGATTTAATCATATTGGGTGCTATCAATGCAAAAGTCTAATTGTAATTTTTTTTTTTTTTTTTTTTTTTTGGGGGGGGGGGGGGGGGACATACTATATGAATACTTGAACACAATGTTCATTGAATGTCACCTCCGAAACAAAGTTATTCTTCCCTGGTGTTGTGGAATAAAATGTTTTGAGAGCAAAGAAACATTACTAAAATGATCTTACACCCTCATTTCAATTTAAGGTAGAAAATGGAATGCCATGTTTCTTCAGGTTACAATATCTAGCTTATGTCCGTCATATTCTTACTGTAAATGAATATTTCAACACAATGTTAACATTGAATGTCACCTCCGAAACGAAGTGATTCTTCCCTGGTGTTGTGGAATAAAATGTTCTGAGAGCAAAGAAACATTACTAAAATGATCTCACACCCTCATCTCAATTTAAGGTAGAAAATTGAATGCCATGTTTCTTCAGATTACAATATTTAGCTTACAACCTTCGTCCAAATGGAAGGCAAACTACCGGTGCCCATGCTAATTAATGAAGTGTAAAAAAACACTTGTTCTGTGTGGTTTATCTGCCTGAAACAGGAGTTAATTTCTTGTTCTCGAGTTATAATGATTAAAAACATTGATAAAAAGAAGAAGTTTTGTGTTATTGTCACTTATTCTCAAAAAAACTGAGTGTTAATATTAATGTCACCTCCGAAACATTCTATTATGTTAACTGTCACCTCCGAAACATCCATGTGTGAAAAATCCAAGATTTAAAGAAATGATTGGAATTTCATTTAACCTACATAGGAAGGTAGCCCTTCTTAAAGTCTTGTTATAGTATAGAGTTTGACCTGGCTTGCCCTCCAATAAATAGTTAAAATCTTAAAAATTGCATGTCAATTGGTATTTTTACCAAAAATTTATAAATCTCATGTATCTTTTTTTAATTCACTTTATATTCAACCCCCAAATAGTTTTGATTCACAAACTATATATTGTTGTTAACCATATAAACTTTGCATGGTGAAGTTTGACTACAGAGTTTTGTCATTATGGTGCAATTCATGAAAACAAAATTTTGCTTAAATTTACTTCAGGTGCCAGGGTTTTCCTTAAATTACACCAATAACTCTTCAGCTTTAAGGTCTGAAATGTTATTTTTTCAAAAATTTGAATAATTTCCAACAAGAATCAAACAGAATAATGAAACAATATTTTGTTTGAAATTTTGACCCTCTGAGTACAAAAGTTACACCACTGATCGTAAAAAAGGCCATATACAATTCAAAGGGGAATCAAAAGTTTATTTGATGAAAATCGGTTTTGAAATGACTGATATATCCAAAAACAAGGTGAAACAAAGAGATCCTAATAAAAGGCATAGCCTGTCACCTTTTATTATAGGCCTATCGCTTTTTTGATACTGTATACGCTATAATTTTCGCGTACATAAATTTTCGCGAATTGCCGATGTCACACATTTTCGCGAGTGCTTAAATTCGCGATTGGGGGACCAGAGAAAATATGAAGTGGCAAAGAAAGTGTGAATTTTCAACTTACTAGCATATAAGAATGATACTAGTTATACACTGCATAAAAAAGACTTGCCAAACTCTGCGAACTAGTAAGTTAGAATTCAACATTTTTGAAGTGGTTAAGTCCATTGCGCTAGATTTCTGACGAGTGGTCCCCTTGTGATAATGGATTGGCTCTCTACAGTATTCGTAAGTAGACATGGACGTGCGTAAACAAGCTTAGCCAGTATGGTCTGTTCGGTAAGCCGTGACATGGTATTCTAGTACTGAAATGTTTGTATCATCAAGGCAAGGGATTCATTTTGGAAGGTAATATTTTCGCGTGTTGTTAATTTCGCGAATAGCTCCTGACTTGCGAAATTCGCGAAAATAAAACCCCCGCGAAATATATAGCGTATACAGTATCTCGGCCATTTGAAAACCAATTTTCATTTATAAAATAAACATTGAATCCTTCTTAAAATGACATGCTCTTTCATATTTCATAAGAGGTTTCTCATTATCTTACTTACAAATGTTATAAACCTGTGTCCTCCCCTCAACCAGTACTGTATTATTTTGCTGGTGAGGGGTTTGCCTATGCTGATGCATATTTTTTTTCCCCCATACCTTTGAATAAAACATTCAGAACAATCAGCAAAGTTTGATAATATCTGAAATTGAGCCTTGACTATCTAAAGCAGTGTTTTGAAACATGGAGTGCAGGTAATCAAAGTTTAGGCCAGCTGTACACCCAGTAGGGGGCAGGACTTGATCTATGGTTCCATGATCAGGAGATGTTGATGACTGCATGTGATGAGTACCTAGCGTGCGTGACCTCCGACCTCCGCCATTTTGAAGAAATTGCCATCTGTCTGGATATCAGGTGTTGTTCATGTGGTGATACATATAATAGGTTTGTTAAAGCCCCTGCAAATCTAGGGGGCTCATAAAAATCCATTTGATAGTTTTTGTAAAATAAACTCTTATTCTGGGAGAAAAGTTCTTCGCTGTACAAACAGTTGTTGGGGTACCATACAGGAGGATCCCCAGTAAGCCAAGCCTACATTGTCAATATTTAGGGCCTCATTTTACCCGAAGAAGTAAATAAACACTTTTTAACAAACAATCGACTTACAACTATGACAGACTATTTCACACAACAAAACATTCATGGTCATGTAGACACAGGTGATGCTAAAAAAAAGAAAAGAAGAAAGGGATAGCGATAATGGAAGATAATGAGTAAGAACAGGGACGAAAAAAAAAATAGAAAGACTCCTTGTTCACTGAACAATTGGTACTATACACTGTACAAATACAACACTATTGAAGGTACAAGACAACTTTTATTTGCAAGATATTTATAAACAAGTGACGTTTACTGATATCAGCAACAACAACGAAAAAATAAATAAAGATCACACAAAAGCTACGACTTTAACCCGGTGACGACGGTTTGATTTTGCTGCAACATGCATTTCCCATAGACGCTTTAAAACAGGTTAAAAGTATAGTTCAGTGTCTGCAAACATGGTTTGTGTACATACATGTGAATAATATACTAATGATGAAATGAGAGATAAAAATATATCTTACGTTATTAGCTTCGTAATTTGTATAATGATATTCAAATGCCACAACCACTGTCAGACCCCAATAGTGTGATAAGAACACTAATTCCCATGGATTTTTGTTTTAAAGTCATGTGGTTAAGTAGTGTCCTTGGAAAGGATATTTCTGACCTATTTTTATATTTTCTGAACTAATTTACATACATAAAATTAACTTATTCATTTACTCATTTCCATATTCTTGGCTTTCAAGGTTCGTCTACAAGGTACAGCGTATATGAATTTCACATTTACAGGTATAGGTTGTGTTGTGTCTATGTGTGTGTGTGTGTGTGTGTGTGTGAGTTTGGCTATATCATTGTCCTTGTTATTACACGAATACCTGTCTGAGCTTTGTAGTTCATTGTTGCGCCATAGCAACAGCTAAACCAGCTTTGTAGTGGAAACAATTTTCCTCGTCGTCATGGTAGTTGTTGTCATCGTAGCTCACGTTATGTTTTCAACCTTTTATGACAACAAATCCCTGACATTTCCTAGTTGGTTATACCCTCTGGCCAGTAAAAATAGCAAGACTCAAAGGGTCTGTAATCCCAGATTTTCGTACAGAGAAGAAAAATTCATTCAGCTGGAGAGTGTGTACCCGGGTACACAATGTACTTTAGGCTCATTCATACAGCCACCAATAGTTGTGATTATTTAGGTTAGGATTTAAATCGCAGTGCATAAAACATTTTTTTTTTAAATTGAGTGTGGACATAATGATTACTTTCACTTGCATTTTAATCTCACAAATCTTGGGTCCTGAGAAATTCGCGAAATCAAAATACATTATGAGAACATTCCTTGATTTACAGTCGTCATGCTTTTCTCTGATTAGTTGCAATTATTTGTGGTATGAAGTGTGTGTGAATTCTGTGCGAAATCAAACCAGATTTTTATATCTTATAATGCAAGCCGTGCGGGACAGTCAAGTCAAAGTCAGGTCAAACTCTGAGACTCGCGCACACACAGTTTGGCCTTGCTCATATCAGTGCGATTTGAGTCACAATTTCTCTTTATGAACCAGTGTGACTTGGCTTGTGATTCTTTGCCTGTGGACACGTGAACAAGGGTGCAAAAAAACCCAAAAGCGGGATTTGAATCGTGCTTTTCTATTGTATGTGAATGGGCCTAGTGTGTACTATCGTGCGATGGAAGAAAAACCCTGCCAGTTGGTCAGATTGGGCAAACAGGATACACCTCTGGCCTCACCTCCTCTTTATCTCTGTCAACACATCAGTGTTTATTGTTTTAGCTCTCTTCTGAGAGAAACAACCCCCCCCCCAAAAAAAAAGAAAAAAAAAGAGCAAAATAAGAGAAAGAGAAGAAAAAAACAAGAGTTGCATGGTTATGGCCATGGTGTAAAATTAGGGAAGCACACTCCTCACCCTACACAGCTATATTCACTTGATACTGCCTTGTCATGATTTATAGCAAATAGGCTCGTACGATTTGATTGAATGGATCAATACTCGATCAAGATATTCTTCACATGGTATGAGACTCTCTATTTTTTGTCATTCATTCGTTCATTCATTCATTCATTCATTCATTCATTCATTCATTCATTCATGTTCATCTTCGAAGAAATACTCATTTAACTTAAGCTTTAAAAATTATGCTTCTGGTAAATGAAGGTTTTGATAAATAGCATCTCTTCTCTCTCATTGTTATTCATTTAGTTGCTCAATACTGTGACATGTTGACAAAGAGCAAAAATTATTTAAAAAAAAAATTAACTAGACACTCAAGTACATAACATTAGTGCAAATATCAGAACATATGTATGGTATGATATTTTTACTAACTAGTGCATGTACATGATGTATCTTTTTTATTGTAACCTGTAAAGGGGTTACAGAATTTGTGTATGTGTACAAATATGTATGTATGTGTGTGTGTGTGTGTGTGTGTGTGTTTGTGAGTTAGAAGTTAGGGGTAGTGCTTTTGGTGAGATCAAGGGCAAGTGGCAATGCTCCCTTCCCCTCCCCTCCAAATGCTTAGATTTCTGGAGGGTTTTTTTTGTGTTGTTGTTGTTTTGTTTCTCTTTGTATGTTTGTTTGTTTTTTGCATTGAAGAACTCAATGTGTGGTGATCTTCTTCTCCCCCTCCCCTTCTGTGTTCCCTGTCTTGAGAAACACACATTCTTGAAACCAGGCATATGACACACCAGGGCTCGACGCTAACTTTTTGTCCCCGCCGAACGAGTTCGAGCAGGGGACTATGAAACGGGCTCCGTACGTGTGTGTGTCCGTCCGTCCGTCCGTCCGTCCGTCCGTGTGTCCGTGTGTGCGTCCGTGTGTGATCAAAATCTTCAATTTGCTACTTCTCTGTCATTTATGAGCCAATTTTGATTCTGTTTGCTTTATATGATAGCACTACATGGGAGCTTTGAAACTTGTACACAGAATTTCAGTCGTGACCTTTGACCTTGACCTTTGACCTATATTGTACATTTTGCTACAAAATGCTACTCCTTCGCCATTTCTAACCCGATTTTGATTCCGTTTGCTTTATGTGATGGCACTAGGTGAGGGCTTCAAAACTTCTACACAGAATTTTGACCTTTGACTTCTTTGACCTTTGACCTTGATTTTTGACCTGTATTGTACATTTTGCTACAAAATGCTACTCCTTCGCCATTTCTAACCCGATTTCGATTCCGTTTGCTTTATGTGATGGCACTAGGTGAGGGCTTCAAAACTTCTACACAGAATTTTGACCTTTGACTTCTTTGACCTTTGACCTTGATTTTTTGACATATTGTACATTTTGCTACAAAATGCTACTCCTTCGCCATTTCTAACCCGATTTCGATTCCGTTTGCTTTATGTGATGGCACTAGGTGAGGGCTTCAAAACTTCTACACAGAATTTTGACCTTTGACTTCTTTGACCTTTGACCTTGATTTTTGACCTGTATTGTACATTTTGCTACAAAATGCTACTCCTTCGCCATTTCTAACCCGATTTCACTTCCGTTTGCTTTATGTGATGGCACTAGGTGAGGGCTTCAAAACTTCTACACAGAATTTTGACCTTTGACTTCTTTGACCTTTGACCTTGATTTTTTGACCTATATTGTACATTTTGCTACAAAATGCTACTCCTTCGCCATTTCTAACCCGATTTCGATTCCGTTTGCTTTATGTGATGGCACTAGGTGAGGTCTTCAAAACTTGTGCACAGAATTTTGACCTTTGACTTCTTTGACCTTTGACCTTGATTTTTGACCTGTATTGTTCATTTTGCCACAAAATGCTACTCCTTCGCCATTTCTAACCCGATTTCACTTCCGTTTGCTTTATGTGATGGCACTAGGTGAGGGCTTCAAAACTTCTACACAGAATTTTGACCTTTGACTTCTTTGACCTTTGACCTTGATTTTTGACCTGTATTGTTCATTTTGCTACAAAATGCTACTCCTTCGCCATTTCTAACATGATTTCACTTCCGTTTGCTTTATGTGATGGCACTAGGTGAGGGCTTCAAAACTTCTACACAGAATTTTGACCTTTGACTTCTTTGACCTTTGACCTTGATTTTTTACCTATATTGTACATTTTGCTACTAAATGCTACTTCCGGCGGGGACATATATTACGCACCGCGTAATTTCTACTTTTCCTTGTTTCTCAGGTGGCTGAACACCACTGATATCCTTATTTCAAATTTGGTGGCCACAAAAAAAAAGAAGAAATGTATTGGCCTGAAATAGAAGGAAGCATAACCGTCTGTATTAGACAAATTAATTTGTATACCATGCATTGTAGTTGATCCTGAAGAGTACATTTTCCTTTGTGTGACTTCTCCCTACATTGTATGTGTGTTTGCTGCCATTATGAAATATGACAACATGCATAATGCCTACTCAGCCCCATTGCACACTTGATATGACATCAGTCAGTTTCAAGCATCTCATGTTGAGTCTACTTCCTTGAAGACATGGAACAGTTTACATCTGTCGAGTTATTTTTGGAAATTTTCCATAAAAGAGAAACTCCTTTTAAGTAGAATGAAAAGGAAAAAACAAAGTCCTGTAATATTTTATCTGTTTTGAAGACATTATAAAGGAAGGGCATCATCCATAAATTTCATGGCCTCCTGTCGTGTGATAGAAAGCAGAAACTTTTGGGTGAGCTTTAGAACCTCTGCATGTCAGTTTGTTTTGACAGCACAGGTGTTCTACTCTGATACATGATATGGAAAACAAAAAGAATTGTGTGTGCATGATTCATATGACATGATGTCGATATGATATCTGGGTATAGAGCACCTATGTGTCACACACTCAGAGTCTTGAAGTGTTTGCATTATGATGAAGCCTGGCCAGAATCCATTGTGCTGACAAAAAATGCAAACACATGCGTCAGAAGGGGTCAATCACTTATAGTGAGTTATCTTTGTATTCAATAGCTTTTGTCAGGTCTCATTCTTTTTAACCATTTAACAAAGCGATAGATTGTAAGACTTATACAATCAAGTGATGATATGAAGGATGTGGAGAGAGTTGGCAGTCATATGCAATAACACGTGTTTGTTTACTCTCTCTGCCTTGCAGCAAACAAATGGCATTGTTCAACTGTGATACCCAGTGTTTGTAATGGTGCGAGGGCGCATGCATTTCATACATGTTTAATATCAAACATAGATTAAAGATTGATGATAGCTGCCTTCCATTATACAATGTATGGATTGCAGTGTCATAGTTGCAGACAATACATCTGATACTAGTGTACTAGGTCCTTGCTTGTTGTGTTCACTTTCTTTTTATTAGGTGGGCATAATGCCCCTTTCATACAGAAAACACAAACAAGTTTATTCACAAATGAATGTGAATGTCTAGCTATGAAATGTCATGGCCATCTTCAACATAATGCTGAAATGCATTGAAGCAGAGACCTGCATCAATACAGTGTATTTGTAGCTATATTATGCATACATGTATTTTACTTTTTGTTCCTCAGCTACACAATGCTATGAAAGCATATTAGTATTTGAGGTTCAAGGTTTAAGGGGAGGGGGGAGGGAAGCGGGAATATGTAGGCCCTACATTGTGCACGGGTAGGTCTCTGATGATTTGCAATATAAACCAGATGCTAGAGAGGGGAAGAATTGTGATGCTGAGAAACACAAACTCCCAGGGTGCTCGGGAGAGGGGAGGTGGGGGCAGACCACTATTTTTCAGTGTAAACATTCACTCAGGCAGCAGCAGCAGCAGGGACTGATGCTGCTGGGACCACTGACGACGCCTTGTCCAGAAACAACTGATGAGTCATCTCTCATGCCCAGGGTAGTCGCTGAACCTCCCATTGTTGCAGCCAGACATGCACGAGTTAACCCTCAACTTACTAGGATCTCGGTGGTGCGACATCGAAAGAAAGAGCACATGTTGGCCACATGTGCAGTACCCTCATAGCTTTGTGTAGTTGTAGAAGAAAAAAAAAAGGTTTTAACACTTGTTTGCAAGTCTTTACATTTCAAGAGCAAATTGTGTGGTGTATAATATGAAACTCAGGGGGCACATATCATCTCAGGGTGACATCAATGCAAGACCTTGTATCTAAAAAATCGTTGAATTTTCAGGAAAGGGAAAAACTTTGTCATGCTCATAACATATTTGCAAATAACAGCTGTGTTGATGTCACATAATGTAAAAGCATTGTTTTGGATTAGGACCTATACATTTATAATTGTAATGTTAAAAACTCACATATCAGTATTTTTCATTACATTAAAAATTGAGATTTTATATGCCAGTTGAGATACAAGGTCTTTTTCCTCCAGGTAGGCCTAATGATATGTCAGATTTCTAATCAAATTCATTTCAGGAAGAGTATTATGTATGTATAATATGTCTGTCTGTCTGTCTGTCTGTCTGTCTGGCTGGCTGGCTGTCTGTCTATCTATCTATCTATCTGTATGTATATATTCATCGACTTATTTTTTTATATGTGTGGATCTAGTGAAAGCAGGAATATCGATCAACTATATCAGTGAAGTTTATGAAAAACATCGATGAGAGTGATTGTGAGATAGTGAAGACTCAAAAGGCTCCTAACCTCTCCACAGAGTGGATTGGAAAATATGTGTGATGAAGCCATGTAGAGTAACTGCACATGCATTTTACATAGAACATTACCATCGATTTTGGAGGCATCCAGAATTTAATTGCTTTCAAAGCAAGTTTACCTGGGAAAGGCATTTGATGTGATAGTGTCTGCTAGAATTGCCGACATAATTGATTGAATGGTAGAGCTAGGGTATAAATTCATGGTCATACTCATAGCATTGGTGGTAGATGCTGGCAGTCTGAGTCTTTGCAGGCATGTATTACTGCACAGAGGTCAAATCCAAGGGTTTTCCACTCAAGGGGGGATAAACAAGGGACCAGTACACCTGACACAAGGGTATTTACCTTTTTCTCCCTCTGAGGAATCACTTAGTGTTGTTCACAAATTCCCCAAACTTTACTTCCATTTATTTATTTATTTTTTTTTTTGGTCAGACAAATGTTGATTACAGCTTCCAAATTTTACAAAATGTGCATATTCAAAAATTACACTAACAATGACAGAATGCATGTTATATTGTTTGATCAAATATATGTTCAATATGAAAAGAAAATGAAAGTTGATTGTTGGAGCCCTTTCATCTTGTGAGACTTAGCTTTCTATTCCTCGAGTCACAAGTTTACAAGTGATGATTATTTTTTAAGGCTTTCAAAATTTCAGTATTGAAATATACTGAAATATTGTATTTGTTATTCATTGTATAATATTCTGTTTTCTGATATATCATCAAAAGAAACATAAAGAAAATATATTTTCATTCAGGGAATGAATCTTGGAGGCTTATTTACAGCTTTTAGCAGAGAGGTGTTCATCACCTCTTGTAGGAATTCTCACCATGTTTTTAGTCTTTGCAGGAGACTCTAGTTTTTGGAATAAGTTGAAGCTTTTTTTAGCGTGATCTGGCAATTTCCCACATTGTTCAAACCCACCCCCCTGGTCCCCCCCCCCCCCCCAAAAAAAAGGGCTTACTCTGCAGTAGAATAAGCCGTTAAATGTGTGTGCCTTTTCCCCACCAGGTAATGTGAAGAGGAAAAAAAGTTAATTTTCCAATATCTCCTTTTTAAAAGACTACCGGTACATAATAAGGGAAAACACAGACACATGCTCACAATAAGCCCAATTTTAATCACTTACATGTTTGTAAATGAACGTGAATTGATTATGGGTACATGGGAATGGGATAGCTTTCATTTCAAGGCAGCTGTGACCCATGTACACACATCACTGGAAGTGTTACTAGTGCAAATGTTTGTTACGATATTTTGATATTTGTTTTGATGATAACGCAATATTCAAATACTTCATTCATGACATACATGTATCATCTTGTGATCTCTCGGGGTGTAGATGATACAGTCATTATACAGGTGTAAACAGATAAAGCAGTCCCACAACAAACATAAGGTTTAGAGTTTGTGTATCCCTTTTGCAAGGTAAAATTAGATCCCTTTCTAAAGCTATTACACTGTAGAAGTAGGTAATTCTGACCTTTATTCATTAAAAAAAAACAAAAAAAAACTGGAAACTTCTTTATGATGAAAGGGGAAACAACACTACAGATTTCCAGTGAATTTATTCAGACTTTAAAAAATTTTCCAACTGTCATTCTTTGTACAAAAGGGGAGCATACTCTTGAATGACATGGGGTTGGCTTTTCATTATTCTGTTTGTTTGTTTTTTTAACTTGGAGGAGTATTACCATAAGATTTCATACATGATGTTGGGAAACATTATTTTTCTGAACCATGCAGAATTTTGTGACATTCGCCAAAAGAGATCGTAGAGAACCTTTTACGTCATCATGTGATTCTTAAATATATCTCACCAATGCTCATCTTGTAAAAATTTTCAGAAAGAATTCAACAATCATCTGAACGTATTTTCAATTCTGTTTTCAATGGCTTTAACACTGTACTATGAACTAGCTTCATGATTTAATGATGAGTTACTCGTCTAATGATCTTCTTTCCCATCCGACAGTTAAGAAAGACAAGAAAAAAAAAAGAAGAAAAGCAGTCAGAGCGTCTCGTGAAGGGTCATTTATCGTCAGAGAGTTGCCATATCTATTCTCATCTCTTCTCTTGGCCTGTATTGTTGGCTATGTGACGTTTGGAGCCAAGAAAGTGTGTGTTTCCCAGCTATTTAATTATGTGGGGGTTCTGCACCTGTTTTGAACATGGTTCACCATGGAAAAAATTAATTGGGCCAGAGCAGAGTCATACTATTTTTTTTTTTTTCAGCTCAGACATATCTGTAGCTTTCTCTCTTTGTCAAAAACAAGTGTCAGTGACTCTTGGCATGTAGGATCAACTCCTAATTTTGAATATGATTTGCAATGTGTAAGGTGATAAAACCCTGAATCTCCTTTTCATTGACCTAAAGGTAGTGTTATTAGGTATTAAAGAAAATTTTACCCAAGTTGATACCACGTTTCATGCTTGATTCTGCTAATATTACTGACTACATATGTATTTATTTGTAAGTAGTATCTCCGGTCATGTTGTAACCATCAGTTTTACTTTTCTTTCCAGTTCTGGATTTCATGACAGCATTGATCATGAAAAACTTGAATTTTGTCCAAATGAATTGAAAAAAAGAAAAGAAACATGTTTGGTGAACAAAGTTTCAAGGTGCTTGATGTGTACTACTTACTGCCTGCAACAGCATTATTGATACATGATAGGATGATAAGTACTGATCAGAAAACAGTGATAGCACTGGGATAATGATGATGATGATGATGATGATGATGATGATGATGATGATAATGATGATGATAATGGCGGCGGTGGTGGGGATGGTGGTGATGATGATGGTAATGGTGGTGGTGGTGGGGATGGTAATGATCAATGATGATGCATGATGTTGATGATGATGTTGATGATGGATGTTATACTGTAATTATAGCTATTATCATTCAGTTGATACAGCTGTTGCAATAAGACAAACATGGTGACTATCAGCCTGTGACCCATTCTATCAATTACAGGATACTGTTGTTTTTTTCTTCTATCTCTGTAGGATGAGCCCATCCTTAGAGTCAAGATAACAGTGTAGGTACATGAGTGTGACTGTTCATAATGGGAATTTTCCCACCCAGATTCACAGTGGGCATTGTGACTCCATCGAAATTCTCAGAAGCATTGAATGCTGAAAATTGAAGATTAAAATTTCTCAATGAATAAAGCTTCAGATTTTTTTTTTTCCAGTCGAAAGAGGCATTGTTTTGATCAATATATAAAAGTGAAACTGAAATCACATGTTCTTATATATATCTATATGTAGTTTGTTTCTTGTATTGTTTGTAATGCATTGTTCCCCATTTAGAAGTAGCATTTTCCGTTTTCATGTATAACTTTTAATTGCTTCAAGCACTTCTTTTTTATAACTATTCGAGGTAACTATCAGTATTACAATTTTTACTACTGTTATTGTTATTGAAATTATTATGTTAAATATTATCATTATTATCATTATTATTATTATTATCAATATTATTATTATTATCATTAGCATTAGCATCATCATCATCATCGTCATAAATTTTATATAAGCCCATTTTTGTCATCCTCTATAGTTGCTCCTGTAGTGATCTTAATTGTTAAAGAATCTTCCCTTAGGGGATCATTAGAACAGGAATTATGGTATGACAGTGACAAGAGTTGCCATGAGATATTTATTGCATTGTGTAATACAGCTTTCCTGCACATCCAAAGTTTGTTCAACTCTGAACTTGTATGCCAGAATAGATGGTGAAAACAACTTGACAATGGGATTTGTAATCATGTGACTACCGGTACCACATGCTACCTGCACACTGTGCTATCATGAGTGGAATTAATGTCCTTTTATCATGTTTACCCAGGTGATGATAATCAGTAAAATAAGCAGTCAGTCAGTCAATCATTCAATTAATCATAATGAACATGAAGTGGATTTTTTTTTCTGCATGTATACCCATGTCAAGTTTGTATTAATTTCCACATCTCATTAGATGTCATAGAAAACATGCATGATCAAAGCATTGTACCAAGAAGTCATATCAAACGTAGATTTGCAAAAATGATTAATATGTCATTATGTAGACTGTTAGCCAAGGAGAGCATAGGCTAGTTGCCTGTTGAGGCTGCATGACCCTCTCAATGGTTCAATTTTTTTTAAATCTATTAATTTTATTATTATTGTTATTGTTATTATTATTATTATTATTATTATTATTATTATTATTATTATTATTATTGTTGTTGTTATTATTATTATTATTATTATTATTATTATTGTTTTATTATTGTTTTATTTATTTATTTATTATTCTTTTTTAGGCAATTATCAACATGAACACATGAAAACATGCAGTGAGGATCTGCCCAAATTCTTCAGGCTAGTATACTGGAAAAGAGCTCTGTTATTTTCACGAATGAGGAGATCACAGACATTTTCACGAGATGTTGTTTTCACGAAATGATACTTGCTATCGTATAAGTGCACTATTACCCTAGTGCATGCTGACATTTTCATGTGTTGTTAAATTTGCTGTCCAACAGTGATTTGTGAAATTCGCAAAAATTGAACCCTCGTGAAATAACAGCATATGCAGTACATGGCAATTATCTTTAACGTAAGTACTGTTTGATCTTGTTGAAGACCCTCCAATTCTCTGATACTTTGCGAGTCTCCAGCCCTATACGTTCTTTCTGTTCACCTGTTCATTACGTAGAACCTTCTTTTAACTCATTCTCTGTTTGGGAGGTAACTCTCCCCTTTTGTAGACTATCTGCATTGTTAACTCTTCCATTTTACAGAACTTTTTGTTTTTTAAGAGAGAGAGAAAAAAAAAATCATTTTTAAATTTATAAGTAATTCATGTTTCAACTAGTCTTTCCATATTGTATTAAGTTAGTAACATAGCTCAACATATTGTTTAGCATGATGGCAGTCATCCTATAGAAGTCATAGATCCAGGTCTTTGTTTTTCATATAGGCCCTGAATATTGGTCAGCATGGATTTTTTTTTGTTGTATTTGCTTAATGGAGCATATAGGAAAAGCATTGTCTGGTTGGTCATCCCTATGATTTGGTCAGTCATTTATGCCTTGTTTGGTCAGTTGTTGATGTGCCGTCTGGTCAGGAAAGAATGTTACCCATCTGGCATTGGGACTGCCAAGCCAAGTTCCTTCCTCTCAAACGCTTGCCTGATGGTCGGAATTTTGTATGTCACTACATCGTGGGTCCTCATTTGCTCTATACTTTCAAAGTAGCAATTTTCTGAATCAGGAACTCATGGCCCTTTCGCTTTTGAAAAATATTTACAAGTCATGTCTTGACTTGTTTTTTGTACATAACACAAGTACCAGCATGAAATCCACAAGATGTTACAAGCATTGCAGCTAATGAGGGTGCAAAATACCATCATGCTGCTTATAAAACTTGGGGCCTCTGCAAACAAAGTGTAAAGAAAATTGTCATGGAAGTATATTTTGTGTGCAGCCTGATTCTCTTTTTTTTTGTTTTGGTGTCTGTGACAGGAAAATTAATAAAAACAGAGTAAACCTGACTTTGATTATGAAGTGGTGCTAATGCCAAAAAGTGTCCACAGAAGTCTTCTTTTTTTTTCAACAGACTTCCACAGATCCCTTCTCAGAAGAAAACATTTTCTCGGATGGTCTTTGTCCAAGCTATGGACAGATACTTCACCTGTGGATAGTTACGTTCAGTTACAGCTACTTGCATAAGTCTGCATCCATGGCGACTCCCTGCGAAATTGGGAAATTTCAAAATTTTGCAGGCTTGGCACCATGATTTTGCATTTGATCAGTTACGGATAGCCACGTCTACTAATACGACCCTGTGGATGCCTGCTTGTGTGCTGTGTCCGCTTATCTGTATCTATCTGCAGCGGACGTAACACTGTCAAAGTAAGCAACTGTGTGACTGGGGCTTAACAATGCCAGTAGAAGGTTTACAGTGTCCATGGTGTGAAAAGAAATGTACCGTGGTATGTTATTTTGGAAATTGTTTACCTGCCCATACTTTCCCATTTTGCGTTTCTTCTTCAAACTTTCACTTTCAGCCATTAATAAAGGAAAGCATCCCAGCACTTTCAGAGATAGTCCATATGCAGTGTCTTTGAGAGATATTGCTTCGCCACTTCAAAAATGTCAGTAAAGAGAAGAGGCAGAGACTCCAACTCTCCCGATTTCGACGGGAGATCTCCCACCGAAAACCCATTTTTGCAAAATCTCCCGTTCTCCCGCTTGAGATTTAATTTCTCCCGCCCTGGCTCTTTGACTCCCGTTGGAAAAGATTTCTTACTTATTTCTATCGTATGTTGAAAAAATAAGCCTTAGATAGCGCCAGAGAGCATCTAGAACCCTGGGAATTTCGCGCTTCGCACACATCAAGTTGGAGTCTCCCGTTTGCTAAGGGTTTCAGGCGGGAGAATCTCCAGATCAGAAGGTGCTTGGGGTTGGAGTCTCTGCATGTTTGAGCGGGGTCATCCCACTAGACCGACAACCACGAGTCAGAAAGCCCATGAGTTCGACATTGAAAACAGGTCCATGATTCATACAGCTTACGAGTCATACAGCTCATGAGTTCGACACTAGGCAAATAAAGCCCATGAGTTCGACACTACGTAAAAACAGCCCACGAGTTTGACAGATACATCACAGGGCGTAATGTGTCGGTCTCGAGGGCCTTGTTGGCTTACATGTAGTGTGGAAATAATGGGCTGTATGACTCGTGAGCTGTATACTGTATATGCTATAATTTTCGCGTACATAAATTTTCGCGAATTGCCGCTGTCACACATTTTCGCGAGTGGTTAAATTCGCGATTGGGGGACCAGAGAAAATATGAAGTGGCAAAGAAAGTGTGAATTTTCAACTTACTAGCATATAAGAATGATACTAGTTATACACTGCATGAAAAAGACTTGCCAAACTCTGCGAACTAGTAAGTTAGAATTCAACATTTTTGAAGTGGTTAAGTCCATCGCGCTAGATTTCTGACGAGTGGTCCCCTTGCGATAATGGATTGGCTCTCTACAGTATTCGTAAGTAGACGTGGACGTGCGTAAACAAGCTTAGCCAGTATGGTCTGATCGGTAAGCCGTGACAGGGTATTCTAGTACTGAAATGTTCGTATCATCAAGGTAAGGGATTCATTTTGGAAGGTAATGTTTTCGCGTGTTGTTAATTTCGCAAATAGCTCCCGACTCGCGAAATTCGCGAAAATAAAACCCTCGCGAAATATATAGCGTATACAGTAACTAATGGGCTGTATTAACACTTGTTAGCTGTATGACTCGTGGGCTGTATGACTTGTGGATGTCGGTCTCGTGACGTGCACCCGTTTGAGCAATGGTTCAAACTAGACTCAAGAAACATGTGGAATGGAAACAACACTTCCAAGAAGAATGCACCAATGATTTTCTTTTGTATGCTACACATGGCTATTTTATGTGAATTTTGTTTCTTCAGAAGCATTCTCTTATATTTTTACAATATTTTTGTGTGCCCATTGTTAAGAGTCTAAAGTATGAGACTAGTTAGGTACCTGGGAGGGGAAAGCTGCATGTTGCAAGGGAAGCATGGTGGAAATTGCACCAAATTAACTGCACTTCGTTCCCAGCCCTCTCTCTCTCTGTGCCGTGTCATCCAGAAATTCTCCCTCACTATCTACAATGTGTAGTGCCATTGTTTGTTTACAATGCATGATATCTCTATGGCTGGGCTTGACACTAACTTCTTTCAGTGGTGGCCTGTTTGGGCCACTAAAATCTTTGTATTTGAAACTTTGGTGCCCAAAAAAGAAATAAATTGACCCAATATAATAAGAAATATAAAAAAAAAATCATTGTAGATTTTAGCTGCCCAATCAGGCCACCACCACCACCACCAAAAGAAAAAACAAACAAAAACAAAAACAAAACAAAACAGTTTGGTGGCCTGACATGAATTTTTAGTGGCCCTGCAGGGCCACTGGGCAACCGCTTTAAATGTTGAGCCCTGTCTATTGCAAGGTCTGCAATGCAATAACATTTCAGAGAAAAGAGGAAATTTTAATATTTTGACTGAAAGGTTGTGAGTGTCGTAAAGTAACTTGTGGAGGTAAGAAAGATGATCATATCACAGCTATGGCTAACAAACACTGACGGACAGAGAGCAAGGAGTGCGGAAACTGAAAGAACTCTGTATCTCCTCGTAACCCTCACTCACAATGTGTAATAAAACTTCTTGAAATATCATCAGGGGTATTGGAGGCACTAGACTATTCCTGCGTGTCCTTGTGATTTCCAAGAATTGCCATGTTTAAGAAGATTTGAAAGTACTTAAAATGTGGTTCATCCCCCTGTAGATTTAGCTGAGAAACACTGGAGTCATCTGACTTTAGTCATACAGTGTACTTTTAGTTGTTTGTGGTTGGAACATGGAGCTACGTAGCTCCATGGTTGGAATTAGTTGGGTTAGTTTCTAGTCACTTTGAGATTATAGGATGAATGGGATGCAAATATCAAAGATGACTTGTGTAACTGTATGTGATGAGGTATTGTATTCAAACTGTTGTACCAAAGCCATTCTTTAAAAAGTGATAAGAAAATAAAAGCGACTGTTTGTGCACTCATAAATCCACTTTGTTTTTGGTATTTTACAGTGAAATACAACAGCATGAAATGCATATTTTGCCTGAACCATAGTACTACCTGTACAGTGAGTTCTTCTGTCATAACGAAGTGACTGTAATAGTCAAATGGGACAAGAGATTGTATCAAAGGCTTCCTGTTCTTGATATTCTTCCTGAACCAACCAACACAAACACAAACCCAGATCTGATGCAATCTAATTGTCATCAAAATATTGTGATGGATGTCAACAAGGCAAATACTGGCACTATTACACACCATGCGACTAATTCTAAGAATGCTTCCCCATGCCTGTAGAGATCCAGGTCCTAAATAAACTTTCTATCCAGCCAATCTGAAAAGTACCCCTGCCCTTTTGTTCACATCATTTGAGGTGCTATTTAATTCTACATTTTATAGATTTCAAGTGCATGTACCCCCGTCCTTCTCACTCCAGGGTCATAGGGACCGCATGCATGTTCCCAAAATCTTTGGTAAAGGGGTATGTTTCGAGCAATGAAATTCAGCCTAAAAATTACACCCTCCCCCCACCCCCCCCCCCCCCCAAAAAAAAAACCCACACAAACAAACAAACAAACAAACCCACAAAAACAAAAGAAAAAAGGTGTATTTGACTTTTCACCACGATAGTTCTTTTGAAATGTTTTTTTTTTTCTCTCTCTCTCTTTCTCTTTGGACTTCTGAGAAATATAAAAGGGGGTAATGAAATATATTGAAAATTAGTACAAATTATATCATGTAATATTTGATAGTGAGCTAATGCAGTCATTTCAGTGATAGTTTATTAAACCAGACATATAGCAGTGCCAGACAGGATAGCATCAATTTCTGAAGTCACTGAAATTGTGTTATTTCATGTATATTGACAGTAATAATGACATGGATATCACTTTTGTCTTATCTTCAGAAGATAGCAAATCACCACAGTAAATTTTCTTGCTACATTTTTCATATTTTCAAGATGTGTAATGATAATGTGCTGCCCGACTTTATGAGATTAATGCTGACTTGATGTGTGATTTGTGAATCTGTTGTGTATAGAAACCGAGTATTTTGATGAATAAAGTTACACTGTCATTGCCCAAATGTGGCCGTCTACAAAGACCAAAAGTGCATCAACCTTTTTGACATTCGAGGTAATTGTGATTCCTCCCCCCCCCCAAAAAAAAAAGAGAAAGAATCAGAGATTAAGCATCCTGTGTTTCTTTATTCAAAGTCACAAGATAAGTATTTTGATATGACAGACCCATTCACACACAAGAGTTACTGCGTTTCGAACCACGGGGCAAAAATTGACATTACATGCTGCTGTTCACACATTTGCAAAAACACCCTTTTTTACTTTAGCCTGGCTCTTTAATCCTCCAACTGTTCAACCTTAAAAAGTGACTGGAGCATAACCCCAGGCACCTTCACCCAACCATAGTGGGATGAGTTGAATTCTGGAATGAAAAAACAAAAACAAAACAAAAAGCCTGATGTTACATTAGTTACGTTCAGACGGCAGGCCCTAACCTCGAGGTTAGGAAACCTCGAGGTTTAATTCTTGCCCCCTAACTACGACGTGTGTCCACACGACGAATCTTAACCTCGAGGTTACGAAACCTCGAGGTTAAGCTTCTGCCCCCTGTAACTACGAGTGGGTCCCACTCGATGTTAAAACCACAAAACCGGAAGTTTCAGCCACACTGCTAACAAGGCGTCTATTTATTCTGTAGTCCAACCCTGTCGGACTCGCTTACAGGTACTCATTTTCTCTGTCATGGTATGAAGAGATAGCACTGCACTGATGACTTTGTGCCTTTATGAAGATATTCGTCGAAAACATTTTTTTTTTTTAGCATCGGAGAAGAATATAGAATACAGTAGCGAGTTCGACGTGTTCAGTTTCAGAGATCAAGCGCATGGGAAGAAAAGATGATGTTGTTGTGTCGTGCGTCATAGGTTTTTCACGTAGTGTATTTGTGGTGTACGTTTGGGAGGTTGACCCGGAAGCAGAGGAAAATTGTGGGGGCTGGAGTTTACGGCGAGGTCACTCTTAACTTCGAGTTCGTTGTTTTTTGTGTCCACACGGTGCTTAACTACGAGTGGGGACCCCCCGCGGCTCGTGGTCAGAGCGCTAACCATAAGATTTCTCGTGGCTCGAAACATCGAGCAAACCTCAAGGTTTGCTAACTACGAGTGCGTCTTCACGGTCCCTAACTACAAGCTCTAACCTCGAAGTTTCCTAACTTCGAGGTTAAGGGCTCCCGTCTGAACGTAACTATTGTGATGCAGATCATGATGCAGATCGTGATTATATTGGTGATTTTTCCCTACAATAGAGTTATCTTTTTTTTAAACCTTTTTTTTTTTTGGGGGGGGGGATGGTGTGAAAGGGCCTACTTCTTTATACTAAATGGTACATTTTCAAAATCTGACCCACTATCATAGCCATATTGAGCCGTGCCTTGAAATATTCTGGTATTTTGAAGGGGTCTCGCCGAAAGTAGAATAAGATTTTGATCAAAACCCCATTGGCAAACTCGAACCTCGCAACAAACCTGTGCTCTACATGTAGCTAACTGTCATGAGACATATATATCAACATCTTTCCTCTACCAGTGTATCGGTGTCATACAGAGGTATCAGGTTTGTAGGGGTTTCTCCTGCTGTTCTGTTTATACCGGTAGTGCTTCCACAGAAAGAGAAAAAAAGACATACTCTTCAGGGGCAGATCCAGGAATTCCATAAAGAGGGGCGCAAACAGTATTTCTGGTGCTACTTGCAGATTTCATCTCATTTTTTTCTTTTTATTTCCTTTGTTTTAACAACAAATAAAGAGGGGGCGCGTGCACGGTGCACCCCCGTCTGGATCCGCCACTGCTCTTTTCTGTTTAGTTTGTTTTTGCACTGACCGTGGCTGTTTGGTATTGCCTGCTTATCTAACTTCCATGATTAAAGTCAAATGCAGGAGATGTTTTCTTCCTGAGTCTAGTTCACTGTGTGACCGAGTTCTCATTTCTTGTTCCAGGGACTCGATCATAAAAAATGTCAATATTCTATGAGAGGATGGATTACGTGAAATCACCATGCTAGCATGGAAAGCTGGACACTAGTACCGGTAGTATGGTAATAGGTAACTGAAAAAAAAAAAACCCGAAAACAAAGTAAAATGGGAATCTGCTTTCACATTACTGGAAAAGAATAAGAATGTCAGTTTTGTGATGTCCATTTGATTGCACTATCAGAGCATTTTCATTCTAGAAAACTGATAAATCAACCCTCAAACTGAGTTACCACATGCATCAGTTGCACTGCATTGTAAGGGACATCTGAGCACGTTCTGAAGTTTTAGCCTGTCCTTGTCGTGGTGCATTGTACTTCATTTGGAGGTAAACTGTGATCCATGTGCATATGAACTCTATGGTGTATGACAGCATACTACAAGCTGGCATCCTGACTACCGTAGTTGTTCGAGTATAAATGCCTTTGGACTCAATCCATCTTCCAGTCCCATATCATGAGACAGCAACCTCTTTCTAGGTTACTCAATCAATGCGACCTGATTTCATGACAAACTGTACCCTGTTTTACAAAGCAGTTGGCTACCATTGGCACTTCTGATAATTGCATTCTAATGTGGCAGGCAACTAAAGCAGCCATAACGCTTTGAGCATGAAAGCAATTGTGCCCTTATTGTAACGTAGGTCCTATGGTAAGTGCAAATCCATTTATGAAACTGGCCTGTATTTTGTGGATCATAAGGACTCTTTACTGATATGATACATCACCTGATTCAGTCAAGCACTGAAGAACGGTGTATCGCTGGCCCTTGCATGCATCCAGTCGAAACCACTTCCCACACATGCATGCAGGACAATACAATAATCTGTAACCATCGTTCTGCTCAAAATCTCCTTGTGTTATTTGAAAGTGTATCTCTTAGTGATCCTCCCGGTGAAACGGCCCAGCTTCTAATATTCTATTATTTTTGTGTTTGGTAATTAATTATGAAAGATCATCACATTTTAATTCACTGATTATTTGATACTCAGGAAGTAGTACATTTGTATTTTTTATTATAAGGTCATTTTGACTTTGCAGTCCGATTATGATACAAATGTAAATGTACCTTTTTTCGATGAGATTTGCAAGACCTTGATTTTGAGTTTTGTTCAAAATTCTTTGCATTTAACTTGGAAGCATTTCAGTCACATGTATGCAATGCTGCTCAGGTGTGTTTCCTGCATGGTTGGACCGTGAAGGCTGTTTCACTAAAGAAGTTTTCTGGACCAATGAAGTTGTGAAAATGGGAATAATGCATCATGTGAGGTGACTGAATTGACCCTTCTTGTGTCCACAATCCCCCTTTTCAACAAAATCAGCGATACTGAAGAAATTTAACTGTTAGGTGCCTTTCAGTGATCACAAGGTTCCGGTCACACTCAAGCTGTCTTGCAGGTCAGTGTGTGTCCATCCGTGTAGTCAACCCTGTCAGTAGCCTTCTGGCTCCATCATGGCGCTTTAGGAAATTCAGACGTTGTCTTCCTTTTGTTTTGTTTTTCGTTGCCCTGTTTTGTTTTGGGGGGTCAGTACTGTCATTGATCAGTGGTATGATCACCCCACCAGCAGTGTTTGGGGGTATGAAGGAGCACCTGGATGGAACCTGGATTTTCACCCAGGGGTGTACACTGTGTCAACAAGGCTATTCTTTCCACACCAAAACATCACCATTGTGTGCCCAAAAATCTGTTTGAGGCTTTTGATATGCCAGGAGATACTCTTTAAGTATATTTGACTGAGATTTTACATTAGTGTCATCCTGAGTTTCAGACAGTGTAAATGTTTTGAACATGTTATGATGTCTGCAGAGGGTCTCTGATGTAGACCAATAATGAAGAAATCTCTGCATGAAGATTTTGTGTCAGTATTTCCAACAGAGGTTGTTCTTGAGAGAGTTGCCCCAACTATGCCCAACAAAGACAATTTCTGCATGCAGATAGGATTCCCAGTATTGTAATGTAAAATACAGGAATAGGTGTGATAATCTGTTCCTTACAGCCTGTGGTTATGAAGAAGCTAAACATGCATCAAAATGCTGCAGTATGCTTTTGTTAGTGTTATTGACGTTTTTGTTGCCAAGAATTGTACCACCAAAAGCTACGAAACTACTTTCAAGCCAAGAATAATCCACCATTGCTACATCTAACAAGGTAAATGCAAGTTAGAATGCACACAACACAAACCTTCAGTGTCTTGAAGGTCCTAATTCTTACAAACCTTGAAAGATTTGGAAAAAAATGGAGAAAGAGATGCAAATACTTTATTCGACATTGTCACACATGTTGCCTTATAATGTTGGCACTTCCTTCACAGAAACTAAACTCTACTGTATCAGACAAGCTCCTGAATGTATTCTAGGGGAAAAAAAAAAAGGGGGGGGGGGGAGGAGACAAGTTTCACCGCAAACATGAATGGCAGATGTTTGTTGCACTATTGAGGAAGGATATAACCAAGGCAAATTACTCTGATATTCTTGTAGTCATTGCGGAAAGACAGACCTGCGGCAATGATGTAGTGGCTATGACTGTATTTAATTCAGAAAGTAGATCATGACCAGAACAATCTTGTAAGATATGTTCTTAGGAGCAACATTATGTCTTTTGCAAAGCACAAAAATAGTGGAAGAAAGTATCTTACTTTTCTTAATCGAAATTCATGAAGGAAAAAAGCCGGACACTTTCAATATGGACACGCAGGAATACCTTGAATAGGGCGATAGCACTTTATCAATCTTGCTAGCACAGGACCTGCGGCAGCTGTGTTGTAATGGCTATTATTGTATTTATTCGGAAAGTAGATCATGACCAGAGCAAGCATCTTGTGAGAAATGGTCTCAGGAGCCACATTATGCCTTTTGTAAAGCACAAGAATAATGGAAGAAAGTATCTACTTTTCTTAATCCAAAATCATGAGGGAAAACAGCCGAACATTTATGGACAGGAAGGACTACCTTGAATAGGGCGATGGCACTTTTACAATCCTGCTGGTACAGGAAATCAAAAAGGAAGTAATTGAAAATCCTGTGTGATTAGCTTCCACTTTATTAAATTTTTAGCAGAGTCGCATTATGTTTCCATGTCCTGCTTATGAAAATGATGATAGCTCCAGGAAGTTTGCGTTGTTGGCCATTAATATCCATCGAAATGTGACCCACCATGACAAAAGGATCTGAAAGTCACTGACGGCTGAGCCGAGAAAAATTGAGTTTGAAGTCAGATCGTAAAAATTGGTCAAAGCTGTCAAATTTCTATTTCTGGCATAATGTTATTGTCTAATTATCGTCTGTCATCTCCATAAATTTTGAAGCTAAATTGTCAAAGGAAAGGCATGAATTTAACATTTTTCAGGGCCATGATTTTCTGACTTTCAATGGAACAGAAATGTGTCCAAAGATTTGGATTTAGCTCCGCAGATAGACTCAATCCGTATCAACGAGGGAGTGATCTTATTGGTCAGTGCATGGCATCCTGGTTACTGATTGGTCATGTGTTGACCACTGGTGCTAAGCTTGAACTCACCTCCCTGGCTTAAATGAACATCGCGGAGGTTGCTATAAGCTGACCTTCTATTGTCAGAGGTGAAAACTTACCTCCATGCAATCAGGATTGCGTAGGAAAGAAAACTTACATTGTAAAGGCGATTTTCTCGAAATGCTGATTTCCTGGACCACTCTTTTCTGTTTTTACTGTATGGCAAATAATTGGATACATTGGTGCAAAAGTTTAATTACTGTATTGATAAAGATTGTGCATTAAGTCAGGAGAGGAAGCCTGTCAAAAATCCCAATTTTTGTACTTTATTGTCATTTCTTGTGTTTGCAAAACAAATTATTACTTTACTGTTCATGCTACTTGTGTGAAAAATGTTCTGTGTGTATTTGAACTCTATAAGAGCAACGAATTGCACTTTGTAGTGTTCAGCGATAAATAGAGATATGTGCCGATCTACTTTCAATGTTATTCAGAGTAGCAATAACCATGAACACTTGAGGTGAAGGACTTTAAAGAAATAGTGTGCTGTAGCAGATTGTGCCATTTTGTTCAGGCAGTCTACAACTGGGTAAATGGAAGTTGTATCTGTGACCTATCTATGTATATGACTCATGGAAGTGTCCCAAAACTTGTTAGTGTTGGTCAGTGGCCAAACATCCTGCAGCACTGTGGTTAACCAAATTTGAGATTGACATGAACCAGGTATGATTAAACAGCGTATGTATCCCTGATACATGAACGTTAAAAAAAAACCAAAACAAAACAAACAAAATAAAACAAAAAACAAACAAACAAACAAATGAAACATACCCAACAACAGCAAATGAACAAATTGATAAACTAATGAAGGTGAACAAATTAATGAAATATCAAGCAAAAGAATACTGGTAAAGCATTATGGGAAGGAGTTTGAGTTGGGGGAAGAGAGCTGTTTATACGATCTTGTTCACTATGACTCATAATGCCATCTTGTGCCTGTCTTTATGCTGTGCCTCCTCAGTATGCTCAGTAGCCAAAAATTTTACAAGAAAATGTCATTCAGCTTCAAATCACATTCTTGTGTAAATCAGAATTGAATTTTTATCTTGATCCACATTGAACGTGATGAATTGATAGCAACTAGAAATGTAGATCGGCTGCACAGAAATTCAACAAGATATGTATTAGTGAATTGTAAGGTGACAGGTAGTTGAAGTCACATGATTTCTAATTGGTTTGAGAGAAATTGAGCTGTCTGATTGCGCAGTTAATTTACTCATAAATTCATTTCAAAACAATACTGGAGTTTGTATCATTTCACCTTATTGACAGTATGTGGAATTGCCCATATGAATTGTACTATAAAAAATAATAACATGCAACACATTGCGAGATATTAAATGTTGTGGTAAATTTTCAAAATCATAAGCAAGTAGACTTCGCTAAGATTACCAACTTAAGATTAATGGGCTGAAAGTTTCTACTTTTATGCTATATAGTTGCTGGCTTGTTTGCAGTATGGCGATCATCAGGTGACATAGCTTTATAGTGGCTACTTTGCTGTGGCATAGTAGATACGACTCCCGACTCCCAGTCGGAGGACCCGAGTTCAATACCCGCCCGGTGCTTACATCCAGGGACAAGATGTTTTTACCCAACATGTCGCTCTCAACCCAGGTGTATAAATGGGTACCTGGCAATGCTAGGGTAATAATAATGGCAGGGCCCTCTGGTAGAGCATCGGTATCACTGAAGAGGTAACCCTGGATAAATAAGACCTAATTATTATTATCATTATTATTATTATTGTTATTGTTATTATTTGTTGATATTGTTATTGTTATTATTGTTATTATTATTGATATTATTATTATTACTATTATTATCATTATCATCATTATTATCATTATCATTATTATTATTATTATTACTATTATTACCATTATTATCATTATTATTATTATTGTCATTATTATTATTACTTGTTATCATTATTATTATTATTATTATTATTATTATTATTATTATTCAAAGTTTGACTGATTCCAAGTCATACTTTACGGTGTATGCTTTACGAGTTAGAGATAGATACCTGGCAGGAAGCATCGTGGTCTTTTTACCATGGTTCTCTGCCCTCCAGAGAGTAATATTTTGTTACAGATTCAATATGAGTCATACTAGACACGTGTAGCATTTTAACATGATCGCTCTGCTCATCTTTACGAGGCTTGGTTTTCCTGTCCCTAGTTACCTGGCCACCATGTGAAACTTCGGACCTACACGTAATCTGTAGAGATCTCACTACAGATATTCGGGAATCTGTCAGTATAGGTTCCATATCCTTCTGTGAGGTCAAGTTAATAATTTTTTTTTCTCAATGGTGTGAATAATTTCCTTCCAATTTCCTCTCTGAAATCCCAGCTAACCGCAAAGGTATAGTGAGATGGGTCCATCTTGTTTTAGAGCTATGAAGTAAGTGAGGAATGAGTCTCTGAAATCTTTCACCAGATATCATATCAGATCAACTGGAACCTTCACAAACCTTGACTAGATGAGTTGTTCTTGAACTTCAAATACACCCTATAACAGTGATTGCTTCACTCATTAATTTCTCATTTCGTAAGTTGGGTTGGGGGAGGGGTAGAAATAGAAAGGAGATGAACATGTTGTTCAAACATTGATTCTGCTCAATTCATGGTCTAAAGTATATGCAATAAGTTGAGCAATTTTGTGCAATTTTGATTGCTTCTGATGTGTTTGATTCAGCTTTATGCCATTTGATAAATTGTTTGTGTCATTTTTTTTTCTCTACCATGTAATCACAGTGAGCTCTGATGAATGTCATTCATGTCTTCACATATCCATTGATTTAAGTTACAATTCATATGAAGTAACTGGATGAAAACCCAAATCATAAAAGTTGTTCAGCTATTTCAGATTAGTCATGAATTCTTCAAGTTTCAAGTTTCTTTATTTCACCAAAGCAAGGAACATATTAAGAACAAATACATACATCAATATTCAGATACAATTACAAACATATCAGTAAGACAGTGAAAAGGGGAAAAAAAAAGCAAAAATAGATTTGCAATTATACATACATACAGGCTAACAGTTATGCTATGGTAGGTAGCAGCCAGAAAGGAGATGTCCCTTATTTTTAGCTGACCTTGAATTATTCATTCAATTCTAATTATCTATAATGTGTTCAAATGGAAGTAAAACGTAAGAACAGGACAAGACAAGAACAAAACAAAACACACAATGACAAATAACAAAATACAGGATGTTTCAAAACATGAGGGATAAAAGATTATACTCTTGACCTCAATGAGTTTGGCTGTAATTATAGAGGAGAACTTTTTTTGTAACAAGATTTAGACGTATTCTTAATTGAAACAAGTAGGAATTATGACCAATATTATGCCATTTCAACTCCTCTGAATTAGTCTCTTTCTCATGGATATGAACTGAAATAAATACAGTATACTGGATGATTTTGATACGGGCATATTTTGTCTTATCATCCCATTGAGGACTGCCTGATTTTGCTACAACACTCATTTTCCATAGACACTCACCCGAGTATACTCGGGACTCGTCATCAACAGGTTAAAGAGAAAGTCATCTCCAAGTCAAGTTGACTCTTAGGATGAAGTTGATAAAAAAAAACCAATGAAAGTTTCATTCTGTTGGACAAAAATAGTTGTGAGATCTCAGTTCTTCATTTGTTTTTGTTTTTGATTTGGATTTCATTGTTTATCAGTTCCAGTCAAACTGTGACTAAGATGGGGTAATGATGTCGTTACCTCACAAGTTCACATTTGCTTGTACGCAAGTTGCCACAAACTTTTTCTCTTGAATATGAAATGAAGGGAAAATCATATCCTTCAGTGCAAGTTGTTCTAGAGTCATAGGGATTTCGTAGTTATGACCATAATATCCTTATGAAGGGGAATGGGTTACATTTGACTAAGTATTCTACAAGCAGAACGATGTTTCAACATTAAGGTAGAGACGTCATTATCACCTCATCTATTTGAAGTATGTGATATTTAAGGCATGTTAAGCAAGGAAAACTCCTGTATATTCTCCTGAATTCTCTGTTTAGATTGAAATTTGAATGAGTTTCCCTTTAAAAAAAAAAAAATATATATATATATATATATATATTAAGCAGTACACATATTAGTAAAGCTCACCTGCACTACTTTTTATTCCCCTGACATGCCCCAAGTGGTTGTTTGCCTGTAACATATTGTTTAGTCCCATCCATTAACAAGACCAAATATGACATGACAAGTGATGTGAGGAAACAGATGACTCACATTGCATCATAGAAACAATGTGCAGTTTCTGTGTCACGAATGGCTCTTGTTTCATTACTGTGTGTATACAGATAGGTAAACTGTATATATATATATGCATGTCTCTCTCTATCTCACTCTCTTTATGTTTCTCTTTCTGTATATGTATATACATATTTTTTGTACATACATACATACGTACATACATACATGTACATACATACATATTGTACATACATGTACATACATATCATACACACATATTTCTACATATTTGTTTAATATATATGTGACATGTAACCAAAATAGTATCCCGATAGAAGCATATTATTGAAATTCTCAAGGTAAAGATGATTGTGCAAAGTCAGGTGATCTGGGTTTAAAATGTTGGGGTTTGTTATCAAAAGTCTGATATTTGCAATTTAAGATTCAAGATTCAAGATTCAAATTTATTTTCACTTCCATCAAATAAACAAAGAAATTATATACAATGTATATGCACAGGATATTTGTAATAATTGCAGAATAATTCAATAAAGTACATATAAAAATGTGGAACAGATGAAAAAAACCACACAATTATATATATTTTTTATACATACATAAAGCATGTAAAAATGCTTTATGTATGTACAATTGTCATTAGGTATGCCTCCTGTGCAATTGTGAAAATGAAACAATGTTTTGAAATGTGATTTTTTCGTTTGGTTGTTGTGAAGCATGTTCTTGTGCTGTTTCCAGTTGACCTATTGTATTTAAATGTCTCTTTCCTTCCTATTTGACTGTGTCTGAACTTCAAGGCCAATTTTCTTGACAATGTGGTTTTCAGATTGCTGGCTTTCCTACTACTTTGCTGTTATGTTCATGGAAATAGAGTCAGAAAATTTGCATGTCATTGGAAAGGGAATATCTGGAATACGTAAAACTTACCAAAATTAGAAATTGTTGTGTAGCAACTTTATCAGGTATTTGTGGCAGAGGTCACACAATCTTGTGAGATATCCTTTTTATGCATATTTTATCTTGAATATATGCATAGAAATTTTCCTATAACTTGTTATTTCTTTTGAAAGCATGATTGTTGGTGTATTTCAATATCACGTAGTTTAGACAACTGAGAGCACAAATTCACATTTTCCTGTATTTTTCATTTTTTCTTCTTATAGAAATCTGATCAAAAGAGAATGCATGTGTTGGAATAATTTATGCTCTCTGATCCACCACACTGGGCTTTCTTCAATCTGTATCTTCTTAGTAATGCTGTGAAGTGTGCTGTAAAGTATTAGGTCCTGCTTTTTTAAAGTTTAGGGCCTACATCAGTGTAGATCAGTGTATCTTACCACACCGCTATTTCTCATCACTTTTATCAACTTGCTTGTAAATACTGTCAATACCAGTTATTCAGATCCTGACAGTGTGAGGGTTAATGGGATGGTGTTGTATACTTTTATAGTGCTATTTATACATTTCAAAAACTTTGTAAACCTTGTTTGGTGTGCTTGCCTCTTTCTTTCCTTCTTATGCTCTCTCTGTGTCTCCCCTCCTCATTAATGCCCCTCCCCCATCAGTTCCCTTTGCTCCTCCTCCAATGCCCCTCCCCCTGCACCCATCCCCCCTTCCTCCTCTTCCTATGCCCCTCCCCCAGCCCCTCCCCCTCTAAACTTCCCCCTGAGAGCGGCCATCCCTGGAGCTTGTCATTACTCATTGATATGGCTGTCAGTCTAGATTCCCTACAGGGTGACTCAGAAATCGGTGTCTTCTTATACTCCAGTTCTTGAGAATACTTCATACTTCTTTAACTTTTTTAGGGGTGGATGGCAATTTTTCAAGCTCAGTAAATGGTTCTAAATTTGTATTAATGGGATATATTTGTACTAGAGATTACCTATCGTTATAGGTAGGGTTTTAAATCTTTACTTTAGTCATGAGCTACAAGTAGTCAAGAGATTCTCCCTTTTCCCTTTGTCCTTCATGATCCAAAAATGCACCTGCTGTGATTATGATATCAGATTGACTAAGAATGCTGATTTCATATAAAGAATGCAGACAGGGTAACTGCTGTTTGAAGAGTGGGTTGAAGAATGGATGGTAGACTTGTGGGGAGGTGACATCATATCAACACCACATTTTCATATGATTGAAACTAACAATCTCTCCCTAAAACAGGAGACTTTAGAAAGTCCCATTAATTTCTGATTTTACGTCTGATATTAATGAAAATTGTTTGAGGAGTATTTAAAGCCAGCTTGAACAATTGCACTGTAAGTTTGTTTTCTAATAGATTGTAGTTGACAATAATTTTTTTCTTCATTCCCCCCTCCCCAGAAACGTGATACAGCAGGAAATTTTGCATTAGGTGATTCTTCCATGTAGTGACCATATTTTCTTCTTTTTTTGTGTGTGTCCTCACTCTCTCTCCAAAGGCCGTGCTCTTGGCTTTCTCATTTTGCAAAGAGAATGCAGCAGCTGTGTTCGGGTATGTCGTCTCGTCAAAACTCATGTTGCAGTCTCGCTGACTAAATTTAGAAGCCGACAGGAAACGTTTTGAGAGCGGGTATCCGTCTGTTGTCTCAGAGACAGAACAAAGGAGTTATATGTCAGTACGTAACACAGTGGGCTATCAATGTGTATAGATGTATGTTTGTATGTCATCCTAAAGACATTCATGTGACAGTGTTTAGTCACAAAGGGATTGTCCTTATTGTCTCGTGTAACATTATGAGTAATTCCCAAATTTTTTGAGGTTTTTAGATGGATATGACATAAGTGGTAGAAGCAACAATTGCAATCATTTATTCATACTTTTTGACCATTTGATCATAAGATTTACTGATGTAAATCTCTGCTGTTTTTATTTTTTGTGTGTTCATCTTTTTTTATAATGCGTAAGAATTTCTAAGAATATGGGATCTTAAGGACTGGCATATGGCATATGTTATTTGAGAGTGCTCATGTAAATGCTCTTACTGTTTACTTTTGGAATCAATTAACTAGTTTTCACAATTGTTTGTCAAGAATAAAGGCAAGAGTATGCATAAACATATTTCCTTTGTGCATACCTAGTTTTTAATTGTGTTTTGTACTATACAAAAAGAAAGAAAAATGCTTGAAATAATACAAGATGTGTAATATGTGTAAAACTGGAAAAAAGGGTGCCACTAAAATCATAGTATTCACGATGATACTTGTCATGCATTTACAGTTCTGTTCAAGGATAATTACAGAGAAGCAAGAAACATATTCCCAAACAACATTCATCAGGAAAGGTAGAATTCTTGTGATACAGACTTCATAGCCCAAGGTATTCGTCTCCAAACTAAGATAGAAATAAATTGAGATGCACAATACAGCCCTATGTAATTTACAGGGGGATAAAAATATGTAAGGAAACAATTACTTCAGATTTTAAATTTTTGGATGCTGGTTGGCAAGCAATATACATTCTACTTATACATGTACCTATAGAATGAAAATTTGACTGGCACACTCAAATAGTGTATGCTGTTATTGACAAGGTCTCTTGTATGGATTTGTATTTATCTCTTTTCCAAAGACTTTAATCATACTGAAAACCCTGCCCAAATCATGTCCACAGAACCGAGGCATAGAAGCACTGGGATGTGTACATCACTGTCAGACAAGGATAGCACCCATATCATAACTAGATTAAGGTATTATTTTGTTGGCCATTTTTTTTTCTCAGTATGGGTCAAGGATGTCCTGGAAACTGGCCAATGCTGGACCACAATGTATTCCTGCAAAAATTCTAAGAAACCCACACCTATATGCACTACATCATACACATAATTAGCATGAGATGGGATGTAAGACATGATGCATAGCTTGCAGGCTACTAGAGCAAATACTCTATGAGCTTGCAGTGAGCTTGTGAGAACTGTGCAAGTTTGCAGCAAGCTTGTAAAAACTCTGCAAGCTTGTAGCAAGCTTGCAGGCTACTAGAGCAAATACTCTGCAAGCTTGCAGCAAGATTGCAGCAAGCTTGCAAAAACTGTGCAAGCTTGTAGCAAGCTTGTGGGCTACTAGAGCAAATACTCTGTGAGCTTGCAGCAGGTTTGCAGCAAGCTTGCAAAAACTGTGCAGGCTTGTAGCAAGCTTGCGGGCTACTAGAGCAAATACTCTGCAAGCTTGCAAAAACTGTGCAAGCTTGTAGCAAGCTTGCGGGCTACTAGAGCAAATACTCTGCAAGCTTGCAGCAAGTTTGCAGCAAGCTTGCAAAAACTGTGTAAGCTTGTAGCAAGCTTGCGGGCTACTAGAGCGAATACTCTGCAAACTTGCAGCAAGTTTGCAGCAAGCTTACAAAAACTGCGCAAGCTTGTAGCAAACTTGCGGGCTACTAGAGCAAATACTCTGCAAGTTTGCAGCAAGCTTGCAAAAACTGTAAGCTTGTAGCAAGCTTGCGGGCAACTAGAGCAATTACTCTGCAAGCTTGTAGTAAGCTTGCGGGCTACTAGAGCAAATACTCTGCAATCTTGCAAAAACTATGCAAGCTTGTAGCAAGCTTGCGGGCTACAAGAGCAAATGCTCTCTGAGCTTGCAGCAAGTTTGTGAGAACTCTGCAAGCTTGCAGTAAGCTTGCAAGAACTTTGCAAGATTGCGGACCGCCACAAGGAAATGTGGGATGAATGATTTGGAGTGCAGCAAAATGTCCAGTGATGAACCTATGACAATGGAATATGCCTCCCTGAATCATTACTCATCACACACACACACACACACACACACACACTTTCACTTCAGTCTTGACCTAAAGTGGATAGCCAATTCCTGCACCATCTAATATTCACACATTTTGTAAATATGACTGCTTACTCAAGCATAAAACATTCTGTGGCTTTGTGGCATCAGAAGATGAAAAAGACTTTCAGCTACTGTAAAACGAGGAATGCTCGCTTGCATTTTAATTTTGCGAATTTCGCGAGAGCCAAGTTTCGCAAAATTAAAATGCATGCTAACGTCCAGAAATGATGTAAGTTGATGGACATGATGGATTTGAACAGATAACTATTTGCTTGAATTATTATGTCAAAAACAGCCATGACCTGGAGTCAAAATTTCAAAAGTTTTCAAGACAAAAATCTTGCAACTGATTGACAAATTGCCCTACATCGACGTAAATAAGCACTGAATTGATCAGTGTTTTAGTAGTAGCCATGATAAAAAATCATGGGCGTACATACTCGAGCAGGATTCATGTACGCCCATGATTTTTTTATCATGGCTACTACTAAAACACTGATCAATTCAGTGCTTATTTACGTCGATGTAGGGCAATTTGTCAATCAGTTGCAATGAAAACATCACGACGGAAGAACTTCATAAATTTGAATAACAAAAATCTTATTCTCGACCCCATTCCTTTTTGATGTGTCTATGTCAAGCTACCTACCATACCACTCTGCAACTTGCACCTGGCCTTTAAACATGATCCACTGATAGGAAATTGGGTGGAATATTCAGTTTATTTACTGCACTCCTGAGAATTTGGAAGTTTCCCTGAAAAGGATGTGAGTTGAACAAATTACATTTTTTTTTTCTCTGCCGATAATTGATTGCCCCTGTGACTAACTAGTATGAACCATGATAATAAAACTAGTTTTGAGAGGAACTAAGAGTAGTTTAGACTTTGTGATGAATAGATCGTTGTCACACAGGTGAAATGGTCACAGTTGTATTTTGTGCATGAGTCATGGTTTAGTCCACTCTCACTGCCTGTACAATGCAATTGCCAAGTTGAATTGACATTTCATGATCAGTTACTGTAAAACATGATATATTCGCGGCATGAATTTTTCGCGAATTGGAGCCGACAGCCTTTTTTGCGGCATGAAATTTTCGCGAACTGCCACTGGCATTCAATGCATATAGTGTAGACAAGAACTTTTGCGTGCATTTTAATTTCGCGAATCTTGGCACTCGCGAAATTCGCGAAATTAAAATGCACGCGAAAATTCCTCGTTTTACAGTATTCAATTCATTTCAGTCATTGATGGATAGCTACTTCTTCATTCTTTGAGCAGAGATGTGTAAATAGTCACTTGTCATATTTTCCTATATAGTTTGGGATTTTTTGTCTTCTTTGTTTCTGTTGGCACTATTTGCAGAAAGTTGTCAAAAGCAAACATCATTTTGCCTGAGGAGGTGTGAGAGAGACTAGGGATAGAATTGGTCTGATTTAAATAGTTACTTGTATTTAAAGAGTTTCCAGTGTTGGCATGGTGACAGGTCCCCAGCCTGATGGAAGCACTTATGACATCACATTTAAGCATGTGTAAGCATTAAGATGGTTTTATAAGTGTTAAATATACTTTTACTGTTTACGATTGTAATGATTTATTATATTATTATATTTTCGGTATCATATTGTGTCACGATAATGACAGGTTTGATAGCAGTTAAAAAGTTTATGCGTAGTCACTGCTGGATGAGGAGACTACCACAATTTATGATGTTACATGTGTAGAACGATATAAAGAAGATATAAAGAGAATTCCACAAAATTTCAAAAGAAGATCCAAAGAAGTACCTTTCCTCTACTTAATGTTACTAATGTATGTCAGGGGTAATATTATTCCCTCTGCCTTCTGACAGAAGTGCTCTTTTATTATGCGAGAAAAGTGAAAATACATTAAATTTTCTTCATATTTCCTGGATATTGTTCTATGCATAACATTGCAAGCTGCTGTAATCTTCTCATACAGCGATGATGGCACTGAAACTTCAAAAATTTGTATTTAACTTTTCCATGGATTGTCAGATTTTCCTCAATCTTTCACTCATGTGTGCTACTAATACTGCTGCATTCTCTCAATCCACGTGCATATCAAGGCAATTTTTTCCTTTAAAAGAGCAATGCTTGGGCATTTTAGGTTACTACGTTGATTCTGAATCTGCAGGGCAGCATATCAAAAACAGTTATTTGTAGTTTCATGCAGTTGTTTATTTTCTATTTCTTAATGGCATTAATATGACTCATTTCTTTAGAAAGAAAAAGAAATTCTTTTCTTGATGTCCTTCCAATTTTTACATGTATGATGCATTCTTGGAGGTATTGGTTTTGTTTCTCAGTCAATATTTCTACAGCTTTTGAAACAGCAAGCAAGGTTTCAAATCTAGGGTCCTTTTTTTCTTCTTTCTTGTTATTCGTTGATCATCGTAAGATTCTCCGAGAAGGAATCGGGGCTCCTGGGGGCAGGAGGCCTGGTGAAGCACTCCCTGCTCGCTGCCAGGAAACCCATTTCCTGGCCCTATCAGCCCACTATGCTTTGCACGTCTCTCACGCGGCAACACTTGCGTCTCTGAAAACGAAAACTCTTCCCTGCAGTCTTAAGACCAATGGAACATATGTCTGTTGAAACATGTCTTTCAAACCGGGAGTTTTTGTTGTTCTTGTGTTTTGCTCATAGAGCTTCCTTTTTTATGTGGGAAAGGAAGGGGTGTGATGTTTATACACTGCTTAACCTTTTTAAGATAGTATGTAAGCTCATGTAACTGTCTTGACAATTGTTATTGTCATCATCATCATTGCTGTTGAAATTGTTTTGATGAAAAACAAGATATGCCCTCAAGCTATCAAAAGGAAAGTCATTGCAGTGAAGAACTTTATACTTACATTTATTATGATATGAATCAGCCCTCTTTACCTGACAGAAGCTCATATATCAATGGCAGTGCTATAGTGCTCATTGCAAAGGGCATTTTTAAATGTGCCAAATTTATGATAAAAAATCAAGCAAACCATATGAGCTGGACCATGGAGGTTTCGGTTTAACCAGTCAACATAGCTTATTGTTCTCTCTCTCTCCCCTATAGGGCAAATAAAACATTGCTGAACAATATTGTTAAAATGGGAAGGTGTTTGCTTGCTTCTAGGCCATCAAAATGGCCACCTATTGTCTCATTCAGGATATCTGGCAAATGTTCATGAGTATATACCTATCAGCTGAGCTTTGAGATAAAGCGATCTATGTCATTGTTCATATGAACGTCTACCATGAGCTTTGACATTGTTAACATTAACATTTTCCATGTACTGTATGTATTAGATTATTGGCTCGTGCTTTATGTTACAGAAATGAAGAAACAATGCAAATACAGTCAAACTTGTCTGTACCGGTCACCATAGGGAGACGAAGAAAGTGGCCATTGTAGACAGGTGGCCACCATAGACAGGATTGTTAACATGGCTTTCTCTTGGGGGAATGCATACAGCAGGTGGCCACTATAGACGATGGTCGCTATAGACATGTTTGACTGTAGTATGAAGATTGCATGTGCACCAGCCACAGATTGTGATGCAACTTATCAAAATCAGTCGAGCTAAAGCACACCCTGTTTTTCATCTTTCTATTTTAGTTATTGAGATGATGATGCAAATCCGAATTGCAAGGTTGTACAATGATAATGCTTTTGATAATGATACTCATATTAGTAATTAGATAATTACATTATTGATTTTATTATATTATTATTATTATCATTATCATTAGTAGTTGTAGCATCATCATAAATTTTATTTTAATTATCAGTACAATGTTAATGATAATAAAACGATATGGGTTCATGTTACTCCAAATACATACAGAATTAGATGCATTGTATGTTGTCATCTGGAGATAGTAAAAACTGCCTGCTATAAAATGAAGAGACAATGTAAATGAACTCTTGCATTGATTTCATTTATAGTAGATAATGATGAGGAAAGTATTACATGATAGACGGAATTTCTAATAATGGCCCATTGTCATTGAAAGCAAATATTCACGAGAGTATGGACAATTGACAAATTAGAGGTCATTTCATGGTGAGAATGGAAAGGGGTATAATGGCTCTATCGAGGCTCTTTACTAAAAATGAGATTACCCCAACAGATATCGGGGCAGGATATTGCTATCTGGATGGGCTTTGTGTCTGGAATCGTATGTTTCTATCCGAAGGTCGTGGCATGGAAATACAAGTAGATATTGGCCGTGACCAAGCAAAGGCGTCGGTGCTAATGTTCCGACGAATGTGGCTTGCCAGTGTGTAGCAGGATGCTATTAGGATGTTGGCTGGTCGGTAATCTTCTGGTGACCCGTGAACAACAAAAGTACTTTAACCTCTTCACTAGATTCTGGCGATGCCGCTGTTACCGCGGAATCTACATGTACTAATGAGCCTATGTCCTGGTATCATGTAATGCAATACATTTTCATAGGACATCCAGCAGAGGGTTTGGAAATAACATATATTCATGGCCATTTTGTTTGATGCTGGTACTTCTCAGTGTAGTCACAACATATTTAATGTTGCAGTGATTGATGGAGAAGTTAAACTTTTATTTACAAAGATAAAAATTATACTGTAAAAATGGATATTTTCGCGTGGGTAATTTTTCGCGCTCGGCCAGATAAAATGGATTTCGTGTGTTTTTACTACGGCAGAATCAGGACATTACCTACCGGAACATATGGCTTCCAAAAATATTTGCATGCTTTTATTTTTGTGCTAGCATATGTGACCGTGCACCTCAAAACGAACATAAAGTCGCACACACTGATTTTGCGGGAGGACTGAAAATAAGTGAAATGGGTCAACCTAGCCGAACTTGACTTTTTCATATTTTTTGAAAGAGTGGTTCTTCTTTTACATTATGCTAAAATTTGGTATCATAAAACGGGCAGGAAAGTGTGTTTTTTTAGCAGTTTATCTCGAACAGTACTGGTAGAATAGTGTGATTAGGTGTGTCTTTAGAATCCCTTTTTCATTTCTGAAAAACCTTGTCCACACTCTTCACTTTCAACTCTAATAACTTTTGAAAAGATAATGCTACTGCTTTGAATGTTGGCATTAATTATGGACAGAATGTTTTAATGAGGTATGCTTAATTTTAGTTTAATCTGATAATCCCCTTCATTGTTGTTACTCTGGTGGTTTACTTCCTGTTTTTGTCCCATTCATCGCACAGCCAGCACGGTTTGGTAAAGATTAAGCGCTTGAATAGACACTGTACTTCAGAGCCTCTTTTCTCAGTTCACACTTTTCCTGAGTTTGTGCTTTCTTTCCAATATTTAGATAGGTTAGGAGAGTCCATTTGATTTGAGTTATACATCATTTTAAAGCTTAAAGTCTGCTCTTTCAGAATATGGTGTTAACTAAAAATTCATGTCTGTCGACTTTTTGTTTGTTTTGAGGTGCAGGGTCACATGATTGCCCGAAATGTGCGAAAATGTTCACCTTTGCAGTATATATACATATGTATATATATGTTTGTATTGTTCCTGTTTTATTTGCATGTTAATAACAACCACTTAAGGGCTGGTATCTACAAGACAGAGACCAAACAACTCCTTTTGTTGCTTGTGATATGAAATTTGTTCATTTGCTTGAGCCGCTGCGCATCCTCTGCAATCATCGGGGATCAGGGGATCGAGCTGTAATTGGTGATTGAAACGGATCTGACAGGGGTAGGTGTTGAATTTGATCCAGGAGATGGTTGCGGGCGCTCAAGTGTCAGAATTGAGCTCGATTCTTCTCCGTAGGCAAGGCTGAGTGGGTCGCGTCGTGTGGGGCATATGGTTGCGTCGCGCTCATGGCACAGAGAACAAACAAACATTCAACAAATGCAAGCATGTATACTGGCTCTCTCCATAAGTGTATTATTTGGTTTTTGTTGCTTTTTTTTGCTCCCTTCTATGTACTCATCCTGTCTCTCATTCTTATGTAATCATCATGGCACACTGCTTTTTATTGTTTATTCTCTTCTATGTTTCATTTCTTTTCAAGTTTGCAATCATACACATCTCATTGTCTTCATGTTTGCAATATTTTTCCTTCTCAGTAGTGTCCATGTACAGTATAATTCATTATCTCATCCATATCTACATTATATATATCTCACCTTATCATTAACTCTGCAACTTTTGATCTCAGTACAAGGTATATACACATAGCTCTTTCTAGAACAAAAGAGAAATCCCTACAACTTTACCTTTCTTGCAAACTGTTACAAATTCTACAAAGTACTGTGTACTGATAGCCTGTGGCATGGAGTTGGTCATTTCTCAGCACAAGCTACGAGCACCACTCATTTGAAAAACAGAAGTGTTTACTTGAATATTTATATCCTTGTGTGTTTGAAAGGTCTAGCTGTAACTTTTACATTAAAGAGTCGACTTTGTCTTTTGAAAACAGGTAGAATTACAGATTCATATCAATCAAAAATTGACTTGTGAGATACTGAGTTATAAGTGAAATGAGATAAGATTCCATTTTCTTATTGAAAAAAAAAGAAATTTAGCGATACATGTATATCTAATTATAATGATGATAATGATATGGTCTTATTTACCCAGGGTAGCCTCTTCATTGTTAGCACTGTTCTCCAAGAGGTCCCTGCCATTATAATCTGAGTAATAAGCAGTCTTTCTGCACACCAATTAGCTCATTGCTTCTCCTCAGTCTTCAGTGGAATGCAGTGGTGATCGAGGTACCTTCATCCATTTTGCTCCTTCGTTCAGGAGGAGAACTTTCATTTCAGGGATAACACCTCTGCACCTTGGCACAAGACTGATCAATCATGACATTAGCCTAGTTTCAGATCCAAGGAAACAGCATCGATAATGTCATGGGGTTTCTTTGCAGCCATCATTAATTCGACTTCACTCTCTCAATGTTGTAGGCAAGGAAAGATATTTAGAGGCCCAATTTCCTATGAAGAGGTTGATCTAAAAAGTAATTTTTTGGTCTCTCCCATAGAAGGGATCTGACCTGAAATGTGTGGAAACTGAAAGATTTGGGCAATTCCCTTTCTGCCCAGCTTAACATACCACATTGATGTTCTCATTTTTAGTATCTGTAGTCTGTGTCAACATTTTTGACATGTTTAATTCTTCACATAAGCAAGTAGTAAAAAATAGAAACACTCAGAGAATGCAAACACCTGCGAATGCCTTGGGGTTGCTAATGCCATGAAATGTGAATGCATCCTTTATTAAACAACATCCTGGATGCAGATCATGGTCTGAAAATGAAATCATCTGTTTCTTTTACCACAATGGACTTGTCCTGAAAATTTCATCAACATCCAGTAATATCCATCGAGTGATATGACTTACATACAAATGAATAAACACAGACATCAGTGAACACATTACCTCCTAGGCAGAGGAAACAAAAGGTAGTTTGTTTCCTCTGACTTTATTTATTTTTTTGAAGTTCAAACTGAGTGGGGGCTTCAAGGAGTATAAGCACTGTATAATGAGTGAACTAAGGTTTGCAGTTAGGAAGATTTAGAAGTAACGACATTGATCAGAAAACAGGTGGATACTTATATTAGGAAACAATGGTCAAAGAGAGGCCTGCCTGTGAATACCCTAGTTTTCTTCCCCTTCCCGTACCTGGCATTCCTTAGAATGACAGGTGTAGTCTATTGCACCAACTCAAGTTTTATACTTGATGATCTCATTTCTACACCCTCTTTTCTTCATATGAAAATTAGGTTTAAGAACGGTAAGTGTATAGTTTATTAAGATATAATGTACAAATTAGATCATGGGAGACTTGGCATGGCGTGAACAATACATGTATCTTTTTTTTCTGACAAGCACTGAAAATGGGCCAAAGGAATTTAGAGAAGCATATTAACTGAAAATGTTGAGCATGTTTGTAGGCAAATGAAAATGTACTTTGCAGTGATGGGGAGAAAATTTTATTACCCACAGATGCATGTGATGCCAATGAACAAGTTAACATTGTTAAGAAGGAACATAATCAATTACCAAATTTGATATAAGAGCAACAACTAGGCTTTTAACATTTGGGCAAACCAAATGAAATAAGAACAAAATTATGCATATTAGCATATTTGTATATATCTGATTACATTATAACAAGCTTCTTCAGGATACCACAGACTTTGGGTAACACTCCTCATTTGTCTTGTACATAAAGGCCACCAAATTCACGAAGATGGTACAATTGAAACCATGGTTTAAACCATGGACTATTTGTATGGAGCACCAAGTGTCGCATGGCCTATTTCGTTAACGAAATGACATTTCATCAACGAAATGGTCATGTTGAGGAAATGACCAATTTCGTAATGAAATAGGCCATGCGACACTTGGCGCTCCATGTACCACTTTTGTGAATTCGGGCCTTTAAGTGTCCCTTATCTTTAATCAACTTGTGGCACATTTCCCAAGATACAGGCAGGATTTGAAACTTTGACACATCCTTCAAGATGTAGAAAGGCTATATTCCTTCAAACAAATTCGGATGAAAATCAGAGATGCATAAATCTGGTAAGAGACATGTGAAAATAATCAGTTCCGAAAGCATACTGTTACACCTTATAGAGTATGTGTCATTTTCAACACCCAATCTGTAGGCATTGTTGGATATCGTCTGTCCAGTGATTCTGATTCTTTGTAGTTAAAGATTTTCTGAGGACACCTCCAGCATCTTTATAATTATTTTATTCAGCAGATTTTCCAACAAATGGTTCACACTCCTCACTAAATCCAAATGCAGTATATTGTATAATACCTAGATTGTGAAAAGTAAAGAAAAAAGGTGACATAATGTGAAGACTCAATGAAGAGCTCTGCTACCTCCAATGGAGTTGGTTGTCATGGAGACCAAACAAGGGTGACATGAAGAAGCATTGCAGTCTCTAAGGGGTGGAAGACTCCTACAGATAACTTTTGGGTTGCAGTTTTTGTGTGTAAGTTCTTACATGTACTTGGATGTATAACTGAGTGTGTTTGTGAATATGTGTGTGTGTGTTTGTGTGTGTGTATGTGTGTGTGTGTGTATGTGTGTGTGTCTGAACTCTCATAAAACAGGATGTGTGGGCCAAATTCGCAATTTGCCTTCATTGCTTGGGGGAAAAATAAGATTTCCTCTCGTACAAGGAGTAAACCGCATCGCTGGTAACTTGTCAACGGGAAACGCATCCAGGATCTTGATTAAGAAGTCAAAGTAATTGGTGTCAACAGAAAACGCGAGATGCGGCTGATTGTGAGAATAGAACCCGACAAGCCACTCTGTTCTAGTTCACGACAAGTTGAAGGCTGCTGACATGCAGGGCGGCCGATTTCATTAATATCAGGATTTCAGTTCCGTCCTTTTCAACGGGGAGGAGCATTTTCAAACTTGTCACTTGTATTTCACAAAGTAGAAATTGAGTGGCAGGTTTAAAGGTATAATCACCTCTTTTGCAAAGCTTTCCAATCTTAGAAACAATGGTATTGGCTTTAAATTGAGAAGTAGGTTACTGTTTTCTTGAAGAGAAATTAGACATGTTGCCTGTAGTTCAGAATGCTGTCTGGATTTGTCTACAAGAAATTGCTAAGGTTATTCTTGAACTTCCATTGTTATTCTTATGGGCATGTACATTTCAGCTGTGAAATATGTGATGCCTCCCTGTGATTTATCTGGTATGGTGACAGTGTGCCACAATGTTTTACCAGTATTACCCCCGAGCTTACCCATGATTCCACACCAAAGAATTACTGTACTCATCAGGATCCTTTGTTGTTGTTTTTGTTTAGTAGTTCTTTGATTTGGAGGCCATGTGCCTGAACAGCCATTAGTCTTTTACCACTGGAATATACAGAACATGACTGTTATCATATTTAAGGCAAAGACAGGCACAAATAAGGGGGGAAATGTCAGTGAGACTAAAAAGAGTTACCTTCAATGACTTCCTATGTAGGGACACTTTTTTTTATCCCCACTGAGACTCACCAGTTTACCACACAGGTTGTGTACCTCTCAAGCAGATAATGACTTTTAGGAAGAATTAGATGACAAAGTAAGATAACAGGTGGAATGTTATTTGTGACATCCTCATTATTCATGTGTTTAAATGTCTCCTTTTTTGTGTGTGTATGGGGCCTTTCATTCTGACTCAAATATTGCAATAGTTTTTCACAGTGAACAGTCATTTTAGTTGTTAAACAGGAACCTGCTTCTTATTTATCAGAATTTCACAGTCTTGCCTCATTATCGGGGGATGCTTCTTTGAATTATATAATGTATGTGATGTGACCGAACATCACATGTGAAGGTAGGTTTGGTAACCACGTGCATACGGGTTGAATGAATTAAACTGCCGTTTATAGAGTCAGCCACCCAGGCGGCAATTCATTGTTTGTCATATAACCGCTAAAAGGAATATTAGAGGTAAGAGACAAATAGATTTGCACAAGATCATTCTGTCCCATGTTCAGCCTATAGGTTCTATCATATCTTCTGCCAAGTCAACAAAGTATACATACTAGTATAGCTAATTTTCTGTCCTCATGATGTAAAATTTGCACCTTGATTGTGGCATGCAAATTCACACCCATGTGTGTCAATGTTCCTCAAAAATTTAATTGCAATATATCTTTTTTTTCCTTTGCAAGTTGTTTGCAAACAGATGTGGAAACAGAAATACAGAAATTCATATTGAATCGAAGTAACATAAACAATTCACACATTTTGGGCAACCAATCTGTGGGCTTGTTATAGGCTTACTCATGAGGAGCATTTGAACATTTATAAACTGGAGTTCCAGAATTTATGGTGAGGATAGCAAATAAGAATGTTTTCAAAATTTGTAACAAAGAACAGTGAACAAGGATGATGACATAGCAGCTTTAGATAAGAATACATGATTGTGTGCTCATGGAAGCAGAACAAAAGAAGAGAGCATGCATGAATTCTGCACAGGTGAATCGTTGAAAGCAAGTAGTATTGTAATTTAACACATTGTACATTACTGGAATATGTGGGCCTCATATGTCATCAACCTTGCTCAGTGTAATTTGTTTTTGGTTGTTCAGAGCAATAGTTTATCTGCTCAAGAACTACAAACTATTCCATGGCACTATCAAGTTATGTACTACATGATGTGAAATTATGAAAATTGTCTGGGATTCCCCTTTCATCTATAGAACCAAGTTGGGGGCTTGTCCGGGAGAGAACCCTCTGTGGACCACTAGTATAAAATACTGCTGCTGGACCATGTATGTTGACATGGTGCTGATGAGACTGAAAGAGCTAATTATATTGAATTGAGAGTTTGATCTCCTACAACAGGTTGTTTGTTGACATCAATTAGACAGACATACATTGTAATATCTTGAGAAATATACAAAATGAAAATTTGTTTAACCCTTTATGTGTTGCAACATAAATTGCTCAGTTATTTCACTAGCATTCAGTAAGCCCTCCAAACTTGACCTGTTGTAAAGATAGCGAGCCTATTGCAGTTTAGCAATGTCCCTCAATTCCAACCGGAAGGCCATGGTGACACAATGGGGATTTGGGCATTAGGTAATCTTTTTTCATGGACAATTAGTTTTCCGGACATCTGATCCATTTGGAGAAAGCACTTGACTGTGTATGTCAATAGACAAACAAAACAAAGTAAATTTCAAGTCATCAGAAAACACCAATATATTGAAAAATTTGCAGTAAAGATTCAAAATGATTAACAGTACAAAATGTGGAACTAGCCATCACATGAAAACACCATGTGATTTAATTTGAACATATTAGATGCTCCTAATTCTGATTATGAAAGGAGGAAAAATAAGATGCTGTGTGGTTCAATTTCTTCCTAAAATAAAAGTCTTGCATACTCTCCCAAAATTATATAAGTTTGTTCATAAAAGGTACAGAATGATCATACTTTTGTTTTTGGTACTTTTTGGTCATTGGAACATACAATGCTGTGGTCAGATTTTATCTTGCAGGCTTGAAAAAAAAAGTTTTGTTTTGCTTTCTTTTGCTTGAAAGCTTCAAGTTTACAACAGCATATGACTGGTAGGTAAAATGTGACTCTTAAGCCACCTGTTGTGCGCAGAATTAAAAAAAAAAGGAGAAGAAAAATGCAGTTACTGTCATATGCCAGTACATTTTAATGCACAGATGAATTGATAAATACAATAGCATGCCTTACTGAGAAGGTTTAAAATAGCAAATAGGTTTTAAATAGCAAAATGGGAAAGATATGGAAATATTTAGATAGAGAGATAGATAGGTAGACAGATAGAAAGAGGGAAAAAAAAACAAACGGATGTACCACACTGATAAACTGTTGTCAAAGATTGAACAGGAAAACCAGTATGATCAGTGGTAGGGTTGCCGGACACTTTTCAAAACACAATCTTTTTACAGAAATGATACCTTACCTGTGTACACAACAGCGTTCCAACTGCCGAAATTCGTCTTTTTCACGGTAAAATTTCCCCAAAAGCGTAAATTTCCGAGTTAAACTGACACCAGTTTCGCTCCAAATGATTGGAATATTAATTAGATTTCGCGCGTGCATACGTGCTCGAGATCGGTGTTCAGATTTGGCCAATTCACGTGACTTTTGGGCGGAGCTATGTCAGGTAATGATCTTGATCGAAGTCGTTTGTTTACTTTTCTGCAATACTAATTAAGATTAGTTGACATAGTTCGGTACCTACAGTTCACTCCTCATTGTAACCAAGTATTCCAGATCGGCAATTTTCTTCTTTTATACCGACCTTTCTCGTAAACTTATAGCCCATACCGGTGGATGTGAAAATTAATCTTCATTTCGTAGTAGTAACCCAACTGCGAGTCAAACGTGAAGCATGTTCCGGCTGCAGATGTGTGTTGTACACTGTTGAGCGATAGGACTTGGTGATTCGTAAGTGGTGGCTTTGCCCCTAAATTTCAACTTAAAAATGAAAAGCAATTTCAATTTGAATAAGTGCAGATGTTGTTTAGTCGTTGCCGTATTATGACTTGCAAAATTTGGTTCATAAAAAGATCTCTTTCTGTCTAGATCAAGATTTTTCTTGATTTGGTTAATCGTGAACCCTTCCAGAGTGTGACAACTGATGCTCGGAATGAAGGATTGGGGACTTGTGCGCAAGTGTAAGCGCATTGGTTTATGTGCATCAGCAGTATTAACTACGGACGGGTTTACGATGACCGAATCAAGAAAAAATCATCAATATGGTCAGAAAGAACCATATGAAGAACCAAATGTAACACGTCATGAGTTGTTTACAGTTGAACTATATCTGTACGAGCTCAAACTGAAAATTAAATCAAATTTTCAAGTTGAATTTCACGGGCAAAGCTACCACGTACGAAGCACCATATTACTCCGCTGTCAGGCTGGCCGAAGTCAGTTGTGTGCGGGTGAATCGGGTCCGTTGCTCACTGTACCTCCGTTCATCGCATCGGCGTGCTTGTGTTGCGTGCGTGCGTCATTCTTCCGGACTGACTGGCCAGCTAGCTGTGTGTGTAACGAAAGTTTCATTTTTAGTCAACAAGCAAGACGTTCCGTCGTCCAATTTTTCCTCTCTCCTCACCTTCTACTTCCTCCTGACCTATTCCTCTGCTTCCCTTAGTACAAACATGGTTTTGACAGTATCGAGTCTATATTTAGAGTTGTGGTTGCCCCAAGCTAGTACGAGTTGCTCAGTGCTGTTACACAAGCCCCGTACCCCTTTATATTATTCACAAGAAACGACAGATGAAACTGGTGATATGATGGCAACATTAACATTGATTACAGCTAGATGAACTTCGATTTTTTTTAAATCTTGTCACGTGACAAATTAGCACTATACTCCATTTATCTTTCTTCACAAGATAGAAATATGAAACGATAATGGCGATAATCATTATGAACAGCCTCAATATTTACCCTCGTTGTAGGGAGGTATAATGAAGAACGATTATATTGAAATCTGCACTTATATAGTCATGTAAAAAGGCCTTCTATTACTAGTTAAGTATCAGTCTGAAAAAATCTTGTCCTCATAATTTCTGAGTAGGACTTGTGTGACAATTCAACGTTTCATAGTAACCTCCATGGATAACAACCAAAATACACAGCTATGTTTTGATTAAATTGCCCGTGTGTCAGCATTTGGTTATCATTAAAATCAGCATCGCCGATGACTAGGCCTATATACTTGTACATCTAGTTTCACTCTTCACAAAGAACATCTATTAGGAAGACAAGAATATGTTTGTATATGCATGTAATACCGTTTGAATGCACCCTAATTGAAATGTGTTATAACTCTGCCTATAGATGCAAACTAATACACGTCCTTCCGGCTCGCTTGTGACCTGTCATCTCGCCTTGAAGGGTGTAACTTTCAGCCAGGGCCTGACGGCAGCAGGAGTGATGAGGCTACGGAGGGCAGTCCATCCTCCCGCCAGGCGATGAATTCTGGTGCGTCTGTGCTTCCAATGGCAGATCGTCGTGGAAACGCTAATGTGCTGAGATATCTACAGTTTATCCAAAAAAAAAATTAAAAAAAATAAAAAAATATATATATATAGGAAACTGATTTCGCAAAGGATCGGGGAATACTAGTTATACTAATGCGAGTGTACAGCTTTTTCCTCCATTTTTGGAACGAAACTACATTTGTTTTTCACACAATATGCTTATCAAAGCAAAAGAATGTCAATATGGCAAAAAAAAAATCCTTTTATCGCGTATAATGAGTTAATCTCAAATACTATTGTTGTGTATTGGAATCAGGTTCCTACGCTGCAGAATGACTTCTGATACACACATTCGCTATTTAAGTATTTAATCAAATCTCTTCTAGTTCTAATAATATATATCATGTATAACTTCGAGCGTCAAATCCCATATACACTTGAAAAGTACGACTCACTCGATACAGCCCCTATTCAAACACACAAATGATCAACATACAATGAAGATGACAATGGGGCGGGGTCTTGAAGTTGAACAGGGATTAGTTTTGGCATGGAGAAGGTATACATCCATTAAGGGGGATTAGACTCAACATCAATTCCAAACAATGAATGGGGGAAGGACAAAATGTTTGGTGTTCATTCATTGTATTGATCTAATGGTCGTAAATCGTGGCTTTGCTACTTGCAGATGAAACAAAAACCCCGCGGTATTAGTGTTTCAAAATACTTCTTAGATGTGAACTATGCATGGATAGAATAACTATTGTAAAATTTAAACTCCGGTATAATCGATGTTATGTAAGTTTGGTCAAACATACAAAATGTGAACAACAGAAAAAAGTTTCCAGACTATAAAACCGCCAACAGTTAGTTTAATGAGGAAAAATACTGATATCTCTTTATATTTTAGGTTTTTGCAAAAAATGTTAGGATGATTAGTGTACAACAGACAACACATATGAATCATTATGGGATATCTTAAACGTTTTTAAAATCAAAGTTGGAAGGGTGGAGCTGATCATTCTGACACCGTTAATACAACAGGTGCCGTGCGCGGAGCAGCGTTTCCGATACATTTAGCATGGGATAGCTCAGGCAGGGGACAAAAGCATCCCGGTTTTGGCTAGTTTGCAGGCACAAACCCTTGTTAGTCGTAAAGGAGTCTGCGCCAAGACTACTATATGCACCACTTCGGCACTGTCCCTGTGTTTGGGAGAGACTGCAGTGCAATGATGCATGTATTAGTCTTGGCACATGCAGACTCCTAATACGACCAACAAGGGTTTGTGCTTGCAAACTAGGTTTTGGCTGCATTGAATATGCACTGAAGTCAAGTTCCGTCTTTAACAATGGTTGTTTTGGTTGAAGATTTCTTTGCTTATTTTGTATAATTATCATGACCAACACATTGAAGCCTAATAACAGGAGCAAGCCATGGTTCCAATAACCTCGAGTGAGCATTGCATGGGACATTGGTGATACAATGTACCAACAAACAATAATACGTGAACTCACGCAGATTTCCCCTCAGAAAGGATACTAGTAACCTCTACTTCATTGTGTACTATGATTCATATGCATCACTTCTATTTGTCAGTGTTTAATATTCCAGCCCTTAATCCATGATTATAAATGGCTATTACATACCAAACATCTTACGTTTGGAATTAGATGGATTGCCCGTACGCGTATTAAACAGTGTTGATCTCTGTTGACCGGAAGATCGTTTTTGTACCTGGTCGTCGGGATAATGTTCCGTCCGTCCGCGGAGAATGCTGCGTCTCGCTTCATTCATACAATCCCCTCTACTCTAGTAAAGGAGGCGGAGGAGAGCCGTGAATGGAAAAAAAAAATACTAAAAACTCCGCAAAGACGGATTTTTTTTTTGTCTTGAATCTATGTACGCGGAAAAATCCGTCTGTCTGGGGGGATTTTGTAAATTGTTTTCCTTGTCTGTTTTTACTTTTACGGTTCTCCTTCAGATAGGAAGGAAGGGATTTCGTAATGCCTCCCCGCCCGGGCCGGAACATAATTCCCGGCAACAACGAACAAGATAGGAACCGATCTTCGGTCAAGCTATTCTATGATCAGAAAACTGCCTGATATAACTTAACTATACTGACATAATACACATCACATGTATGAACATCAAAGGAATAGAAAACTGAAATGTCTTCTTACCAATTGCATATGCCGCCCACAACATAAAATCTGAATCCCTTCTGATGAAAGCTGCTTGGATCGCTTCAGGTCAGTTCTCTAATATTCGTGGCAAGCGCATGGGAGATACAAAATGGCGTATGTTTGGGAGAGTCCTTGCCTTTATCACTAGCGGGAGAGAGGCCTGACGGGTAATATAAACCAGGGAGGTTTATAAACAATGCCGCTGGAGAGGAAGAGGGAGAGAGAAGGGGGGGGGGGGAGGGGGAAGAGAGAGAGAGAGAGAGGAAGAGAAGATAACAGACTGATGTGTGAAGAGAGATTGATGACGAGCGAGTGTGTGCAGGAGTGTGCTCCCCCCCCCCCTCTCTCTCTCCCCCTCTCCCTCTCTCTCCTTGTGTGTGTGTGTGTGTGTGTGTGTGTGTGTGTGTGTGAGAGAGGGTGTGTGTGTGTGTGTGTGTGTGTGTGTGTGTGTGTGTGTTTGTGTGTCATGCATGTTAGTGTATGACCGCATCATTGTTCCCGCCTTTTTTCTTATCTCCCAACAGAAGCTAATACATCGCACGGCCTACGAAGCTCCTTCAAGCTGACTTGCAGAGGAATACACGCCACTGGTACCGAAGAGCCAAGAGCAACAAGCGAAAGTCACAGACTCTGATTGGCAGAAGGAAGATGTTTAATGTGAAGAAAAGAGCCTGCAACAGTCACCTCTCTGCCCACATGAACCTGCAAGCATACGACAATAAATACAGGAACTAACTCCTCGCCTGATCCTACGGGATGAAAAGAGGGCTTGGGCAGGGCCTTGGGGGCAGTTCCCAAGTGCGCTCAACCAAGATTGATGTTGTTTGTTGGTGTATAACCCCCCCCCCTGAAAAAAAAACAAAAACAAAAACAAAACAAAACAACAACAACAACAAACACAAAACAAAACAAAACAACAAACAAACAAACAAACAAACAACAACAATAAAAACCGGAATTAGTAACAATTTATGCTTCATGAAAATCAAAATTGATGCACGGTTCTATACCTGCGTATCAGCCAATTTTTGGCCACAGCAACAATTCAGCGTCATACCTCCGCATTTTTGAACTACTTTATCGCAAACATATTCGCCCGAAATAACATTTAATTATTCTGAAAAAAAAACCCCGAACAATAATATGCTTCGAAACGGGAATTCAGCGAAAAAAACAAACAAACTACAAGACTTATTAGTGGCCGTTTTACCATTCTCATTTTCTCGCAAAGACCGAATTCGAAGTGTTTGAATATGAGTCAACGATGATTATTTCGGCTGCTTCGCTTTAAATACGCGATTGAGATTCGCTAAGCGCGTAAAGAGGAGTATTGGTCATACGACAAAACATCCAACAAAAGAACCTGATGAATCAACCGTTTAACTTATCTAGAGTTCGCGAAACGAATTCATCACTTCGAAGTGGTTCAACAAAAGCCGGAAAAAAAGTCGAAGAACAGCAGGTGAACATAAGGACAATAAATAAAATTCTGGAATGAAACAAACAGATAAAAAGCACACGATATCAAGTTTGAAAACGAAGATATATACGAATCTAGCAATAAAGACCAATTCTAAAATACTATTTTGCAAGTTCAAAACAATATAATCATCAGGGATGTGTATACGCTAACAAGGATTGACCACTACAATGAGACTACGCTGCTTCTATGCTTGCTAACTCACTGTTTCTCATTTCAATATAAAATGTATCCATCTACTACCAAATTATACCGACATGACAAAAGCACACACATACAGAATAATCAACCTTGACCGACATACTGTAAAGTTACCGCAAAAGTTATTTGTGTTTATATACGCCGGAAATGTCACTTTCACACAAGACAAATTGCATAGTTCATCTTCAAGATGTTATAAAGGGTAATTGAAATACACCGTAGTTGTAATATATCAAGACGTTAGAATAATGTATTGAATGTTAATTCTGATGACGAAGAAATCCCAGCAAGAAGCAGGAAATTTCGAACTTCATGTGAAACTCTTCAAACATAATAAAAGCATCGTGTAACTGAAAGCGGATACAACATCATCATTTTACTTATTTCACACCCAACAAGTTAATGCAAAATAGAAGAAACACGTATAGCTTACCAATGTTGGAGGCTTTGAAAAGTTTGATACTGCATAACGACTTTTGATATGTACGAGGTTAGAGATTTGGTGATCCTATCACGCTGGCGTTCGAGAAGTACTAGTATACTGACTATAGCATATGGCATTCCGGCTAGCTTTTCAAGCCCAGGTTATCGCAAAAGACAACATAGTTCCCACGCCAAGGCTACCAGCAGTCGGGTTCAAACAACAGGGGATTACACAATTTGAAAGAGGCCTTTGTTGTGTGCTTGGGAGGTCAAGTTTATGACCAATTAAGATTGAGCTTAAGCGTCTTAACTTCTTATCGCAATAGAGGCTGGAAAGCCATAGAAAATACGAACACTATGGGCTCAAGGGGCAGCGCAGCTGTAAGCTGCGTATCAATATTGAGTTGAAGTGCTTCAGGTGTATATAAAAGATACATGTAGGCCTACACCCGCCAATGTACAAAATTGTCAACATAGATGCATGAGTTATATCACAATACACAATGCACAATCAAATATTTCCGAACATCATACACGAGACACAACACTGAAATAACGCGAGAAATGACATAAAGTATGTCTTCACCTTTTATACCGTTGTAGTATGAGTAATCTTTTATTTTCGTTCCAAAAATAATAGTGACAGAAACATAACAGAATCATATGACACAATTATGAATCATTTTGTATGAGAATTAAGATAACAAGTATGATAGCCCTATAACCTGAAATAAAACGAAACGATTATATAGATAACCATGAACACTAAAAGATATGTTGTTTGAAGGAAAACATGGATTGTTATCTCTGCAGTACAATTTCTCCTTTTGCTTTCTTCTTCAATTCAATCTTCCTCTTAATACTAGAGCTCACTCTTTCACTGCTGCACAACACACAATCTACCCCCCACCCCCACCCCATCTCTCTCCCCCTCTCTCTCTCTCTCTCTCTCACCTCTCTCTCGGTTTTGTTTATATTACCCAGGAGGCCTTTCTCCTCCTCGTGATCAAAACAAGGCCATTCTTTGTTTAATGTCCCTCGCCACGCCACGCCACGTAGTAATCGCATTGTGAAACAGAAGGCACGCTCTATTCACAGAGTACTGTGACACGCTAAATCTCTTCCTCTCTTCCGCAGAAAAAGGTCCATGTCGCGCCATGACAGTTGGTAAGAAGACCATTCAATTTTTTAGTCTGTTTATGTTGTATCTATATTCATATTATGGCAGGTCTTCTAGCAGTAAGTTATGCTGATTAACACTTCTAACAGAAAGGTTTGCAGCTACGGATTAATTCTGCTCTGCCAGTAGAAGAGAGGCAGAGGTGTATCGTTAGTGCGGGATCGAGAGAGAACGAATGTGTTGCACGGCGTGGTTTCTTGATGTCAACGGGAAACTCAGCACAGCTATATTCCATTGGAAGTATCATTTATTCGTATCATATAATGTTCTTTGTACTTATAATATTATGAAGTTTCAATTAACTGTGAAATCCTGATGAAGTTCAAACTCGAATATGAATGAAGTTGGTACCGTATTATACTGGTAATCGTGGTCATGGTGGTATGCATGTTCGGCAATATGTCACAGGAATATATGCCTACGATTGGAACATCGTAATGAGAGTATAGCTTTACAACCTCAATTCTTTCTAGTTTATTATGGGCTTAGTGATGTTGAGTCTATGTTTATTGCATAAGTAAGCAAAGGTAGCCACATATCAGTTTAATTCAATAACATACATGTCATACTATATAGGCCACGTCCAAGCAGTCACGCACACAGCGCGATCGCTTTACAGCACTGAACATGCCCCCTGTTCATAGAGTATACACGTACGCGTACGTACTTAGTATACTCTGTAAAACATGATATATTCGCGGCATGAATTTTTCGCGAATTGGATCGACAGCCTTTTTCGTGGCATGATATTTTCGCGAAGTGCCACTGGCGTTCAATGCATATAGTGTAAACAAGGACTTTCGCGTGCATTTTAATTTCGCGAATCTTGGCGCTCGCAAAATTCGCGAAATTAAAGTGCACGCGAAAATTCCTCGTTTTACAGCATAAACCAAACCCCGACGTGGTGCGTGGGGATAACACACGATCAAATACGAGTACCTGCATACAACAGGTACTGCGTTCTTTATAAGCAAGGCAGATGAAAATAGTTTGTTAGATATTTGACAATTAGATCAATTTTGGTTAGAATTCTTAAAGGAGAGATCATTTAAATTGGAATACAGAGTTTACGGTGGGAGCCTTGCATGCTGTCCCGTAGCGTTATAGTAAACGTGTGTAACGTATAGCGTGCGTACGCGTACGCGTGCGCATATGGGGAAAATATATGGCATTATATAATGGATTCAAGAATGTAGCCAATTGGAAGCGCTGAAATGAGTCACGTGTGCGCTCATGATTTTTCTTATACATGCATGCGCAGATGTTACAAGTGCGTCGCGCGCTACTTAGTACGCGCTGTCAATCCTGTAAACAACTTCTAGTTAAACAACTTTTCGTTATTTGGTTATTTGGTTCATTGCATAAGATTACACATTTTTCCCCAGTAAATTTATGTACCTTCATTGTACTTTTTCATATCGTTTTTCTTTTCTCTTTTTTTTTTCGATATGTAATCTCAAATGTATAATTCACATGGTTATCTCCAATACCCTGATTGGGTGACATGAGATAAATTAAATTGTCATTGTCATTGTCAATTGTCAACTGTCAAATTGTCATTGACCTTTCTCTTAATTCATTTCTAGTTCTGGATGCCGTGCCATGCCAGCCGGCCTTTCCTTGTGCATAACATGTGTGGCGATGGCCTAGGACGTATATGTGCAGATTTTCCGAGTGCGACGTGCGTAAATGTTTGGGACGAACATCTTCGGACATCTTGACTTTTGAGCAAGTGCTACATGTAGCTGACTGGTATTGACCCACAAAGGTACATGAAAAATTCTGTTAGTTTCCGACCCATTTCATAAATCAAATAATTAGTGGAGATGCAGCTCACTCTCGGGCATTTACAATGTAGTGCAACATGCACTCGGCTTCGCCTCGATCGTGCATGTTTCACAATTGTAAATACCCTTGAGTGCGCTACAACTTCATTGACGTACTCTCACCTGTGTATTATTTGTATAATTATCGTAATTGCCTTGGCCAAAGACTAAACACCGGAGTTCAGTCGGCGTTAGCTCCGCCTATTAACAGAACCTGCATGACATCATCTCATGAATAAAGGGTTTTTTCCTTTGCGCAAAAATGCGCTAGGGCCCTTGGGGCCCAAACCGAATGGAAAAAATCATAAAAAATATTTTGCAAATGTGGATACATGTTCCCAACGCGTCCTATCAACAGTAAAAGTGCTACATTTTTTTTTATGTATAGCTCCTTATCAAAGCAAACAATCTAATAAGTTTCTGAAAAGATAAATAAAGGGGACAAATGTCTGTCATTTCGACTACAAATTGGATTTTTTTGATGTACCGTCGACAGGGCCCCAGCCAAAGAAGTGAAAAGGTGTGGGGCGCCCGCTACTAGGATTACACGGGGCCCCTGGGGAGGGCGGGGCCAGGCATTGCGCAATCACTTTACTCAGCATGGTCATCGATTGAAGGTCAACCGTCAGCATGTACTCGGATATATTTTGGAATATTCTGCGTCTTCCACATCATGTTTAGGCAAGTCTTTCCGTAATAATGATTTACAATGTACAAAGTTTGTCATAACTGCATATCGGGGTAGGGAAGTGAGATGAACGTGTAGAATTTGTGGTAAGTTTATGAGGATTCATTTCATTTTTAATGGCGGCGGATGCAATTTGACCCCTCATTCATTTTGACGTACGCGGGGTTACGAGATGGTGCGGATTGATTAACACGTAATTAAGCGGGTGTCCAATTTCTGAAGGCTATGTCCTTGACGTTCGGCGTCCCTATCAGTGGTTCATTCATAACTCTTTTCGTTGCAGAGCGCTGTCACTTTTTGAGGTTTTGCACCTGTAATTTCCCACATGGAAATGCGGTAGGGGTATAGAACATCAAAATAATTATGAGAATACCAGAAATATGCTATTTGTCTTGTTTTCCTTTCTTTGTTATCAGAGTAGACCAACTATAATTACTGCAATCATGATATTTGCAGAGATTAGTATTAAAGTTTTTATGAGTCACAAGGAGGTGTGTCCATTCTCCAAAATTGGGTTGAAGAGGAATTCACCCTTATCAGTTACAGCTAATCAATTCTATCTATGATTGCACCCCCCCCCCCTTTTCAACAGTTTTCCCAATTCATTTTAGTGACTTTGGTATGATAAAGTGATGGGTATCGGAAGAGTTCATTTTAACGGTTACAGGTGAGCAAGACCCCCAGTATTAGAGGAGAGGATGAACAATTGATGGGATTGTCTAGTTTTTCATACTCTGTCCAAAACTTGATCTCCACGATAACAATACAGTTTAACATACAACACATCGTTGACCCTTTCGAACAGTCGAGCTGTCTATATACACAACCGTATCTACAGTGGTGTTCAATTGCATGCAATAGCTTTGAAAATGATACTGTCATGATCAAGAGATCTATGAAGAAATGTCACCAGACCAATGAACCATTCACTTGTGATTTTTTTTTCAAACATTTCTGCTTATGGGCCATTCTCCGAAAAGGGGCACCAAAGGGCATTTTTGTGTCTCCAACCTTCTCTAGGCCATAAAACACGATTTTTTCATCAGGAAACCAATTTTTTTACTTTTATTTATACTAGAGAATATAATGAGTAAAATCAAAATCAACTGAGGTCACAGCACCTCATGAAAAAATTATATACGACAACATGAAATATATATTTGTTGATTTTACCCATGTCTCCAGCCTACTCTGTGATTATATTTCACGCTCTCGCTCTTTACCGTAATATCAGAAATCTATGTTTTGTTCACTAATTTATAGTGCCTTCGGTGCCTAAATAAAAAAGCATAATGCTTAGCGAAAAAAGGTTTGTATATTTTTTTCTGCGATCTTAGCGATGGTGTCTCCAAATCTCCATAAGATACGTTGCTTTTTGTATGACGCCCTAAAAAATATGAAGACAATAAAGCAGTGATCTGTATGTCGGTCTAGTGAATGAAGTCCATTTCAACATTATATAAATACAAATAGTGTATTCTGAAACTCTATAATGATAAATATATTCAGATACAAAGTTTGCAATTGTGTATGTTACGATAAGCTGAAATAAGATACGTTACTGAAACTTTGCTCTATTACAGAAAAAGTAATTTGTTGATAGAGTTATAATGCATTTTTCTTTAAAGCACTTTACATTGCTTGTATTCATACATGGGAGTTACGAAAGAAAAAGTTGTTATTTTGTGAAAATACAATGTTGAACATTAAGGCCGTCAAATACGTTACCGTCAAATACGTTACCGTCAAATACGTTACCGCATAAAGTGCATAAAATAGGCGCATCGCACTTTGCGCTAATTCTCTAATTTTGCATAACCTAATGGTTCTCTGCTCTTCAAAGCATGGCGGCCACTTTGAGCGTGATGTTGCATTGCGTTTAGTACCGAGAGTTTGAGGGAGATGTAAGGCTTCTCGCCGTTTGTTATTCGTCCCGGCTACGTGGTTGGTAAGAATTTCATTTTTGAATATCGGCAGAGTATAGTTCATTTATTTATACGACTAGTATGACACATTTGAGAGTTATTTAATGTTGATGGAACAGTTATACGGCTTAAAGACATCTTGTGTACGCATGATATTGTTTCGTGTGTGTGATAGCTCGCATGTACGTTAGAATATTACCCTGCATTGGCACGGTAACGTATCTTACCCGACTGGTAAGGAATCTTATTGGATGATAATATCCTGTTCTTACGTACACGACGACTATATATATTATATTTATGTGTTATTTTTTATTAAATAATATGCATATAAAACTCCCATGCTGATATTTCCCCTCTCTGTTTGTCTCTCGTGTATTTTAGAAAGAAAAAAACATGGGTAAAATGCTTGCTGAGATACAAAAGGCCTATGGATGCAGAGAGAGAAAGAAAAAGAGTGACCCCACGTTTCTAGCGAAGGAGCGGAAAAGACAAATCCATTATCGCGTTCCTGTTTCTGATCAAGACATGTCGACTCTTGAAAAAGGAAAATAATGACGTGTTTATATTTTTTTTTTCGGAAAACATTTCTTTTTTTGAAATGGGCAATTTAATGATGTAATCCCCTCACAATTTTCTACACATTTTATTTTCAGACATCCTCAAAATTTAATATATCATATATGATTTAGTATAAAGCTTTCCCTCTATTAATCCAGAATGAATGACAGATAAAAATTTGTTCTGACATATCTTAATATCAGGGTATGTTTTTTGCCTGTACAGGTATTCTGCAAAAAAAGAATTTCAAAAATGTCATGTATAACATAATGACAAATTATGAGCGGATGACATCAACGACTTGCTCATTAGAATCTTCATTAAGACTGGTCAAGAAATGTTTTCTGAAGATGTGAAATTTAGAAATGTATTATCTTCCTTACTTGGTATACTCGGATTGTATTTTTTGCTTCTCTTCCTTCTTAATTTTATTAATTTTGACCCGGATTTTCCCTTTAAAACTTGCCACATTATGTACAGGGGCAACGTAATGTTTATTGTCAACTGATACGTGGAAGGAGAATATTTATGATTCCTTAATCTATTTTTTTTTTTTGTCTTGGCTCTCTATGAATGTAAAAAAAAAAAAAAAAAAAAAAATGAAGATGTGGAATACGTCAATATAGTGTAAGTTTTAAGATACCGAAATGTTTGAGTGGATGATGAATCAGATGTGTTAATGCAAAGAAGTTTTAGTTACTTGAGGGTTGTGTCGGTTACGTTATTTCCACCATTATCTAACGTATTACTCCGTGGCTTTTTTAAAACAAATTTCATGACAGGACATGTGGAAATATATTGATACATTATACAAAGCTTCTGACACCTATATGCAACGTGACTACTTGCTGGGAATGAAATCTTTTATACTATTTTAGAAGGTTCTTTTGGGTCTTTTTGTTAGGAGCAGAGCCGAAACACATGTAGCCCAAGTGAACATTGTCTTTATAAGATTAAACTGTCAGCAGTCAAATACGTTACCTTTATACGTTGGAAGTGAAATATTTGTCTGTTCACTCGGAGCTATTCAACTTCATCATGTTGTTCCAAACTGAATATAATGTTGCATATCTATATGCGTTAACAGAGGGACAGAACTACATAATAGGCTGTACATTGTCCATTAGATATCAAAAGTTTCAGTCATTATATTTGAAACAGAATTATAGTTACGTCTCGGGTTAACTTTTTTGTGTATGTTATCGATTAATAATTTTACTAACTGAAATATGTCAAATCGATTATCCGAGGTTATGATATGTTCTAGGTGGCTATAACATTTTGATGTAGACAATATGCAAGGGCGAGTCTATCGTCATGTTACTTTATAATTCACAGTAACAACATTTTGTAGTATAGATGTCTGTCAGATACGTTACCGTATCGACATGACCGTATATCTTCCTTGCACTCGTATATAGGTAATATAGATTTGATTTTTATTGTTGATATTGTTCCACCTTAATAATGCCAGATATCTAATCAATAAGATAACAGAAGAAAATGGACTATATTGTACATTTTAAATCAAGTTTCAGTCATGCATTTCAAACAGAACATAATTATGTTATTGCGTAAATTTTGTTAATGCATGCACATAATGATATCATGATGCATGTATGACTTTGTATTACTGAGCAGTGTCAAGGCGATTAACTAGGGCTATAAATATGAATGTTTATGGTTGGTAATTCATTTGGATGTAAGATATAAAGCAAGATTGAGTTTATCGTCATCTTGAGATACAAATCTAGGTAACGAAATTTTGTGAAAGAAGTATGTCAGATACGTTACCGTTTTTTTCTTTCCTTGTAACTCGAAATGTATGAAATCTGTTGTAAAGTGCGCTTGCAATGAGCTTTCTTTGATAATTTCAGTACTTATGTATGACTTTTATTACTATGTCAAAGCAATATAAGATCAAAGTGTATTAGAGATAATAATTGCAATATAGGGTTGTGTATCTTATACGAAAATATATAATTTTGGCGCTGATTTTAACTTACAGGCTTCAAACGTCAAACCTTTTTTTTTACATCTGGACCGATCAAAGTTCAAGAATTACTATTTAGTCATGTGCGCATATAGTTACGTTTACATTGAAATAGATATTTACATTAATGGTCCACAAATGATACATCCACTGCCATTTTCTTGTCTAAAGCCTAATGGTATACGTATCTGACAGGTGGTAAAAACTATGAAAAAACGTGTTCAAGTTCAATGCTATTTCTTGAAAAATGTGTTTGTGTCAAAAATCACCCGTTGGTTGTTATGTGTTCTCAAAGTATTAAAGTTTCTGAATTCAAATGAGTTTCGTGACTTTTTTAATGTCGAAATTTTATAGTTTGTCCAACCCTGTTGGTGCCCTTTTGTGGAGAATGGCCCTTATAGGAAGTATTGAGCGTGGTAGATGTAGTCACTGAGCTTTCCACTCTTTTGAAGCATGAAGGGGGTGCATTCCTCGAGCAGAAGCGAGGGGGGGGGGGGACCAAATTGGAGCCCAATTTTTTACTTTTTCCATATCTTGAAAACCCTATGACAGACTTTTAACAAACTTGGGAGGTACTTGTTGCATCCTAGGGTAATATTAAATAAGGATCTTAATTTATTCACACACGGCATCATAAACACCCTCCCTCCCCCCAAACCGGTGCTCAGGTGATGCTTCAAGTAAGTACACCGATGACTGCAGTTTCACTTTCGGTTTTCACATTTGATCTTCTTTTGGAAACACTTGGTCAAGCCTTCTACAAACTTGGCAGGTAATATTTCCATTGTAATAGATATATGGAAATGGACACCATGCCCTCCTAGATGTCCCCAAAGCTTCTAAATTTTGTTATGTTCTTGGGTGATTGTCTGCAAGACAGTTTGGAAGGTGAACTTGCGATACTCAAATGAGCACAACACCTCCCTCCCCCTTGTTTATTTTTCATATTTACACAATATGAGAGACTCTGATATCATGTAAACATCATGTAGATCAATTTTGTTTTTTTCAAACTGGAAGCAGTCTTCCAATGTTCTACCCCACAAAAACGGTGTTCAAAATAATGCGGCTTCTTGCGGTCTTGCCAAAACATAACAATACATGCAAACAGAGGAATGGTATGTCTCAGATGGCATCTGTGTTTCATGAATTCCTTCAGGAAAGATCAAACAAACTGCACATGATCGGAGTATTGTGATTTAAATCTCTCACAACCACCAACTCAAAATGACATTAGTTACACTCACACAACTTTGCTAGTCTATATGATTAATTCAAAGTTTTAAAATTTGATAATCCTCAATACTAGGCCTCAATATGAATTTACATTATTGATAATGTGAAGACATTGATATGAGAATGAACAAGTTTATTAGCACATCAAATCTTCATGTCAATATACGTGCATGAATCAAGGATATTTTGATTGATGCCGTAGTGTGCTAAAGTAGTTGTCTCAAGTTTTAATATGAATAAACCGTATGATGCCTCCAAAGATAGTGCTGTGTCTAACTGCATGTAATTTGTAAATGTGATTGGAATGAAATAAAACTCTTCGAGTTTGACATGTAGACTAAGCTCTCTCTCTCTCTCTCTTACTTTCCCTTACCCCCCCCCCCCCCCCCACATTTTGAAATCCTTGGTGCACTGACCTTTGAAAGGTCAGTGTGGGCAGTCACATGCCTCTTGACTCAGATACACTCCCAGTAAGTAACCTCCAGTCTGTAATGGAGTTTCTAGTGATCGTCAGTAGGAAGACACTAGCAGTATAAACTCAATGTTAAGCTTTGGCAGTTTTACTGGTTCATGGAGTAAGATTAACAAACTTTTGTTTCAAATAATTAGATTAGCATTGACACAGATTCATATGTCATAGCGGAATGTCCTTATCTCCTGAAAGCGATGTGTTCATTGTGTGAGAGAAATTATTAGAGCAGATTTTTACTGTGTATATTGGAAACTCCTGATGCGGATTTTAGTGCATGTACTAAACTTTCCATTTCCAAATTGAATAAGTTCAAAACTTTTAAGTATTGTCTAAATTTCCAATTTCCGAAATAGATTAAGTTTAAAACTTTGATCTTGAATCGTACATTCTTTGAAAGGACACACTGTACTTTTTTTTCATGTCATATATCACAACATGATAAAATTTCGAAAGGGATAGTACAGTTTTGGTTGAGACCTAAATTCAGGTTTCTATCATTTTTTTTTTTGTGAAATAATGAGAAGCCTCTTATGAAATATGAAAGACCATGTAATTCTATGAGGAATTCAACGTTTATTTGATGAAAATTGGTTTTGAAATGACCGAGATATCGAAAAAAAAGAGCGATTCTAATGAAGTGTGGGAACCACACTTTATTACGTTCGCTTTGTTTTACTTTGTTTTTGGATGTTTCAGTCATTCCAAACCCGCATTTCCTCAAATAAACTTTAATTCCTCATAAAATGGTATGCTCTGTACTATATCATGAGTGTTTTCTTGGTATCTCGCAAAAAGTTAAAAGCCCAATTCTCATCTCCACCAATACTGTACCATCCCTTTAAGGCCAAAGCTATCCTTTTCTCTCACATTTTATCAAGCCATAGATTGTTCCCCATGCTATTGTAGCCTATTGTGTCAACGGAGGGGCAATTAAAACTCCTACACTCAGGAGAAAAAAAAAATCATAAAAATCCTTGTCTCCTGTCTTGCCTTTGTCCGACTAATGAATAGATCGAGATTCTAGATAATGCTTAAATCCTCAATCTGAAATGACACACTCTTTCCAAGTATATACTGCCCATTATTTCTAATGTCATGTTGCACAATATTAAGAAATTAAGGCCACAACTATCCTTCACTTGTACATTTCACAAAGCCATTTGCCGTAGTCTATAGTACAATAATATTATATGTCTGTAGTTGTAGTGGTGTAGTCCAATGTGTATCGGGAGAGGCGGACGAAAGAACAAAAAAAAATTTAAATACCTGTCACCTGACTTGCCATTGTCTGACTCATGAATAGCCATTGAGATACTGGATGATATAAAGCCTTCACATGAAACCATCATTTCCACTGTCCTGATTGTGGTTTTTGCATTTCTATGGGGGTATTTCACTCTTGTATGTAGTGCCATACTCTACTTTGCATACTACTTTGTTCTCTTTGGTTGACCCAGCATTTGAACAATGTGGGTTCTCCCAAACTTTATGCAACCTTGAACAAGAGAAAATGTTATCTAAGTGAGATAATGGGAGTACCAATATAGGTCCAAGAAGTTCAGTGCTGAAGAAAAAAGAAAAAGAGTTATGACACTGTCATGAATAATTATCCAAATTTGGAAGTTTTGTCTGTGGACATGGCTCATATTAATTGGGGAAGCAAAGAATTGAAATTATGAAACAGTATTTTTTTAATGCATGTTCATTTCTCTTTGACTTGCATTCGACAGTCAAACAAAATTTCCCATGTATCTATGAAAGCTGATGTAGTGACAGATATAAACCATTTCATACAGGAAAATTTACTTTAATGGGAAAATTGCTCTGTTATCAATCAGGTATTATAGAATTATGAAAATATTCAAAGAAAATGCTGCAGGTGCAAGAATATTGCTTTTTAAATGTTGCAGACAGAAAATAGATTATTTAAGCACCAAAACTGCAACATGTGAGGTTTATTCAATCATTTTATTTCCAAAAATCAGGTTGAGAGACAAGTCTATCAAACCATTGGTGAATAAAGATCGGTTGATCGTGAAATTACCCACAGCAATTCATGACACTGAAATCAAAGTGGTAAACAGAACAATGCACATAGCTCATGTTTTTGTTGTTATTTTATTGTCATTGAAAAATGAGAGGGGGAGATATGAGGGATCAGTGAAGCGAGGCATTTATGCATATAGGTGCAGACTGTGAATGCAGCTTATTAGCTCACATGAGCTATTGTGATCACCAGTCATGTGCTGTCCATGTGCATCCATCCTGTGCATCTCCTTACTGTCATCCAATTTGGGATGTGTTTTTTATTTTGTCTGTGAAAAAAAAAATGAAAAGGAGAACATCCATCCACTTGTAGGAGGAATTGTTCCTGTAGAAGAGAATCACATGTTCTACAAATGGGGTTCATGGTACCCCAAGGGGCTTATGGCATGCTTCTTCGATTAGAAAACATTTTGAAAATTGATTCTTTTCTCAATTCAATGCAAGCAGAGCCAAGTGTGAAGTGTGTGTAGTCTGCAAAAGCACTTGTATGTGAGAGGTAGACTTCATTCTCGCAACTGTTTGACAAATTGCTCTTCATTGACGTAAATAAGCACCAATTATTTAGTGTTCTAGTAGTATCCATGATTTACAAAAAAATAAATCCATGGCTACTGCTGAAATACTGAATAATTAGTGCTTCTTTATGTTGATAAAGGGCAATTTTACAACCAGTTGCAATTGAAACAACTTGACCCAATAATTCACTGAATTGAAAAGACTTCATTCTTCCCCCCCCCCCCCCCATTTTTGGGGGTCTCAAATCAAGGTTGGCCTCATGCATTCTCTGAGAAGACATGGGGGGGGGGGGGGCAGGGTGGATCTGAAAGAAGATGAGACTGATTTCACGCTCTAGGGGCCCCGAGTGCAAAACTTTATGCAACCAGGATTGCACCATACCTGGACGTTGTCATGGAAAAGAGGTGCAGTTGTTGTACATTTCACATTTTGCTCATAACTAACTTAAACATAGGCTGGGATTAATCACCATGGAAAAAAAACAAACCTGACTTTTACATCTTCTCAATGGCATATTATTGCAAAATATCTTGACTGAACTTGATTTGACTTGACCAAATTAAGCTTTTCTTCAGTCAGTGGCCTAAAAGTAGGACTGTAGGGATGTAGTAAGTTCTAGTACCACTAGTTTTTCCATACACCAGCAATTGTTTGATTATCCCATATTTCCTAGATACATATACATTTTGTTTGTTTGCTTGTCTGTTTCCTGCATTGCATGTTGATGTGCAATGGAGCACACGCTCCAACTCTTCACTGAAACTTTTGACACAGCATTTGAGTTAACCACGTGGGCATGAAACCCACGTGGAGGAATAAATGGGCCAAAGCCAATTCCTGGGGCTGATTGCCATTGCGTGCAGCGTCTCTAGCCCTGAACAGAGAAAAATAACTCCTTCCTGTCATGGAGATAATCGCCTGTGATTAAGCCTCAACCAAGGTATTCGCGGCTATGACACGACACCTGGCAATCAGTGACCGCACATGACATCACAATTGTTCGAGATCATTCGCCCCAGTGCCTTTTTTTAGTTCACCCCGGGCCGAGTACTTGGCCCATAATTGTTTCAGCAGGAATCCTTGCATAATAAGCGAGTGTGGTACGACAAACAATTTTTGTCACGTGTCGGCAAGAGCTTTGTGACAAAACTGCACGATCCCAGGTTTAATTGTGCATGTGTCATACCATGCGAAATCGTTTAAACATTATAGAGAGATAGGGAGAGAAAATTTGAAGCGAATGACCACTTTATATCCCTTCATGAGATGCAACCTCTGAAGTGTTGGACAGCCTCTTTTTTTTTTCTCTCTGGATGTCATCCATCCCTCGTGTCGTCTGGTATCAATTATGTTGCTATGGTTACAGAAGTCACATGAATGTTGAAGAACTAAACAGGAGTGACTTCAGTACTTCCTCGTACCCTGTTGGGGCGATGCATTCATCGTCACCCTTCATATCCTACTTTCTTGTCTTTTAAGGGATAACTTCCTCTCTGTGGTTAAGACTGGAACAACTTTTTTGCATTCTACACATGAGGCATTTTCCCCCCATTTTCTCACCTCAGTTCCCACACACAAATATTCTCTACTTTCTCAATGTAAACTGTAGCTAATATTCTTTTTTTTTTGTTGTTGTTGGATGGAGCAAAAGGGACAAGTCAGCGAGGGGAAAAGGGAGGAGATGATATAATAAATGAAATGACAATTTTTAGGATTAATGATTGTAATCATAATAATGATTAGGATAATTGTTTCATAGGGAGTATAAATTCCATGTTCAGTTAAGAGGCACTGTATAAATCAAATCTGATTTTTGATGCTTGAACTTCTGTGAAGATCAGTTGGATCTGTAAAAAGATCCAGTGTTTTGTGGAAATAATTTAGCAAAAGCCATAGGGGATTCAGACAGGGTGTTTTGCTTCAGAATTGTAATGGACATGTAATGGATGGTTGAATTATGAATGTAGCTTGCTGCTTGCAGTCTCCAAGTCTGCTCAAGCTACATCCCCTGAGGTGAAATTGAATCCAAGTAGGTTACAGTCTGGTATAAAGAATACATCTGAGGGCTACAGGATTTTTGGCAAGTAGCAGACTCATGGTTGCTATAGGTACATTCTCATCAGAGACGTTCTGTTGCATACCATGCTGATTATCATTGTTTGTACGAAAGTTAGCATTTAGTAAATGTTTTTACTTTACATTTTATATCCATTTGTAATCATAAAACTTGTTAAATTTTGCAGGTGTGTTAAGTTTGTGTAGAACAAAAGTAATGTTAAGATGAATTCGCTTTTTTTTTTCTTTGCTATGATCACATGACTCACAAAGTTTTCCTAATTGAAGGCTAATTCCTATATTTTTTATGTTCTTTTTTATATCCGCGAAGAATGTCATTTTAGCTCTTCACTTCTGCAGTAGATATGGAGATATTACTACTTTAATCAATTTCATTGTTACGAAGCAGTATTAAACATTTTTTATTTCTGAAGGTCTAGACTGTTTTTAAGTCACGTGCTCTGCACTTTTCTTTGCAAAGTCATCCCGCGATATGGGTTTGTTTTCAAGTAAATCCTTCCGTGACTCGAATATCCGTCCTTTTCATGGTCTAGAGAATAGGCCTCTTTTGTGTTTCTCATAAATATTATCAGTGTTCCTTCACGGTCGTGATTTTTAGATGTTGAGGAAGGCATCTGCAATCAGAAGGCACCACGCAGGGTTTGAATTTCTGGTTCTGCTTCTGTCAAAATACCCGTCATCCTTTCTGGTTTCCCCTTCTACCCGAGTTCTCCCCTGCAACAATAGCAAAAGAATAGACTGCAAAGTACTGGTAGTCTCTACCCGCAGTCTACGATTCTTGGTAGTCATTCTTTCGTTGACATGATGTTTGCTGCTGCGACAGTTGCTCTGGTCATGTTTTCTCCAAGGACGTAGGATTAGGGTTAGGGTTGCGATAGGATTTAATTTTAGTTTGATATGAGGATTAGGATTATGGTTAGGGTAATGTTTGTAGGTAGGTTTTAATGTTTGGCCTAGTGTGCAGATATTTAATGGGAGCAATTGTCATAGGAGCTAATGTCATGGAACTGTTCTTTCATTAGACTCACTATCAGTGGCGTAGTCATCTTGCACAAAAATGTCCGAAACAAGTGTACCAAGCTCTCCTAAGCAGGGAAAATTTTATTTAGGCACGTCAGATACACGCATATATAAGGGACCTATAAATAGCAGCTATTCATTTTTTTTTTTTTTTTTTTTGGCGCTGTCTTTAGAAAATAAGTAGATGCCATTGATATATAGGAGATTGATATGTTAATCGGATGGCGTTGAGCCATCAAGTTGTACACTTTAACTGGCTAACACATATTACAACCCCAGTGGTGTACAGTTTGTTCATTAGAGATTAGGGAACAACATTATGTATATGTCACTGAATTGTAGGGACTCAGCAGAGTACTTGCCAGTTGGGAAAGACACTCTTCAAAAGCTGTGTAGAGCTCTTTACAGCAAGATGAAATCAACTTATAAAAATGGATAGCAGATCACCCTGATGTTAAAAGAAAGAAAGAAAACAAATCTCATTTTGTGAAGTGTAGCATAGTCTCTGTTGGCAGCCCCAGCAGTCATGAAAGAACATGGTGTGACAAAAAAAAAATGATATTAGTTGGAGACTGTATCAAAAGACTAATTTCCATTTGGCAGGTAATATGTCTGCACAGTGTGACTCATAGTTATGATAACCACAGAGGATTCTCACAGCAATTCTCACAGTTCTGCGACAGGATAGTGGGACGAAAATCTATTCTGGAGGCATTGGCAACAATGCCCCCAACTTGTGGTGTACGTGGTTACTGCAGGTTGTCATGCATTTTGTTTTTGCATATATTATCTCTTGACACCGTGCTGGTACTTTTTATCCCTCACATTTCGGGCTCATGCTGGCTGACATTAATATCTGTTGTGCTTTCAGGATGTGCTCATATAAATCTCCAGCATTGAAATTTTGAAACAAATGAAAACAAACAAGATTAACCTGCTACAGCCAATGTTTGTTCAAACCCAGCCATAAGTGCCGTTTCAGGTTGAGAGAAATTGTGCAGCTGATTGACAAATTGCACTTTGTCACGTAAATGAGAACTGATTATTGTGTTTTATTAGCCATTATAACATTCTGGACCTACATACATGGGTGGGATTAGAACCTACAGCCTCCTTTTTTTTTCTAGACAGGTGTCATTACATCCACAAGACTACTGAGCTTTCACCCTATAGCCAGTAGTGGTTCTTATCCGTGATAGCAGTGGGTGCTGTTTATTTATTCTTGCATCAAGTTTTTAGTGCCACTGATAGACTGAGTACACTTCATCGATGTAAACAAGCACTGATTATTCAGTGTTTTAGCAATTAATAGCCATGTTAAAAATCATGGGTAGGTATACATACTAGGGTTGGACTTGAACCATTGACCTTGAACCAATGACCATCTAGTCTCTAGACAGGCATCATATTCACTAGACTACCGACTTTCACTTAATCGCCAGGGACTTCTCTGATCCCTTAATGGTAAAATTATGGTGCTACAAACCCACTTGCCCTCTTGCCAAAGGCAACTAAAACTCCTCATCAGGACAGAAAAAAATAAATATTGAGCAAACTGCCTTTTACAAAAGTATGGAGCCTTTTACCTGAATGCCAGTTTGTCATGCACCATATTTACTACCTCCGTATCCCAGGTTTATAGCAGTGATGTTCAAAGTTTTAGAGAAATTAAGGAAACAAGCAAGGTATTATAGGCAATACAATGGCAAAATGTGAAATGGATTTTACTGTTTTTCTTTTGATTCTAAGCCTCATGATGGTGTCAAATTTCAACAGGAAAATGAGCATGTTTCCCACAAATGTTACATAACTGTGACAATGAGAGTATCCTTCACAATTCTAGGGTCAGTCCCATGTACATTAATCGCAGTGACGATATCGGGAATATTGTGATTCATAGCGTGATTTTGCATTTTAGGAGACGATTGTGAGGAAATAACAGCCAAAAACTTGCCAGTGCATGCTGCATGTATTTCCTTTGTTTAGTGATTTTCCCCTATTTTTGTGGGGGATGCAACAAAGGGCACAAAATCAGCACTGTGGTGAGAAAAATAGAAAAAAAAAAGAATGCTCCAGGCTGTCATGGGTTGCATTAGGAAGGTGGTTTGAATATCAAATGATGGGCCTACTGAATGGCCAAGTCTTCAAGGTATAAAGTTGAAGTTCATTTAGTAGCCTGTGTAATTTGAATTATATATTTTTGTAAGAATGTAGTCGCCCACTATGCATATTGAATGTTCCCTCCCCCTCCCTGTTTTTCTGTCCTTTTAAGCATATATGGATCTGAGTTTTGAATGGTTCATTATTTGCTTGTTTTTATCAGTACACATACAAAATGATTCAGATTGTCTGAGATATATTTGTTGCAACTTACCAATGTTGATTTGGTAACTACTTTAAGTCAGAGCACCATTTGGTCTTTGTCAAGGTTTCAGAGTGTAGATGATGAATGATTTTTCAAACATTGTTTCTCTGTAGCCACTCACATTGCACAGATCTGACGGGTAAGTTAGGAGGATATGCGTTAGAGCTTGATTTCCCAAATTAATTCAATTACGTCAGCTGCAGCTCGGAAAGTCAACTCTTGTCTGCCTTGACATTCTCCTGACGCTGTCGATTACTCGTCTCGTGAATGTTGCCACCGACGTGCAAGGACTAGCAGAAACCGGCAAGATGTTGATAGACTCCAAAGTTTTAAAGGTGGTGTCTATCTTTTGCAAGCAAGCCAGCCCAATATTTTCTAGAAGCACTCAAAGAGCATAAACTACCGCCAAAAGCCATTTACATGGACAGTAATGCCATAGGAGCGTGCATGCATCCTCTCATAAGAAAGTTCAGTGTGTGGATCATGATGCAAATCACCATCTGTTCCATTGCCGCAACAGACCTACCCAAAAAGTGCCATCAAAATCTTTTCATAACTTTTCAAGAATTATTGCTAACAGACAATCAAACAAACAATATTGCAAGTGTTTGCAAAAGACACCACCTCCTCATTGGAGGTGATAGACTTTCTTCAAAAGAGAGCAACCGAGTTTGATATTGGGCTAGCATTTGTCAAATTGGCACAAGTCTTCCTCATGGTTTAATGATGTGAATTTTATCATTCAGAGATGAACAATACTACAAAAAATTTCCACCAACAAATATCATTTCTGACGTAAATTTCCCTGTCCAAGACAATTTCAATTTGATGCTGTCACACAAGTGTCAATTTGAATGGACATTTTGAAGATACATTCTGCTTGAGTTTCATTAGAGGTGCAATGCATGTTTGCAGTGCAATCATGTAGGGAGTTTCTGGGAGATTTTAGTTCTACATGAACAGTTAGAGCAGTTTTATAATTCTCAAGATATGACCACCCAATAATGATTGCTAGTGTTATGATAGACTTGCCTGGTTGGCTACCAAGGGGTTAAGGGAACTTGTTTTGCTGAAAGATGTCAGGAAGTCATGTGATACGATGAAAAATCAGGTGATCTAATGAGGCATCCCCAGGCCAGAGACTGTCTCTCTTTGAGACAGACAAAAGCGGATGCCAAGTTTGATGCATACCCCTCTGATTGGAACTGATATTTTCAAGGTGTTGCCTGACATTGTATGCTCATCATTCCACTGTGGAGGCCGTGGACCTCTGGCTTTCCCAGTTGAACTCTGGTTTGTGGGACATTCAACTGGCTAGACGATTGTCGTTAGCTGCAGCTTACAATCATGTGACATATTCCACTTTGTTTGCTGCTGTGTGAGACCCTGATTAAACCACTGACTCTTGTTTCATCTACCGAAGATGGGTTTTCCACGAGACTCTTGTCCTCGTAATGGAAGAGTAGCAGTCAATTGGATCTGGCAGTAATATGAACATAAGTTCTGTCCCAGATCTTAGTCATATGTAATGTCAATCTACACCATATCACTCCATTCCATCCACAATAAGTGGCTTGGAACTAGAGAAATCTTTTGGCAAAATCTGAATTGGTCGGTTGAGATATCCCATCGACGAATGTCAGATTCTGTCAGTTCCTCTAATATCACTTAGAGCTTGAATGATTCACCCCCTAAATGTACCCTCATATGGATTCATGATTTGGGGGCGAGTTTGTCAGCCAGCTCAGTGAACATGCATGCATGTGGTGCTTTCATGCAATGTTTTCATGAGTTGCTATGAGACTTGCAGCAGTCTTATCGACATCTTGTGGGGCAAGACGGAGGGTACTGTATGCTGTGAGATTGTGCTCTGCTGTCTTGCTACTGCATGCTTACCCCTTTGTCACATCTAGGGTTCGTGCTGCCTGTAGGCCTACCGGTGGTGAGCTTGAGGTGTGGAAAGTGGTCGGTGGTCAGTGGTCAGTAGATCAGTGATTATGTTGTTGTCTTATGCACAGGCTTAGCCTTCACTCAAAGACATATCATTATCTATCTTGACAAGGATAAAGCATTGAATTAGAACCAAATTGTCCTAATCCCTTGATCAAATATGATGTGCCATGTCAGTATTGTGTAACTGATTTGTTGGTCATGTACAAGATAACATAGTTGTTGTTTTTTTAAGCCATGCTCAAAGTTGCTGACTCATGTGAACTATTTTCACATTTCTGTGATGATTATGCTGATTTACAACTGTTTATCTATTTCTTAAAATGGGATTATTGCACTCATTTTTGTGGCGCAAAAGAGCACTTCCTCCCCCAATTCATGTGTTGATTTAAATTACATCTGATGCACTTTCATGAACATGTGCTATCAATGTTGACCTAGGATTTTGACTGCTAGATTCTTGTACCACTAATTTCTCAAAATTTGTATAGCAGTATAAATATCATTTTGTATGAAATATCTGTATTATTTAAAACAGGTGAAAAAAAAATGACTGTAGATTTTTGGCAATTTAATTTTGTCATTTATCATGACATGACAGTAGCCAAACCTTAAAATAAAAGTATTTGTCCTTGCATTAAGGTGGGATTTGTTGAAGAAATCTGTAACGAGGACACTCGACCTGTGTCACACAGAGGAAATTTGAAGGAGATACGGCCAACCAGACGGTTTTCCTTTGCCGCATTCCAGTGGTCAAAGCTAAATGCCCTTGTACTAATGAGGTCTCCTTAGGGTATAGACGACCAGAATCTATTATTTAGGTCTAAATGGTCAAATTGAAGTATGAAGTGAACACAAGGGTAAAATATGTATGCATTTAGTTGATATTGTCAGTGTACTTATCTTAAGTAGCGTTATTTTGTGTGTGTTTCATGATCGTAAGACTAAGATCCTGTCTGCTAATGAAAACTAGTTGGGGGCTAGCTGGCTTTTGAGTTGCTCATGAACCATTTTATACATGAGCTTTTTTAGATCAGCTTGAGTCATAGCTCTTCAAGGGATCCTGCTTAAATGTGGACCATCTCCATGTTTCCTTTCTACACTCTGCTGTAGGCGTACCTTTTATCAAAGAAAAGAAATTAGCATTTTTGCTTTCTTTCATTTGTTCATTTTTGTCCAGTGCCCCTTGATGTTATCATGAATGTGTCATTTTAGTTTATATGTTTCAACCTTATACAGACATTTTCCAATTAGTAGGCCTATAGTACAAAAGAGCTTCAAGGAGTACCACAAACAGAAAGAAAGCCAAACTAAAGTACAGGTATGGGATAAAAGAAGGCAGGAACACAACAACACAGCTAATAAGCCTTTTGTTTAGCATGCACCTCTTTCTCTCTATGTACTTCTTTCTGTGTTTCTTTCTTTAGTTGTTTATTGATTGATTAATTAATTAATCAATTAATTAATCTATTTATTTATTTATCTATTTATTCATTTATTTATTCATTTACTCATTTATATATATATATATATATATATATATATATATATATATATGTATATATATATATTTATTTATCTATCTATCTATCTATCTATCTATCTATATATCTTCTATCTATTCTGCTGTTGAGGACAGTGAGGCAGGGTAGTGTATTTTGAAATCTTCAATGCATGTACGAACATAGAAGAAATGATAATAGCATGGGGATTTAGTCAGCAGGAGTTGGTGGACTATTTAAACATAAATGTAGCCAGCTTTTGATTTGTGTATGAGGGCTCAAACATGGTTAAATACTTGCTTTTAGATGTTATACTCCTGTTACAAATTCCAGTGAGAGTTTAATGTATTAGGAATGAGAACTGTGTAAGATATTTCTATTCTTTTGTTACAGTTGTCATTTGAATATATTCTGTTCATACTAAAATCATCAATGGCATACAATTAGTTATTTGAAATTTTACAATATGCAAAATGCGATGTACATAATTCTGTGTAGTTTTTTTTTTCATATACACATAGATTTTTTTTTCTGAGAAATGTAAAAATCAAGCAAAACTTGTAATGACTTTAACTGGTCACATGTATTTTTCTCATATGTAACATCCGCATTAACATTTTTAGATAATGACGAGATGATAATTCATGCATGAACATCTGCCAGCTATGCCTTGATGAGTTTAAAGAATTTATCCCATCCATCCATAAGTGTGCACTTATCTTGCCCATCCCTGCAATGCAGAATTTCAGAGTTGGTATTATATGCACTGATTTAGGACAAAACTTTGCAGGGATTTTTCTCTTTTTTTTTTTGGTTGTTATATAAAGTCAATATTGCAAGAACCATATGAAGGAATCAAAGCTGACATGGAGTGATATTATGAAAAAGAGGGTTCACCAAACTTTCACAAACCACGAAGATGAGAAAAAGAGGCCAGAGTATGGCGACTATTCATAAAAGGAATATAGCGTCATGCAGGAAACAGATTCCTTTTTTTTTCCACCTCTGGTTGTTGTTTTGTTCATCCCAATAAAGATTGATTGATTTATCCCGTCAGTTTTTTTTTTTCTCACTTGCATGTCGATGCCACAGGAACCGTTTTCTAATTAACCATGTCCTTTTCAGCATTGCACTTTCTGTCTTAATGAGTTTTAGCTAGCCAGGGAAGCGGCACCCAGCTCTGTGTATTTTTGGTCTGTGCAGAGCTGTCAAAGAGAGCTAGTATTCGTATTAGAGCTGAAATGAGCCCAAACAGAGTGTTGGCACTGGGGGAGGGGGTCTGTGGACAAAAGTTTGCTTGGACAGGTAGAAGACATTAACAGTGCCTGTCATGAGGACATTACAGCTACCCATCAATTCTTCAGTCTCACTAACAACTTTAGTAGCTAATTTCAGCAAGAAAAATGCAGACTTTGGTGTGGGCCTCACAAGAACCCTGTGGATTTTTTGTCAAGAAAGTGTTTGAGATATGATGCTTTTAATTCAGTTCAATTCAATTCAATTCAGTTCAATTCAATCCAATTCAATTCAATTCAATTCAATTCAATTCAATTCAATTCAATTCAATTCAATTCAATACAATTCAATTCAATTCAATTCAATTTAATTCATTTCATTTCAATTCAAAACCTGTTTAAATGATTTTATTTTCATAGAAAGTAATACAAAGCAATATACATAATGCTTACATGAGTACATAATATTTTAATTCATTGGACTCGCAAGGTTATTAGTAAGGAATATATAGATATCAAAATATTTCAGTATTATCAGCGATGTACAAAATCATGAAAGGAAGATTGACATACACATATATGTCAAATTTGTTCGCTCTTTTTTTTCAATTTTGTTTGAATATTTTTTTTCCATATCCTATCAATGAAAAATAGATTAGTATAGTGAAATTATAGTGGTGAGTATTTATTATCGGCATAATGAGTTTGTTGATTTGAAGCCATTTAATGATTCAGAGATTCATCTTTTGTGGCTTTCAAGGCAAGAGATAAATTTGAACGTGGTATGAAATTTGTTCCCATTTGGACTTCTATGCACTCATGCTGTGTTGGAGCAGCAGCCCTGGTTAGTGCAATGCATCGATCTTGTGTACATCTTAAACAGAAAGTAGGCTCACATAAGGGTTTTTTACACAGTCTGTAAATTTTTGCTTAGTCCCGTACCAACGGTGGGGCTAAGGGGGGGGGGGGGCCTGGGGGGAGGGGGGACCCTGGTACGGGACTATCTTTAGCCCACTTTCTGCTTTTTCCTTTTTGCCAAAGTGGGCTAGCCCCAACAATAATCCCGCACTATCTGGCCCTGCAAAATGGCATTGCGGTGCTAGCACCGCAATTGCGGTGCCAAGCAAGTGAGTGTAAACAGAACAAAAAAATAATCCTGGGCTAAGCGACGGAGACGAAGTTCTACCCTCACTGACCAATCAGAAACAATGTAATCAAGTGCTGCCGGTGCGTGCATGTACGTGTACAGTACACAGCGTAATCATGAATATTCAAATGGTTTGGAATGTACCGGACTAAGAAATACGAGAATAAAAAGTCAATTTTCTCCTTAGCCCCAGACAAGATCTTAGTACGGGACTAATTGGTGAGTGTAAAAAGCTGAAAAAATTGGTACGGGACTAACGATAGTCCGGGGTCAGAGAAAGTATTAGGTTGAGAAACACAAGTGTAAAAAGGGCTATAGTGGTGGTGATGATGATGATGATGGTGGTAGTAATATGAGACGATGGTGACAACAATGATATTGATGATGAGGTAGTGGCAAAATTGACTCATCCTTTTTCGTGATGCTGTATCAACATATTACTCTGGCCACAGGAAACTTGCACAAGGACTCTTCGTGAAAATATTTTGAATAAAACAAATGATGTATTTTTTCCTCTATGCCAATGCAGGAAGTAATTCAAGTGCAAAACTGACATGTCACTGCGATAACAAATGGAAGTGTCTTAAGATTGGTTTGTCTAGAGTTGCAGTGGATTTGTAGTAGAGGGTTAACAAACCCAGTTGGTTTTTTATTAATTGGCACTCTCAACAGTGAAATAAAAAGTACTGTTCCTTTAATATAATCATGAAGGATAAAAGATATGCATTTCACAGTCAATTTCAATTGTTGAACCATTCTAGATACGTGCTCTGTCGATCTCTGACATATCCAAAAATAGGCCGACTTCACGGCATTAACTTATCGTATCATGGCCTTGGACAGATGCCTAGGTTTCCGCTGCCGAATTATCTTAAGGTCCTCTCTGGGTTTCGGGTGGTCAACAACAGGACACTTAAGCCCCATTTTGTCAGATAATCCCACAGCTCTTATCGGTTGAATATGGCTAGGCTTCATGCAAGTCTCAAAAAGAGACAATATACTCTGTCATTTTTGACAGAGTCGCTGACAATAGTGATTTCTCTTTGAGTCGTGACAGATGAAGAAAGACAACATATATGAAACATTGACAGGACTGTGTGTGTGGGATTCAGGGCCAAAACTGAGCAGTGGCAGGATATGAGTCTGGTGAGCAGACTAAGGCGGTCTTCACGTGGCCCGGCATGAGGAATCGCAGTGAGATTGATAGCTACAAATATTTGACCTCACTTGTTGTCACAGCGATCATGATGATCATGGCATTCATACTTACATAGATATGCCTGTGTATGAAGAGAACTTGTTTTCGGGGTTGAGGCTAGAGGGGGTGAGGGTCTGTTCTTGGCCCTTTTACCAACTTGCTTGAAGCCACCTGTGGGGTATAGAGCAAGGGTAGGGCTGTTTTTAAATGTCAAAGATCATTTTGAAAGCTAGATTTCACTTTCATGTTCGGAGGAGGGGGTTAACCCATTGAGGACGAGACCGAGAATACTCGGGTAGGTGTCTGTGGGAGATGTGTGTTATAGCAAAATCTGTCCATCCTCAATGGGTTAATGATGGGCTTTTAAATGATTTAGGATGTATCATTCATTCAGAACCAAAACTCATCCCATCCCCCCCCCCCCATTTTCCAGTGCATGGTACAAGAATACATTGACATGAGTGTGTGATTTGTCAAAACCTAATCAGTGTCAGTCACAATGTTGAGTCAAATCATATCCCAAACCTTTGAGTTTATCTTTTTTTTCCCAGAAAAAACAAAACAAAGTTAAGATATTAATCTGTGCCAAAAGTTGAATAAAGAAAGTAAAATATGTGCCTTCTGTGCCCCCCCCCCCCCCCCCCAGTTCAAGTCACAATGAATATGTGATAAGTAGATGAATTTCATACTGGCAGTCAGAGAACTACTTGTATAGGAGACCCAGAAGCACTTTAATTCTCAGAGCAAATAGATACATAGGAAAAGAAACAATCTAAGCTTTAATGAGTTGGAAAAACATGACTTGTTGAGACTTGCTGATTGCTGTTTTTAGGACTAGATGCCTTGTTTATGGCAAGATGGTCAGTTGTTTGAACATAGTCGCCGTGTTTAGAACAAATAGATGGTTTTGGTAACTAGGTGAATTCTTGCTTTTTCATCCAGAGTAAGAAGTTGAGGCAAGTTTCAACATGCCCATATCTCATCTTGTCTGGCTGAACAAAGAGCCCAGGCACTCAAGTTTTAGTGATCATCTTCTCTCCATAAGCGAGGTCGCTCAGGTGAGTAAAAGGAAACCAAATCCCAAATATAAATATAGATTGAGAGAAAGCAGCAATATTAGGAGAACACATTAGTGAAAGTTTGAGGAAAATCGGACAATTGATTCAAAAGTTATAAATTTTTACAGTTTAGTGCTGTCATCGCTGGATAAGGAGACTACTGCACATCGTGACATCATTGTAGAGAACAATATAAAGCGAATTCAAAGAAAATTCAACACATTTTCACTTTTGATAATATTGATAATGTTATTTGGTGTGATGGCTAGAACTAAATTGGAAAATATTTGCTGTGTGCAAATTATATTTTCCTCCGTTGATGGTCAAGATATATGAGCTTCATTAAGACTGGCCATGTTCTTGTGACATATATGGTATCAGATAGTTATCACATAAGGAATGGAGGCATCTGTTCATTTCAATTGAATTCATTCAATTCATTTATTTTTTTATACTTCTTGTATATGAATATTACATCAGAAATAATAATACAGGTTCTTTTTTACCTTGTAAACAATGGCCTGAATCTGTGTGCAATGTGTGCAAGTAAATTGGTCTGGTTTCTTTTTGATTTGGAATAAAACAAGGAAATTTAGTAGAGGTAGGTGTTAGGTGAGTGGAAGGCTTGTAAGGCCATTACATCACTTAATTTGCATATCTATGATGCTACCTATACCACTATCTTGCAAAAACATGTGAAACTATAAAACTTTCTTATTTTGTGTTAGATGCTTGTAAAGCACATTTGATTCTACTTCGTAAAGCTTACTCAATTCATTAAAGCCACCATGAACATGATGTGAAGTTTGCTCTTTGATGTTTTTTGAAGAAAATTTCCGTGACCTCTTTCCAAAATTATACTTTGGAGAATGTTATACAGTCTTCGTGATTACAACTATACTGTCATTTATTGGTTGCAGTTGACAGGTGAGACAGTCTCATGAAAACCAGAAATGTGTGTTTATTGCAAATTTAACCTTGCAGATCAATTATATGCCCATATGAAAATGAAATGCCCATATTTTTCATAGATTTTATGATGCTGTAGCAGCTCAAAGTGTCAAGAGCTTTTAAAAATAACTGTCAATCTAGTGGGGTGTTGCAAGAAAGTTGCAATCAATTGCAACTTGCAACTGATTGTCACTGGCCAATCAAAATCATTGTTGCATGCATGTCTTCTTAATAGGACAGACCCTGAGCCAATCAGAATGGTTGTTTCAAAATTAGCAATTATTTGCAATTGATTGCAACTTTCTTGCAACACCCCATAGGACAGATAACGGTCTCTGGCGTCAGAGAGGCACCTGATCAGGGTGATTATGCAACTCTTAATGGCTTATGATGATTACTGTACCCTGAATAGGAAATTACTAGAGGGAATGTTATGTAATCGCAGTGATCACGCCTGTTCTTGCTCACTAAATTTACCGTATTCTGGCGACCATGATACATACGTTTCATCAAGGTACGGAGAACTTTTGTTTTTGTTAGGAAAATCCTTTTTGTGAATATGCAAGTCATTTTCAATCAGCAAGGATGTATAGAGGGGGAAAGACGGGGTGCTTTTTGAGACTCATGCTATAATTGTGAATGCATTGCCAATATCAGGCCTCTAAAATTGGGAATTAATTGGGAATTGAAAAATCGGGAATTGAAATTGAGTCTATGGGAGATCTGTTCTGCAAGTTGGAGTATAAGAACAGTCCCTTTTTGAAATTGATGCCAGGTAAAAATATCAGAGGTAATGATGTCAGAGATAAAGAATAAAAAAGCAAAGTTGTATAAGCTTGCAGAGGTTGTAGACTTTCAAATCAAGCCTAGTCTCACTGCAAAGTGTTGCAACATTTAGAGTCACGCACACTAAGTTTGAAGGGGAATTTACCACAGTTATATGTGTGGGTGCAGTGAATACAGATACAATAGTACTACACATCAGTGGAGTGTGAGAAAATTCGACATTTGTTTAACAGTTTTGAATGTTAATGTTTTGGTGAAATCCATGTTTCATCATCGCTCGATAAAGAGACAGCAATTCCTGATGTCACAGTAGGCCAGAGATATGATGAAAAAAGTAAAAAGATTTCAACTTTTTTTCATTTTTGTGGTAAAATAAACAAGCACTCGACTTAACTCTTTCTGAAAGCAGGGGAATATTACCATGAGCAGCTGACCTACTGTGGCGAGTTGCAGTATGGGATTAAAAGAAATTATTAAATATTACTATCATTATTATTTGTTTATTTGTTTATTCATTTTTTGTGTGTGTGTGTGTGTGTGTGTGCCATGCATGCAGGGCAAATTGTAAAATGAGTTTAAAAAAACATTGAGTGGGCCTGATTTTGCATCATGATGTGTATGGCTAGAGTTAACAATTATTTGTGTGTATGTCTATACACAACGCAGGTCAATAACGCAAAGTTTTTAGGGCTTTGGATTGACCGAGAATTATCCTGGAAAACTCATATTAATTTTGTAAGTAAAATTTTGTCCAGAAATATTGGAATTTTAAACAAGCTTAAACATTTGTTCCCTGTTTATATTTTGCAGAGTATATATTCTTCTTTAATATCTCCACACTTTAATTATGGAATTTTGGCGTGGGGAAACGCAATCAATTTACTATTAGATTCCCTTCTTCGCATTCAAAAGCGAGCAATAAGAATTATAAACCACGCCGGATATTTTGCTCATACCAACTGTTTTTTTCATCAAAACAGAATTCTGAAAATTCCAGACCTATTTTATTATAATCTTGGAATTTTCATGTATAAACTAACAACTAATGAATTACCATCCGTTTTTATTCACATGTTCAAAAGAAATCGCTCTATTCATTGCTACCCCACTCGTCAGAGTGACGCCTATCACCTTCCCCGTACTCGCACTATTTTTGCAAAGAAAACAATTATGTTTACTGGACCCAGATACTGGAATGACCTCCCTCAAGATATTACTTCTTCCTTATCCTTATTCACCTTCAAACGCAAACTAAAACGGCTATTACTTAGTGGATACACACTACCCGGCTCTTAGCAACATTCTTTTTTTAAATACCCCCAGTCTTTTGTCTTTGTCTGCAGCTCCAAGTTATTTGACGATACCGTTATAGCACGTTGTGTGTGTGTGTGTGTGTGTGTGTGTGTGTGTGTAAACACGGCGAAATATGTACAGTCTCGTTTAAGTGATACTAAAGTATTCATGTGGTTCGATAGTTCGTTTTTAATACTGATTTTGCACTGGTACAATTTAAGTTGGTCGAGATAAACATGTCCGTTCTCCGTATAATTTCACGCCTATAAATTCAGGAACCTACAGTTTTTACAAGCGTCATTGCTTTTATGTAGGCCCCATCATATTTCTGACATTTATTTGTGATATCCTCAGATGAAAATGACCATTTATATTTGTGTGTAATGTTAGTTTGTCTTTTTTTCTTCAAACATAAGATATGGTTGTATATGTTTTGTACTTTTGTTTTATTGTCAATCATTTTGTGATCCCATCACTGAGAAATGGAAATATGAAATAAACTTGAAACTTGAAACTTGAAACAAGAGTAACCGGCAAATGGGTAATTTTATCGTATCGCTTTGTAAGAATGAATTTCCAAAAAACATTATTTTGTGTAATGTGTGAATGCGGTTATGACACTGGCTGATGAGTAGCACATTTTTCATGTGCTTATTGGGAGTAGAAGTGACAATCACTCCACAAATATTATATTCATCTGCAGCTAGCATTCTTATTGCAAAGCGTTTTACAAACTTCAGGGAAGGTTAAAGATATAAAGTTTTGGTACCTCAAAAGTTTCCCTGAGTTTCCTTGTCTTAGCTTGTGTTTCATGTTAAAGTACCTTTCATGTAACTAACACTGTGAGACTTACTCGCCCAAAGTGCTCTCATGTCTTAGTAATCATGCAATAATGGTTTCGTACCAGAGCAGAGCGGGCTCTGAAAAATTTGAACGAGCCGTTAGTTTGACTCGACGCGGTACCACGACAATCAATATACACGTATTGTATGAAACCATTATTGCATGATTGCTAAGACATGAGAGCACTTTGGGGCGAGTAAGTCTCACAGTGTTAGTTATATGAAAGGTACTTTAACCTGAAACACAAACTAAGACAAGGAAACTCAGGGAAACTTTTGAGGCACCAAAACTTTATTATTATCTTTAAAAGAATTACAACCTGGCCTGCAATTTCTCTGGCAATACCCATATGTCAATTTTTGTGATCTTTTTAGAGTTGGGATATTTTTACCAGCAGTTTTTAATGGTATTTAGACAAGAAATAGTTAGAATATCAAACTTTTTAGGTTTAAACATATATTGAATGTTATCTTTTGACCACAACAACTACAACAATGAAAAAACAATCCTTTGGTACGGTGTTTTTCATTTTCTTGTAGTCTGTGATAAAAAAGAGAAACTTTTTGACAGGCTTTACAGCAATGTAGGTCAGCAAAACCAGGAGTGGGAAGTGGAAGCAATTTTGGTTCCTGTTTTTGCCAACTCAAGTTTTTCTTGTTTGTTTGGTTTTTTATTTTGTTTTAACATTTGCAGCACTCATTGTCTTTTAGAACAGTTTGGAAGGGAGTTTCTGTGGACACGTCATGTCATTGTGTTCCGCAGGAAATGTCCTTATTTGTTCATCTTCCTTTCACTCCCTTCAGTTGCTTTTCGTTCTTCCTATTTTTTTATTTTTTTTGTTTTACATTTTGGTGTATTCATTCATATAAGCTAGCTCGAAAGGGAAAGGCAAGAAATCTTTGACAATGTTAAAGGTACTGTTTACCATTGGGAGCGGTGATATAAAAATTGTTCGAATTATCACACTTCATGCATATATGTCTAGTCAGCTGTATCACAAAACATCCTACCATATAAAAGATTTGCAATATAAGCCTAAAATATATGGAGATATCACCATTTTTCTCAATAAACCATAACTGTAGATGGTTTATTCTAGAAACAATTTTAGTAACTATTGTTCACATTTTGTATAGTTAACAATACTTATCATTGATTTTACTGATTAACACTTTTACATTGGTTGTTTCTTTCCCAAACTCACATATTAGAACTATTTTGAAGCACTAAAGCCAGGTTTTTGTTTCATCTACAAATGGTAAATAATGCTTTTAAGATACAGGCATTTGTCTTTTGTGTTGTTGCGAAAAATCATTAAAGTTTGTGCTTAATGTGTAATTGATTTTTATGAGCCCTATTCAACAATGGTAGTCCAGTCATTTGCATGATGCACCGTTTTTAGATGAACGGATGCAGGGGAAGTCCATAACTGCCATGTGTCATGAATATTTGTTACTTCAGCTTTCATTATTTCACCATTAAGCGTGTGTACATCCCCGCTGTGAAGACAAAAATAGACTGTCATGGCTGAACATTAGCAGGCCATACTTTGGCAAAGTAAAGCCTTTTCTCATCCCCCCCCCCCCCCCCACACACACTTAAAGTTAGCAAATAGTTTATAACATGATCTAAGGGGATCTTCTCATAAAGTTTTACTGGTTATCCCTTATAGTAGAGTCATTTTGGGAGGTTTCGTGACCAACCTCTCTGAACCTTTTATTCTTAGTGGATTTGGCATTCTAAACCATTTCGAAGGAAAATTAGCTCCTATGTACCTCCCAAAAATGATGGGAATTTTTTTTTTTACAGCCCAAATTCACCAAGATCAGCTTTCTAGACAACTTAGAAATCGAGAAACAATAGCAAATGTATGTCGGCGGCCATATTGGCGGCCATATTGGATTTCACTGCAATCAACATGTTTTACCAAAAAAAAAGAAGCATGGTAATTCTTAACCCCCAAAAACTATGTCGAAACACCAAATCAACCTCCTAGGTGAATTAATTGCTGAGATATAGGCAGTGACAGCCATTTTGGTGGCCATTTTGAATTTGGGGCTGTAAAAAAAATTCCCATCATTTTTGTGAGGTACATAGGAGCTCATTTTCCTTCAAACTGATTAAGAATGCCAAATCCACTGAGAAAAAAAGGTTCAGAGAGGTTGGTCACGGAACCACCCAAGATGACTCTACTATTAATATTCCTTATGCAGTATCAAAGGTTATTATGTTTCCATTGGAAGTCACGAATCCCTAATGTAGTTTGTAGTGATAATGAATATTCTTTGATGATGAATAAAGTGAGTCTTGTTGGGTAAGAAAATAGTTTTTATTTTTTTACTCAGCATATCACTTCAGGTTTCTTTTGCTGTTTTTGTTTGTGTTTTGCTTACTTCCAAAAAGCTGTTGAAGTGTAAAGATGGTAATGCATCAGATTTTGCACCATTTTAGTGCAACCTGAATGATTGAAGTGAGAGAATGGGGGTGTCCTATACCCCTCTCCCACTTTAAGGAGCCTTAGCATTTTTAAGCCTATATAATTCTCGTGATCTGGTGCATACCAAATCAGGGCTGCACGCTAACCCATTTTTTCCACTGGTCCAATCTGTCTTTGGACCAGTAGGACCCAGTTTCTCCATTTTTTACTGCTCCATTCCTGAAAAAGTTAGTGGTCTGACAGTGATTTTACTGGTCAGGGACCGTCGGACCGGTGCCAGTGTGCAGCGTTGACTAAATGTAATATTTAGGCTTATTCTGACAAATAATAATATATACACTTTGTCTCAAAAAATGTTACTCTATAGATGGTTTGAAATCCATGTTTTGTGTGTGTGTCTGTATTTTAGGGGTTTATTTTGTGAAGCATTAGAAAAAGTTGACAGGAGTGTGACCCAAAGAGATCCCATAGGCATGAGACTTGATGATGTGATAGGTAGAGAGGTCTTGCAGCCTGAAGACTGTTTTCACAGGGGCAGGAATGCGTCATTTGAACAATTACGGATTCTAGGGATGCATCACTAGAATCATTCCAATGAGGCATTTTGCGCATGTGCATGCAAACTAGAATCACAGAGGGTAATTTGAAAGATGCAATTCAAATGACGGTCAGGAGGCGTGCTTTCCAGCAATGACTCTCCTGAATGACAGATCTTGAACTACGCTATCTTCACAGAGCATGCAAGTGCCCTGAATAGCATGGTACAATATGGTATGAATCTGTTTGCTTTTGAGTGCTCGAACATGTCCAAAGGTTGTTTGTGAAAGCAGGTGCAAGGATGTGCACTTCTGCTGAAACAGACTTACATATCTTAACTGTATTTCTGTAATTTGATAGGATCTGTTTATCTTCATTCTTATCAGTCATTAATTTTGCTAAAATTTTATGAAGAAGAATAAAAACTGTTCTTTCAAGTTAACCTGTTCGGTCATAAGAGAAGAAAATGTGTAAAGAAATATGAATTTTTACCCATGTCATGAATATGTGGAAGAAGTAGAATGTGAACCCAGCTTCATGAGAACTTGTTGCTTGAGATATTAAAGCTATGATAATGATGTAGATATAACTCTTATTATTTGGCTTCAGCACTACTTGGTTTCTAGTAGGATTGTGTACAGCACTCAAACGTGGTTGTGCTAAAGTTGTCATTCCTTTTCATAGTGGCTTATAATAGTTTGTGGTACATTGATTTTATCATGCAAAATGTTGCCAAAACTTAGAGGAGGCAGTTTGTGGAAAGGCAGAAAACAAACTTATAATTCTCTCATGCTATTGTGATGATAAAGCATGAATCAAATTCTTTCAAACCTCATTGATTTAGTTTTCTGGATGAGTTCCACCATGATACACAATAAAAGATGTTCTGTTTGTAACTCCCTACTGTGTAATTTTAGGGTTGTCGCTCATGGCAGAGAGTGTTTGTTTTTGTAAGACTTGAACTGTAATTCTGATTACAGCAGAATCGAGTGTGTCACTGAATGGGTTGCTTGAAAAGTTCAACACTAATTTGTCAGCTAATGTAGCTCATTAGCGGTTGAAGGGCATGGGAGCTCTTTGGCTTTAATGGGGGAAGTCATGCCTAATGAGTTGTTTTTAGGGATAGAAAAACACAACAAATCATGGAAAGTTTGAGCCAGTAGGTAAACGGGATTCTCTAACATCTGTATCTGTCACCTCGTACCAAAACTCCTACCACTTTCATCTAGAGCTTCTCTCTTCAAGTTTATTCACTCTGGAGGAAAACAACCAAGCAAGATGAAGGACATTGTACATTTCAGATATCTGATTTTAGATGAGGATTAACCTCAAGGAGATAATTATGAATAAGTCAATCAAATAGAGCAATGAAGAAGGACAATTGATATAGGAATAGATATTTGATAGGGAAAAAAATATTATACCATAAAACTTTTGGCTGAAAAGTCATAACTCAAGACTATCCCCAATTTGGGTATGTTGAAATACATTAAAGCAACTTTTAGTGTACTATTAATTGACACAACTTAATTGAATCTGCGTAGGTAAATTTTAGAGGTCAACAAATTTTCTGCCCTGGGCAATATTGACAGAAATGCGCTATGTTGTGTTCTGGTACATGAACAGTGGCGGATCCAGAGGGGGGCGCAACCGGCGCACGTCCCCCTTTATTTTTTGTTAAAAACAAAAGAAATAAAAAGAAAAAAATTGAAATGAAACCCGGAAGTGGCACCAGAAATATTAGTCACGCCCCCCCCCCCCCCCCTTTACAGAATTCCTGGATCCGCCCCTGATGAATGTGCAAAAAGTAATATTTCACTGTTTTCTTTCTGTTGGCTTGTGCATAGATCGTGAGGGCCCGCACTCATGCTCCTGATACTAGCTTTGTGAGTGTGTCAGGTGGCTTCACTAATAATCTAGCTTAGCAGGATGTAGCATGACAGAAAAGCATCCCTCACAGAGCTATTATTCCTGGCTCAATATCTATCACCAGGGATTGGCCATGTTTCATTGCATTAGAACAGGACAGGCTTGCCAACAATCCAAATTTTGATTATTTACTGACAATGCACACTCAAAACTACACTGATCAGAGTGCCATGCAAGCTGGTTACTCGATAGATATTCTTGAAGAGAAATTCAAGTCTGATATCATGTTGGTATGTATGAAAACAGAAAAAAACAGAAAAAAGCAGTATTTTTAGAAAAAAAAATTTTAGAGACATTTAGAGAGAAGGGCAAGTACTTGGTAACTCCATGTAACGTAAACTTGTACAGTTCATACCCATTAATTTTGTACTTGTCTGATTTTTAAAACCATATTTTCACTGGTTTACTTGTCTGATTTTTCTGTTTTCATACAAAGCAGCATGATTATCAGGATGGAATCTTCCTTTAATCTGCTTTGCATTTTGAGTGCTATGATACGTGACTGCCTGCCTTGATATTTCTCCAACATCAACAAACTTTATAAAATTCAAAACAATTCAAAACATTCTCTCTTGGACGAATGCCTGTAGTATACAATGCAGTCAAATAGACTAAATCATGTTCGTTCATACCGCTGTGCACATGAGAAATAATGCATTGCATATGCTATATATGCTTATAGTTTTGTGAAGGTCAAGTAATTTATTTATGTAAAATTGACAAATGATGACAAATATTGCTTCTGGTGATAAAAATACATCTCGTAATGTCTGCAAGGCGGAAAATTGTTCAGTTTTTTGCTTGAATGGGATGATATTTTTTCCTTTCATATGCCATCACACTAGTTCTCATTTATGAATTGAACCACTGGTGAATCGCCTATCTGAGTCCTAATTCTCGACAACTGTGCTTTGCAAAATCTATGATGTATCAAGAATTTTAAGGTCACATGATTTAGATGAAAGTGGAGCTTTGTTTTTTAGTAGTGTTTATCTATTTTAAATAAGCATTACATATGTATTTTCATGGGTTGCCTCCTGCTGGGAGTGTTTTGACAGTATCTTGACAGATACTTGAGGTGGTCATGCAAGTGTGTACAAAACACACTAAGCCCTGATAGCAATTAGATTTTGCTCTGCATGTTGTGTATTGACATTGCCCTGCTCTCAATTTAGAAAGATTTAATCAGTACTTATCAAGTAATGTGTACTGCAGACGTTGATATTTTTTCCCAAAAAAAAATTTGGAGTAGATCTTAAGGCAGTGTTTTTTATTCATTATGATAATATGGGCATAGTGCGTGGGTTTCTTATTTGTTCTTTTTATTTCTGTAACTCCTGATTCTTGTAAAGATATCAGCAAACGACTGGTTAGCACGTTTTGTATCTCAGCAACATCTGAACGGTATCTCGGAGCGGAGATCGGCGAGACGTCAAGAGGCACATCCTATAAATATGCAGATACTTCCCAACTAATTTCCCTGCAGGTGTGTGGATGGTTGGGGGGGGGGGGGGGGGCAGAGAATAGGAGATTGGAGAGGGATTAAAGGGTTTAATCTATGTTATTTCGTCAATAGATTTTGTTGCGATACAATGACTAGTTGTGATACATACAACTGATTGCAGTCTGCTTGCCAAGATCTCTTATTAATTTGCAGGAGTGTCAAAGTTTATTCATTTCTAATTCTCAAGTCCTCGCAATTTTACTTTTTTTTCTCCAAATGTTCTCTTTTTGTAAGAATTTAAAAAAAAAGCAGTAATACTATTTCCATCATAATTTTGTGATATTACTATTTTGGGGGTAAGAATCCAATAAGAAATAATTCTATTGCCGTCGTGATATTCATTTGTGAAATTATTGGGATCTAGATAGTATGATTTTGGGGATCTTAATCAATGACTCACAACGTACCAGGTATGTCGTTTTTGAAGATGCACAATTCACTCAGGGAGTAAAGGATACTACAAGGGGTGAGTCGCAAATGGGATTGTGACCTTAAGTTGTGAATTATACAGAATTTTATATTTTCTGTTTAACATTAATGCATCATATAATTTCAGACCACTTACACATGAGACTGCCTTAGATGCAATATTTGAAATACGGTGTCCCCGCCTAAATATGGAGGAGTTGGTGAAACAAACTTTTCTCCCTTTCAAGCAGGGCTCCCACGAAATCGACTCCTACAAATTAACCCACACAAAACCCAGTATACAGTTCACGTTAAATCATGATGCCCTTTGACTCTGCCTTTGCCAAGATAAAACAGACTGTACTGCTAAAGACTCGGTAACATGGCTGGCCCGATTGAATCAATTTTCTTTTGCTGCCCACTGGGGTACATTTGAAAACCACGAATAGCACCTGTGAACGAATACCAGTATGTACATTGTAATGTATGCTCATTGGTTGACTCCAGTCAAGATTCTTCAGCTGTGTGTGTATATACTTACATAGAGATCAGTGATAAAAACATACCTGATTGGTTACGAGAATTCTCAAACATATCCGAGCCGGGCCAGCCTTCCCACTACAGAGTATCCCCACGCATTGGATCTTTAAACTTGAAACTATTTTCTTAGTACAGTTCTCTCCGCATAATCGGGTAGGCTCGGGCGGAGCGTTTCTTACCCGATTAAGCGGAGTACCCGATTAACGGAAGAACACGCGTCTCATTCAAAATTGACAAACACAATGTGTATTTATATGCATTGTACACTTCACCAAACACCTACACTGTATGCTTAACATGCGTGCTTGCATTGCACATTATGCATACCTTACACTTGCTCAGTCACGAGCAATGATTTACACTCTTTTTATGGACAAATAATCATGTCTTCAGAAAATTTTGTCGTTTGACTATAGACTCCTCGCTAATACATTTCCCGAAATGAACACGTCTCTTTGCGTGCACTATTAACGTAGAACGTCACGTTACTTTTCGAAAATTGACTGGAGAAAAGCAAAATTATGGAGCTGGTGCATGGCCTGATTTTCGTTGCAAACTTCTCGTATTGTGAATGTTGTTGCGGAGCAAGGGAGGAGTGCAAGTGTTCAACTCCTGTCTGTCTATGCAATTGCGAGTGCCAGCTACATGACTGTGTAATGTTCGTTTACGTGTGGCAAGTCCGTACGTGTACATGTGTTTTCACGTTTAATCATTCCCCAAATGATCGGTTTTCTTTGTAAATTAAGCAGAGAATGCGATTGGTCGTAGAAAATTTGACATGCATGATTTCTTAAAGGGTTATATGCGACAAAATGTGGGTAGAAATTAGATTAGAAGAAAATTATTTACCCGTTTATGCGGAGAGGCAACCCGTTTATCAGGTGATTTTATTGTGTATTGGAACTGACTCTGACATTACTACCCAATTAAACGGAGTACCCGTTTAAGCGATACCCGATTACGCGGAGAGTACTGTAACACCATTTGAGAGTGAGTAGTGGCTGATGGCACTCCGTATGGCCACCAGCACAGTGCAATCCTTCTACATGTATGTTGTCCAACGAACTACATTTTACTGCCCAACGGTGAATGTTCAGACTGCGCAATCATCAGAATCTACCTAGGATGGTTTAGAAAATCATTGTCCTTGTGAGGAGTGAAATCCCTGTGAATATTTGTCTGTATTTAGTCATCATTTTAAAGATTAAGCAGGGACATTGAAAGCTTTTCAGCTTAAGTGGGCCCTATGTTCTGATTATGTAGCTTAGTGGTTCAGTTTCAGCAGTGGGAATAACAAGTGAATAGTTTACTGGGTTGGATTTTGTTGCACTTCAGCTGTGTTCTTACTTTTATGGCCCTGATTATCATGGGAGCACTATACTGTCAATGGACCAACTTTAACATGTGATATGGAATAGTTACAAGTAAGAGCATATTATTTTGTAGGCTTTATTCCAAAAAGTCAGTGGCAATCCCGAAGTGAGACAGATTGCTCTTCCATATTACAATGTAAGATGTGAGTAATCTTGTGTCATACCGGTAATAATTATATAAATGTGTATCATGTAAATGATGGTACAGAAAAGTTCAAAGATGGTGAAAATATCCACAACTATATTTGCTAAAATATTCAGCTTTTTTTTCTTTCTGCTCTGTGTACATTGCAAGAACGTGAGCCACATGTCCAGTTGATTTAAACTTATGAATTTCACTTCAATTCCAGCCCTTTAAGACTGATCTGGCATGCCCCTGATTTGGGAAAGGTTGTGAGTGGGATGCGAAACAGAGTTTTGCAGGTGTGTTGCTGGAGTCAGCCAAGTCTTGTATGGAGAGAGTCTGTCGTTCATCGGGCCTGGCGTCCGTGCCAAGTTTTCGCCATCCCTTTAAGTCGCTCCCCTTTTCCTGTCAGGGCTAGGCTGTAGTCGGGGCTAAGAAGAAGAAGAAAAAGAAGAAGAAGAAGAAGAAAAAAAAGAGGAAACTCTGTGCTGCTCAACTGCTCAAACCAGGAGGTAAATTCAAATTTCATGTAGTTTTTGTGCCCTGAGGATATTTTTACATTTTTTTTTTTGGTTGGATTTCATTTTTTCCAGAAAAAAAAACATATGGAGAGCTGATGATGTGCATAATTTCATGTATTCACAACCTACCCACTTCCTCCCCCCCCCCAGGACCTGTGTGTGTGTGTGTGTGTGGGGGGGGGGGGGTGTTGACAAATTTCTTATTGCAAACAGCAAATGGCAAAAAACATTTTCATGTGAGGTGGGTGAATAAATACATCTTGCTTTTTTCCCCAATTTGCCTCGTGGAAATGTATATCTCTTTGGAAAAAAAAAGTAGAGATAAGAATTATCATTAATTTTATTTCTTGTCAAGTATAACAAAATTTCCAGTAGACATGCACAGATGAACTAACCAATCACTTTCCAGTATATTATTTGAGGTATAATGCTGATTTTAAGTCAGACTACTATTCAAGCCTATCCCAGGGACTCCAGTACTATTTTCCTTTTTTTTTCCTAAGCGCACTGCTGTCTTAACTCGAGGAGTTTCAGATTTCACTTTCTGAAAGTTGACACCAGGAAAGCAAAACTCATGACCGCAAGTGACTGATTCTCTCCGTGAAGATAATCCCTTCCTCACTCTCATATTTATTAGTAATGTTCACATGCTGTAAAGTTTAGGTAAAAAACTTTTATGTTTCATGAGAATAACAAATGTCTCACAACTTTTGAAGAGAAGAAACTCTCGATTGCATTCTCATTACGAAATTACTGTGCAAAATACCGTGGTATTTCACCATAAGTGTGAAGGGGCCTATGTTGATATCATGTTATCACTATGATCGTTTAGAATTTTGTCCGTTTGGCATCTTCATTTGGTTTTGATATGCAACCCAATACCCTCGATACCCAGCACCACGTATGATTCATGAGAATAACAAATGTCTCACAACTTTTGAAGAGAAGAAAAAAGATAGGTATTTCAGATCACTTAAATAGCCAACTTGGACTACTCTACAACTTTGCTTTGCAGAAATCCCCAAATTTGTGTGAAATACTTTCTCATTCTGTATCAATCTATTTAAAGAACAGAGGGTTACCATGTTTTAAGAAGCCCCTGCAATACTGTAAACGCCTAGCAATTTTATGCAAGAATAGTATATCAGGAACTGTCAGCAGTTGAAATCACAATCGAAAACCACAGCTCTAGGCAGAATGAGAAAATTTTATTTTTCCTTGTCTGGAGAAAAGTTGGGGATTTTTCATACAGGAGATAATTTACAAATAATTCATTTTATGGCAGGCAATATTTGCATACACCTCAACTTGCAAAATTTAAAAACATAAAGCTACCACAAAATATACTAGGTATACAGTATATTTCAGTGTCTTCTACTTTCCACACATATCCAAGATCCTACAATATGAATAAAAGCAAAAAATAGTAATCTTCACAGTAGCATGTGTCAAAAACTTGTGCAATTTTATATGAAATGTAAGGAGATTGGAAGATTTCAGATCTGTGGATTTTAACTTTACTGGTTAGTCATCGTGTCATATGTCATATGAAATTTGTGCAAATTGGAGCTGATGTCTTTTTCTCGGCATGAAATTTTCGCGAATTGCCACTGGCATTCAATGCATACGAACTCATAAAATTTGTGAAATTGAAATGCACACTTCCCCTTCTTGTTTTACAGTCCTTTTTCAGCTCGCTTCTACAGAAGTGTATGGTCGTTGTATCAACAGCATAGGCCCTTTTAAAGGTATAAACCTGGTACAGAGTAGACGTTCAATGTGATATGTATGTTTTGCAAATTCTTTGTGCCAAATGGACTCGTCTCTGTGAGATGATGTCATCAAAGCTTCGTTTAAAGGAGGGATGCTTCCAGCATTTGAAACAAAGATAGCGGCTATGCATATTTATGTCAAGTGATTATTATTCTTTTTTAGAAACATCATAACAAATGATGGTGAGCAATCTTGTCATCAAGATCTGCAACAATTTCTTATATGTAGTCATTCTTCCATGAAGGTTGCAGGTTGCAATTTCATGTGTGGGATGCGCGACGGGAATCTATTGTGGTGCCTAAGGAGTTGGCCAAGTTTTCCATTAACATCGTCCCACTGCATAATATCTGCAGGAAATGTGGCAAATAGTTGAGGAGTTTCATGTCAGACTGAAATGCCAGCACCAGTGATCAGGCAAGAGTGCCTGCTAGCATCATAAAGGAAGTATCCCTCAGCCTAGATGATTTCATATACAGATGACATTTGGCTTTAATTCTGTCAAAGCTTCTCAAATAATAGTGTCTGTTCTTACACTGAAAATGTGCGATGTAATAGCAGACTTTACATAATCAACCACAGGAGTCTAGACAACAAGTGATTACTCAACTCGGTGGAGAGAGTATTTGTCGCCTCAGAAATTTACTTCCTGATTAGTTTGTTCTGAACAGTAAGGGTGTGAAACTGTGCCTGAAAGTAACTGTCCAAAGATAATAGTTACATTCACACAAAGATTAGATGAAACTTTTAAGCCTTCACGACTAGCTTGTAGTTTAGCCCCTTGTAGACCCACTACAAAAAACCAACAACAACAACAACAAAAAAACCACCACCAACAAAAAAACAAAACAAAAAAGCAACAATCGTAAACAGTTGAACACTAGTCCCAAGTATACTTGGGCAGGTGCTGTGGGAAATGCCTGTTACAGCAAAATCAGTTCGTCCTCAATGGGTTAAAGTTAAGATGACGATTGGAACCTCAAGACTTTGAAGGGTTTATGCTCTGTCTGCAATAAGACGCGGGGGGGGGGGGGGGGGGGGTTCCCACTTGAAATTTAGCATTGTGTAGACACGAGAATCGACAAAATAATTAGAAAGTTAATGTGACCTCTCTGTAAACCCTGTTCCCCCTCAGCTTCCAGGTCAACCTCCAGAGCTTGTTGTACACTACTGTATTGTCGCACCATGATTGGGCTTATCGCTAGTGCTGTGTGCATGTATTTCTTTTGGTTCTGTGGCTTTATCATTGAGCGGGACTCTCACTCTAAAGTTCAGTTTTGAGAATTAGGTGTTGTATGGACAGGTGGCGTAGTTAAGGGGGCGAGATCTTATCATCGATGATTAGCTACCGTTGATGATTAGCTTCCATGTTAACCCATTGAGGATGAGTCCCGAATATACTTAGGCAGGTGTCTATGGGAAATGCATGTTGTAGCAAAATCAGTCCATCCTCAACGGGTTAAAGTTACTATTGCTTTGAAATGTTTCTCTGCACTTGATACAGTGGATAAGTGGATCTATTCATTCATTGTTTATGATCAACTATGTGTTCATTGAGGAAGGAGCAATTGAATTATTGCCTTGATTTTGGTGATTTTGTTCTTTTTACTTCATGGTATATCTATTTTTGAGAAACCCTTTATGGGCCTTAGAAAGAGACTGATATACCATTTTTAGGTTGTGATATGATAAAGAATTTAATGTTGTTATGAACACATGGCAAAAACTATCATTTAAAGAAGATAACTATTAATTCAAGCTCACCTACAGTGACCCATTCTGTAGGTCAATTTCTGTGAAGCATTTAAGTGATATACAAAGTACATGACAAACATTGCCACATTTGAAAAATCAATTGAATAAGCTTGGAAAGTCGAGTTCATATTTATAAACAGTTCCATGACAGAGGGTGCGTTGGAGCGCTCTAAAGCGAACCAAAGCGAACTGAACCAAAGTGTACCGTACCGAACTGTGCCAGTTTTGGAGCGTTCGAGCGCTCTGTGGAGAAAGCGTACCTCACGAGTTATTTTTAGAAAAGGTCACGCATGTTTGTAGCAAGAATGTCATTCACCTGGCGCTTGAACTACTTACAGCTGTCCCGAACAAAGAGAATGATGTCTTTGCATTGTGACGTATGCGCTTGATACGCGCATGCTTTACAAGGAACTTTTGATACGCTTTTGGAGCACATCGGGAAGTGGTCCACTTTTGGCTCGGTACAGTACGGTATGGTACACTTTAGGAGCGTTCGAGCGCTCCTCTGGCGCGGGTACGGTACGGTACAGTTCACTTTAGGAGAGCGCTCAAACGCACCCAGAGTAATGTCTTCAAGTAAAAGAAAAAAATCCTATTTTATGCTTTGTCTGCACATCCTATATTTCATTTTCCTCTCTGCTTAGCCTTAAACATAATTTTTTGAAGGTCAGCAAAACACCAAATATGTTATAGAATAACTGAGTTATTCAGAAACAGGTAGACAATATAATTATGTCAAGATTGGTTTCTTTGCAGCAGCTGCATGTAGGACTTGGGCTTGATCATCCAAAAAACTACCAGTAACTGTTTCATCCAAACTACTAACTGTTGAATCCATTTATTGCAATGGTTTTTTGTTTTTATTTTTGTTTTTATATTACAAATACACTACATGGTTAATACACCTTTCAGTTTATCTTTATCATGAACACCATGTTTTTAGATATTCATTTGTAGTCATGGGCGTTTAGCCAACTGATATAAAGTGTTTTCTTGCATGGATCGATGATTTTAGTATGGTTTCAAAACCATATTTAGTTTTCAATTATTTTTGGCATTTCCCTAACATGACAAAATGACTCTTGAATTTTTTCTAAGGGGAATTACATATACCTGTAGATAGATATTTTGCTACATTATGGTGATAAATGACCTCATGAGCGAGTACGTTGTATGAAATTTATCAAAAATGTTGAATTCGTAGACCACTCTACTGGGCACTTACAACAAGACCCTGCACTTGATGAGATAACTTCAGCCTATAGGATAGGTGAAGGCTGAATGCTTTCAGTCGGTTGGATATATATCACAGTATATTTTGAGTGTGGCGTACACAAAGAGTCCCGAGTACTGTATATGCCAAATATTTTGCGAGGTTTTTATTTTCGCGAATTTCACGAGTCAGGTGCTATTCGCGAAATTAAAGACACGCGAAAATATTGACTCTGATCCCGATGTGAATGTGATGTACGCATGTACACTTCTCCGTTACAGGCCTCCACGATCACAAATTTAACCACTCGCGAAATTGTCCGGAAGTCCCGATTTGCGAAAATTTAGACTCGCGAAATATATGGCGTATACAGTATACTAGGGCAGGTGTCTATGGGAAATGCGTGTTGTAGCAAAATCAAACCGTCCTCAACGAGTTAACCCTTTGTTTGCTTTGAGTATTGATTGGCACAGAGTATTGTACACACTTTCTGAAGTCCCTGGCACAGAAAGGATTAAGAGACAAGGATGAAATTCACAATATTGCATAGACACAAAAAGCTGGAGGCAATTTAATTGACAAAATCAAAGGCAAAATTGCTGGATAATTACTTCCCATAAACTTGCTGTGGACCTGCACCTGAATTGCAGCATGTGCTGATTGCGCAGCATTCTCGATTCATGAATATAGTGTATCCAGTGCAGACGTGCAGTTCGCCATGTAAGCACTGCAGGTATTGTTTGATAATGAGGTTGAAAAGATGCACCGTGAACATATTTGATTATGCAGTCAGTACTCAATATTCAAATAGCTGGCTATGATCCTGATGTCATACCGCCACCCCCCCCCCCCCCTTTAGTTTGTAGTTCATGAGCATTTTCAGAATCACCCCACTTCTTACTGCATGGTGGAAGTACGTGACTGGTTCCACCTCAGTGTAGTGACTCATTCTGCACATGGTTGCTAACAGATGGGTAGGATCCTCTAACCACTTCTTTTTTTTCTCTCTCTCTCTCTCTCTCTCTCTCTCTCTCTCTCTGTCTCTCTCTCTTTTTTGGTCAGAAGACACACAAACTGGTAGAAATCACTTAACACTTTTATCCATTATGCACCAAATATATATTTGTGTATGTGCTTGAGTGTGTGTGACTTGTGTGTATGGATGTGTATTTTCTCAGTTACCCTGTCCCTCTCCATACCCCAGCTATGGATGCATGCGACAATGGAACATCCCTGGGTCAACAGTCGGCTGGTCCATGTTGTTCGAGCAGATGGCAATCGCAGAATGTATCATGATGTCATCACTTGCAGAAGCGGGAATTTTTCTAGCACAACTTGTATTCCTGTATAGATCATGATTAGAAAAAATTAGATAAATCTTGAGAAATCATCAGTCTTGTGTAAGAGCTTTCTTACAGGAAAGCTGTACATTCCAATATGAAACTTCTGTTGTTGTTGAGAGAATTTTTCTGTTCAGTAGTATGACATAAATATGAACATTTCCATATATCAAAGTTCCATTAAATCCTAGCAAATGCCTTGGAACCTAGTATTATTTTGTGTAATTAACCTATCGTGGCAATTAATTGAAAAGAGAATGTGAACATGGAATATTCAGTAATCAACACAACAACAACACAGTCCTGCTGATCACCTTACAATTTTGAAAACTTCCTGTAAAAATATGTAATTCTAAGAATTTGTGTTTTCTGTATGGTGGATGATTGTCATCTGTGTTTCATAGAAATGTTATTTTATTAGTCTGGCAACTTCAGAGTTTTTACTGAAGTCATATAATGTCTAATCCTCTCATTCGTACACTGTAGTCCGTGGGCAGAGCTAGTAGACTATTTGATTTTATGACAATCAAAATCTTTTTCTTTTCTTATCAAAAGTAAAAAAAAAATATATATATGTTCAAAGCATTGTTTATTTCATTTTTATTTTTTTTTTTTGATTTACCACTTTGTCAACAAATAATGATATTTGCCTTTAGATAATTTGTACATCTTTTCATCTACATGTCACTACATTTGCAGAAGATAAAATGGAGTGAATCAATATGTTTTGATTTTGATGATCCAAATTTGTAAAAAAAAATGACAATGTTTTCTTTTATGTATGTGTTCATCTAATCATTCTTATCTAAAAAAAAAAAAAATCAGATGCCTGAATTTCTTATTGCACAAACTAGATTTAAAAATGTGCCTTGTGTGCAGTCAAAATATGGAAGACTACTGAGACATGAATTACAAGCAAATAATGAAGAATTGAATTGCTGCAAGTAAACCATTGTCATAATGATAATAATGATAATAATGATACATTAGATGTAAATCATCATTGAATGTTTCCACACAGAATTCCTCCTCCACATAGGCCTCCAAAAGAGATTGTGAGTTGTACAGTCACGTATTTACTGTACTTTAAGTAGATAAACTGTGTCTGTGTGCAGAATTGTGTTTGAATTGAAAAGATCAAGAGAAAATTGCTCAACCACAAACACAACCACTAAAAAAACACACAAAAAAAAACCTGTTTCCAATATAAAACGCACGCGCGCTCGCACACACACACACACGCACACACAAACTCATTCACGATCTAAAATGATACACTGCTTTACAAAAAAAAATAACAAAATTAAATAAAAAATAAACAAAAAATCTACCTTATCAAAAGGAGATATCAGATATTGCCGTTGTTATGATGAGAAAGGGGAAAAACAAAGACGCGGGGGATGAAAGTTAGAATATTTGTAATTTTCATATGAATGCAAACACAATTTATTTCTTTTAAGAGATTTTCTTTTCTTCCTCACTTCACACACACACACACACACACACACACACACACACACACACCTACATGCACCCCCACATACGCAAAATATAATTTTGAGGAATGACGATAGACTGATTTCGAAGGCATATTTTCGAGATGTTTCCGCATGTTTTGTTATGAGAAATTGTATTAGCGGAGTAACCGTGAATACAGAAATAATGCAGGGCTCCATCTCCCCATTATACTGTTGCTACCTCGCACATCAAGTTTTCCGTTATAAATATCGATGCCAGTGAACTTTTACCCCAAGGGTCCTGGCTTCACGCAATCATTAGCCAATAAGCAGCTGTCTCTATGTGAATATCATTTTACGTGTGTTACAGTGACCAATCAAATGGCGCTGTAGTTCTACCTATTTTCCCAACTCGGCTCAGCTGATTGTTATTTGATTTATTGGACTCGCTGATTGGTGGGCTCTGAGAGGTGTGTCGGCCCATGTGCATTGCTGTTGAATATTTATTAAGAGTCGCAGTGGAAGATTACCAGCTGGTGCACAAAGATCGTCTGCTAAGCTGTGTAGGGTGCTCTGCTGCACGTACATGTAAAGCCTGCCTGTATTACATGCCTGCTCTGTGCGGGTTGCATGCTGTGTGCTATAGCTCACAGCTGGTTCACTTGCTCTGCAGTAACGGACAGAAGTAGCAGCCATCAGCTGACGGGTCAAGCTGTTTGGGGCTAATAGTCTGAAGCAAGCAATTGCAAGTGGGACATCCAGCTTATTTTATCTTAGAAGCCTGGAATTTTGTGTGGCAGAGGGTATTGTCAACACTAGCCCACTGTACGGATGTTTGAGCGAATTTTCTTTCAACACCATTCCATCAAAACCGTGAGCTGTGGTGAATGCAGTGCAGTTTCAAGGGCAAGGCTGAACAAGGCAAGGGGCAATACGACGGGACCGAAAATCATTGCATCATCTAGCCTTTATTGTCTACTTTTGACTTTGAACTTCTGACATTTATATCGTTAAAGCGCTTCCAAAGACACGTAACTACAAGTACTACTACAGTCAACGAATTTACTATTTGTAAAGCATCTGCAATATCTTGTCTGAAATACGAAGTGAAAGTACGGCAAGCGAGGACATCGACTTGCTTGCTTGAACAGCACGACTCAGCTACTACAGGCCAGGTAGCGGCAATCACAAGGGGATAAATTTCGCTTAAACCTTCATTGCTTTGTTGGCACCAGATCATTAAAGGACGTAACAACAGACTCAACCAAAGTTGTCACCAAGCAGTTGAACTTGAGACGTTTTTAAGATCTTTTTGACAACGATCTGCTCTTGTCGATTGTGAAGCAACAGTCGAACACTGTCAGTGAAACAATGACTTGCTGCCTTACCTTCATTTCACACGCTCATTCCCAGGGGCTCACCTTGGGAAACCGTCCGTTTTATTCTTTCTACCAAACAGGTATGTGCATGTAAAGTAGTCAGCCCTGGCCCTGCGTCTGTGCAAACTTGTTTTCTTCTTTTTTCCCCCTTTTTATTTGTGTGCATGTGTGTGTGTGTGTGGGGGGGGGGGGGGGCACATTAGTGAACGCTTAGATCTAACTAAAATAGACATCTACTGTTTCTATATAAGCTTGGATTTCACCCTGTGAATGTTTGGCAGAAACTAACAGAGGCTTGATCGAGTTCTGGGCAAGTTCTGCATCGTGTGAGATCATCTTACTGTAGAATCTGATATCATGTTTTATTTCCCCTAAGTTGTCATCAATCATTTGGAATCATTCTATACAAGTGAATTATGCCCTATGGACCATGGTAGACCTGTCAGACTTTCTTTCGACTTTCTTGAGACTTTCTTGATTTTGTAAGTTAGAGGGCCAAATCGTGATATTGGTCCCCTCTCGTTCTGCGTGTGCATCTCCACTATGTGCAAAGTCTATGGAGGTTGAAAAAAGTCCCCGGCTATGACAAAATGAATGGCGGTGAATGGAGTGGTGGACTATTTCACGATAATGCCAATTAGAGCATTGTATATGACTTAAAGCCCTGTAAAATTTGTAATCATTGATCATGATATTGCCATTGGTCTTTAAAACTAACTTGATGCAAGAATGTGTAGCTCTTCAGCATAGCAATACTCAACTCTGTAACCCTGAAATATTACTATAGGTCTAGTATACACAGCCCTGTCGCTGTACAGAAGTAAAACCCTGAAATTGCTTTGATTTTTCATTGAGAAACCAACAGTCCAAATGCTAGATTATATCACAATATTGTGTCTGTCACTAGTGTCAGATGTTAATGGCTTTAATCAAAGAACAAACGTACCACTGCACTGAAGATAATATGTTGAATTCAGTTCATATTATCATACTATGAATTTCAGTACCAGGTACTATGAATTTCATATCAATTGTTTACCCTGCATGTAGGTAAACAACTTGTTGTTGTCTAATTTTACAGCATGGAATTTAGAGGAAGACTTCAAATTTAATCATTTAAGGAATTGCCCTAGCTATTCTTTGGCAGAGGTTCTGGTAAGGATGTTCAGAGTTGTCTTCAAGACGAAAATATGATTACTTATGAATCCTTGCATTTTGCTAGTTATTGTAGTGTAGAACAGTTTGGATTTTACTTAATTGTTCTAACCAAATCTGGTCAAAACAAACAGTTTTAGAAAATAATGTGACACCAGTTTCTGCCATGTGATGCATGCTTTTCCATGTGAGAGTGAGAGTATGGACAGACATGTGCATGGCTCTTTACTCTATTGGAAGAGAATCTCAAGTGTTTATTTTAGCTCTCCGTGTGTAAATGTTGATTGTAGAGTCAAATTGTGTTTGCACTTACCTATGCTTCAACTTGGCTGACACATCATATTTACTTGCATCCTTCGCTTCCCAAATTTGCATACAATATCATTTGGCTGAAATACACCCCCAGTCTCTGAAGAGTCTTCTATTCTCCAGTGAAACTGAAAGGCAATAATAACCTGTGCAGTGAACATATGGGCTTCAAATAAACTGCCTTTGGATTTAAAACAAGTAAATAGGTTACAATGTGATTCAACTTTGTGATACAAAGTTCATTTTTTTTTTTTTTTTAAACTCTCCAGAGATACGTGTACATTATGCTGTTGTTTAACCCGTTGAGGATGAGTCCCTAGTAAACTCAGGGAAGTGCGTATGGGAAATGCGCATCGTACATGTAGTAAAACCAGCCCGTCCTCAACGGGTTAATTGCAATATGTACATGTACATGAGGAGTCAGGAGTAATACCTGTCATTTGTTCAGGTTTATCTCACAAGTGTCTTAACAGCATACAATGCAATCTTGTTAAGATACTTTGAACTCTTTCAACATTGCAGCAAGATAGCATTAAACTGTTTGCACACACGTGCGCACACACACATGCACCATTACGTTCATGTACATGACAGATGCAGGGCTGAACTTTTGCCTTTCTTTAAAGTTTAATGAGACTTGAACTTCAGAATTGAGGTAATTAAATTTGTCAAGGGCTAAGGTTATCTGATATGAAAAGATGTATTGTTCCAGAGAGCAGTTGGATCCTATATATCCAAGATTACTTCCAATAAAATGGCACAAGTCCATAGCTAGCTCAAGTCTCAGTGTTGCATTATTTTTCTGCTCTGGGCAGCAGGAAATTTAAACATGCTTGCTTTACTTCTGCATCATGTGGAGTTTGGTGAGATATTCCGGCTTAGACATTTGAATGCATATCATGTTATTTTGTGAACGCACAATGTATTGAATTGAGTATGGTTGTTGGAATCTACCATGATATTCAGCAGTGTACAGTTACTACAAAGAAACAGGCTTTCCCCTGGACTTTCCTTGATTATATGATTCCCACTTCATGAGGATTCTTCGAGTAGGATAATTTATGTGTTGAAAACTTTGCTGTTCAAAATAACTCTTGTGAAGATGTAGTTGGAATGAAAATTTGCCTAATGTACATATTTGTAGTGTTGCACTCTTTTTAACATGATTTGTATTTATTTTTGTTTCTTCACAGCTGGTGGTGACTATGAGAAGATCTGGAATGAGCACTGCGAAGATGAGGAGTCACTGGGAGAGTATGCCTATGCTATGCAGCATCTTGCCCAGGAACACTGGTCTACAAAACATGCAGACGACAGAATAAAGTGGTGTAGAGACGCATGCAGAGACTATTTCTTTCTTGGAGGCATGAAGAAGGTGCTGGAGAAAGATCGGAGGAGGAAAGAGCATCATCACAAACGGACTGAGGAAGCACGATGGCTGTGCAATGGCTCAATGAATGTGAATGGCAATACCAATGGCAACAGCATATCAACTTCAATACTCTCAACACTGGAGGACTTTCATCATAATTATTATGACCTCTCACATCCTGGAAGTAACAGATACAACACAATGTAAGTACAAAAGGAATAATTGGTTTGCAATTTAACCCTTTGAGGACGGGCTGATTTTGCTACAGCACGCATTTCCCATAGACACCTGCCCGAGTATACTCGGGACTCGTCCTCAACGGGTTAAAAAATCCATTCTGTCTTCATCATAGTTTTTTTATATTGTAAGAATAAAGATTTTTCTTCTTTTTTTTAGAAAGAAATGGCTCAAAGTAGGAAAATTAACATCTATCACACATCAATCCAAGATTTTTTCCCATCTCTGATAGACTTTGTAACAATGAGGAGACAAAAAAAAGAAGTGATTTGACATGGAAATGGAAAACATTTCTCTTGTTTCAGTCAGAATGTGACATTTTAATTACATTCAAGATAATGGTATAGGCCTACACCCCTGGGGAAGACACACAAATTCATATATTTGATGGGGTAGTATTTTTCTGCACTAAGCATGCCTGAGTAGCAGCTTTAATGTTGATATTTTTGTCTGGCTAGAACCGTAAAAGACATCCTGGCAACCTTCAACACAGGAAATGCTGTTAGCTAGCCCCTTCCCCTCCATGCAGTGGCTTGGGAGTGGGTATGCCAGCATTTTGTACTACAGCTCGCTCATAAAACTGTCATCAAGTCGGCAGTCATGCATGACTAGCCCAGTTTCCCAGGCAAGCTCCCATGCAAAGCTTTTTGATAAGTGTGGAAAACAATTATCAATTAGTCTCTCATAAAGTGAGTAGGAATAATGAAAACCCCACCCTTGCGTAGTTTCACATTTTATGATGAGAATGGCCTCTTCAATATACAGTAACAGGTACTCAGAAATCTTTTTGTTCAACAGCAGCATTTCACTTTGATTTTTTTTTTTCCAGGAAAGAAAAATGACTTGTGACTCTATCATTCTTTCATTAGGGGAGAGGAGATACTGGGCAACTAATAACATCCTTGTTTAAGTTTCACCTGACTAACTAAATTCTGTCAGTGGACAGTAGTCTGTCAGCACTTCTGAGTTGATCAACTGGCTAGTTCAAATGCAAAGCTTTATTGCACCAGTGCTGCAGTGGTGCCTGGGATTGATTGTGAGTTTTTATTGTTCGCTGAGCTCCACCAGTTCCCCCAGAAGTTCTGACATCATGCTCCTAGGCACATGACAAAGATAAGGGCTTTAGTCAACACCTCCCATCACGCCCCTAGCCCTCCACCAATCACAAGCCTACCAATGTCAGTAGGTCACCAGTGCTGAATTCAAGGAACTTGTTTGTGCAAGGCTCTTGCTGGGTCAACACCACACGTGTCCATGTCCATTTCTTTTGCCTCTGTGTTGGTTTGAACAATGAATTTGTGTTTCTCGAGTCATATGTAGATATCATACATTTCTAGTTTATCTCCTTGTGTTCATAGCTTTATTTGTACTTACAACTGTAACAAATCTGACTATTAGTGTTAGAATTTTTCAATTCAATTTCCCTTGTCCATTTAATAATGGTGCCCTTTTTTAATCGGGATACAGTAGTACATTGTATGTTGTCAACATTATATTACAACTCAGCATTCATGGGAAGTGTGTAATATGAAATATGTTGATATGGAAGGCTTGCATGCTTTTTGTTATTGTTTAAAAAAATGGACAGGTCTCCACTGTGATCTTTCCATAAGATTTGTGTAAGATATGCACTGTTTTAGAAACTTAATACAGCACTTTTTTTTTCTTACCTCTTACTACAGATCCCTCCCATTCTCTGGCCAGTTACGACTACTAGATGTTGGCAGCTGTTTCAACCCTTTCCTGGACTATGATGAGTTCCTGTCAGTAGGAATTGACATCTCACCTGCAGTTGAAGTGAGTTCAAAAAATTTTCAATGCATGGTTTTATGTAGTGTTCCGTATACAGGCACATATATTTCCATCTTGGTAGGGCAACTCTTTGGACCGTTGTGTTCATAGTCTATTGTCCCCCAAAAAAGAAAGAGGATATGAATTAAGACAGCTGTGCATAAACTCTGTTTTGTGTCATGTCGATGAGACTTGACTCTTTGGAGACATGCTCCTTTTTTCTGTCAGGTTCCATTTGGGAATGAGGGTACCTAGCATTGCCTGGAAACCAAGTTGGCAATTCTCTCCTTAGTGCTGAACACGTCATGTCAGGAAATGGGATCCATGCCTTTTGTCAATTCATTTCCTTTGCTTACTCGGCCTTTTTATTTAAGTAGTTGAGGCCATGAAGAGGTCTGTCTGTTCTTTCTCATGATGTACAGTTGCATTTTCTATATTTTGTCATACGTTCAGTGGCTTCACTAATATAGTATCTGCTGTATGGAATGCATGATGGGATGTAAGAAGGGGCTATATTTTCTTACAATGTGTAAATGAATACTGCAGAACTGCAGGAAAAGTGCTGTATTAAGGGAGTGAATAATACAAAAAGTTGAAAGTCAGATATGGGTAGATTGACTCTACATGGTATCATCTCTTTTTGTGTGTGTACTGTATAAATTAGCTCATTGTAGAAATATGTGTAAGTAGGATTTCATTTTTCTTTCCCTACTTCCTGAATGCTTACTAATGTGATGTCATTTCTCACCTCTCTCCTATTTGCAGAGTGTCCACAAATGTGATTTCCTAAACTTACAACTTCAGCAACCTCTCCAGGTAGCACCAGACACAGTGAACAGGTACTTGAGAACGTTGAAAAGTCCAGTGGAGACCCTTCCCAAGGAGTGCTTCCATGTGATTGTGTTCTCCCTTCTCCTGTCCTATTTCCCCTCGCCGTACCAGAGATGGATCTGCTGCCAGAAGGCGCATCAATTGCTGCAAATGAACGGACTTCTCCTCATCATCACCCCCGACTCGTCCCACCAGAATCGCAATGCTGGCATGATCAAGAGCTGGAGGACTGCCATTGAGTCGCTAGGCTTCACGCGGTGGCGCTACATCAAAGACACACACCTGCACTACATGGCTTTCCGCAAGACATCACACGATCCCCCATCGGACATGTCTGGGAGTGAGGGTGGGCCGGATATGCTCTTCATCCCTCAGGACTTCAATGAGGAGGTTGAAGAGAGCTTCTTCTCAGACTGTCTCCCCAAAACAGAGTCTGAAATTGCAGACTTGACTGCTGCATTTAGCGAACTACCTTCCCTCTGTCTTGGTGACGCTTCAGAATTTTGGTAGAATTCTGACTTGATCATTCTAAGAACAATCTCTGCGAAGACTCTGTTACATTGTTTTTGTGTAGAAGCATTGCCAAATATACCATATTTCAAAAGAGTGCTATAGACTTTATCTCCCACATGCTAAAGTGCCTTGATGTAATGTTGTACCAGCTGTCAAATCTTGTCACTCGATAAAACAACATTTGTTTGTCCCATTCTCTCGTCATTTCAGTGAGGATAATTAATGAAGGAAAAAGTGAGGCACTGCTATGTCAATGTTCAAATAGAGAAGGGTAGCAAAGATTTAAAATAGAAAGGTTTACATAAAAGTACTTCGATGATGATCAAAATAATGGTGTTTGTGTTATTTCTAAGAATGTAGGACACTTCCCAGATCAAAATCTATCAGTGGGAACTATCTCTCCTTCATGATGGCAATGGAAACATCTCAGTATTACTGCAGACCTTCTCTGAAGGGAATTGTGTGAAGTTTAATTGTGTACCCAGTCATTTAGTATCTATTAATTGGCTGGGGGAAGTATTTAAATCGATGTTATCTATGCTGTGTTCCGATGTTTTGCCCCTTTCCATTCAAATTACAACACAGCTTTTTGTTGGGTAGCACCAGGCTTTAGATGCACATTATGCTATGTTGCGAATGCAACACTGGAAACAGTTGAACATTTGACCACATCCTATGAAGCAAATAGATATGTATTTGAAGAAAGGTGATGTTCAGCATGTGATGTTCAAAGTATCACAAGGTAAACAGCGATTTCACATGAATTGCAGTCTGTGTACTGTAAGAATGATAACGTTATACATCTTGTGATTATTCCAGATGTTCATTTGCTTTAGTGTTTTTGTACCTTTACTGGTGTTACATTTCTGCTGAGCAAGGAAGGTACTAGAAAAAAAATACTGTGATCCATGTACAAACTAAATGAGATGTTGATGTTAAATGCATCTCTGTTCATGCATGGTTTGGCTTTTCTTTTTAAATTAAGAGAAATCCATACTGCAGAAATGAGAATGATATTGAGAAGAGAGCTAAAAGGAATTTCTTATTGGTGATTGGCAGTAACATTGCTGTAACATAGCTTAAAGAATGTCGGAATTGTAAAGTTCTCATCCTGTCTATACAGTTCATTGTTGTCTGTGCCATTGAATCCCCATGAACATGACTTTTGTATTGATGCTGGTTTGCTGCTGTGGGCCTTATAGTTGAGGCCACAAAAGTTTCATTTGCTGGTAACACAGAAATTTTGTGTGCATCATGTGGAATTGCACAAATGTAGAGTCCATGTTCACTTCCAAAATGATTTTAACTTAAAAAGGGGGGGGGGGGATTGTGTCAATCCATCAGAAGTTCTCAGCATTTCAGGTAAAATTATTGAATGGTCATTATTCATGGATTCATTATGTAGCACTCCATAATTCCTCAAGGTTTTTTTTTTTCGGGGGGGGGGGGGGTGCATTACTAGATCTGACGTATTGTTTCGTCCTTCACTCTATTATGCTCTTATCATCACTTCACAACAATTTCAAAAGCGTGTTTTCTTGTCTCCCTCTCTGTGATACCAAAGATGCATTGTCATTTTTTTTAAAGACATGCCATGTCTGCCAGTGTTTTTCGTGAAAGAAAACTGTTCACTTGTATGAACTATACAACCCATGATTTGTATGTTATATTAACTCATCTTGGCATATCATGGCCATTTTGAAAACAAAAAAAGCATTCCCTGTTTTGTTGTCATAGCAACAGTTAAATTAAACTTCTTTCAATTTATTGACTATTGCCATGCTGCATCCATGTAGTAACTATTATTATAAAATGGGTTCAAGAATGTAGCCAATTGGAAGCGCTGAAATGAGTCACGTGTGCGTGCATTATTTTCTTCAGGTAAGCACTAAGAAGAGTCTCTCTTCCACCTCCCTGGCCTGACGTACGTCACAATGTTTTACACTAGCAGTGCGCACTCAATCAGTTGTTACAAGTGCGTCACGCGCTACTATACGCGCTGTCAATCCTGTAAACAACTTCTAGTTCGGGCCGCGGGCTGCCACAACAGCCGGCGGCCTTTCATGTGCATAACAGTACGTGGCGTACGTATACTCTTATACGTACGTACAGTACTAGGTGAGTGTGCGGGATTTCCGAGTGCGACGTGCCTAAATGTTTGGGACGAACATCTTCGGACATCTTGACTTTTGAGCGAGTGCTACATGTAGCTGACTGGTATTGACCCACAAAGGTACGTGAATAATGCTGTTAGTTTTCGACCCATTTTATAAAACTAATGATGCACAGGATTATTTCGTGGCGTTAGTGAAGGTGCGGCTCACTCTCGAGTATTGACAACGGTTGCAAACATGCACTCGGCTGCGCCTCGTGCATGTCGCACCATTGTCAATACTCTCGAGCGCGCCGCACCTTCACTAACACACTCTATCCTGTGCATCATTAGTATACTGTAAGTTTGTAGTATTATACAAGCGCTGTATGACATGGGGTCCACATAATATTGATATAATATACCCTGATCAATCATAAGGGCTTACATTTTTTTTAATCAAAACTTAAAAAAAAACCAAAATGTATGTGTTTACTGAGTAAGTTTTTCACACATGAATTTTAATTGTGAAGTGGATCAATGTGCAAGCCTTCAGATAATACATGTTTCAATTTCAAGATTCATGAGTCACACGGTGTCACTTGGATCATTGGGCTGGGGATGGTTATTTGTCTTTGGCATATTTTCTCAAGGCAATTGCTGCATCAATCTGGTAACTCCCTTTATACACACCTCAAAATTACAAATCGAAGCATTTTAGGTTCCTTATTTATTAGGGGAGAGGTCATTGCTCTGAGAGACCACTCTTAGCTGCAGCTATACTTGACAGTACTTGGACATGATTGGGCTTGCACTTAAAACTGACAAATACTTGTGCTGAGGGGTCAAGAGCACAGATATTTTTCTCTGCCTTCCCAACATTTTCCATTCATTTCTTCTTTTTCTGTAGATAGCATGAGACATTTGATTTGGTGGATATAAATCAAACTTCCATACTCCCTGGAAATTCATTCATGTAGCAGCTTGAATAATGGCTCTATGTGACTTGCCACATGCGAATTGATTCGTTTGATCAATTTTGATATGATGAGCCTTTTCTGTTTAAGGACACCTCTACCCATGCACACAAACATACATTACAGTTCATATAAATGGTAGAACACTGTATGTAAGGCAAAGAATGTTTGACAGTTATCTTGTTTTGTTTACTTTAATTTTGCACTCTGTTTATACTGTTTGTATACATGCAGTTTTGTATTATGTGACCTTCAGTTTTCAGTGACAGGGTTTGCTAGCTGGGTTATCAATGTCAATCATATTGTCCACAGTGACAGTATGAAACATGTCATACGTGTGTTCGTTTATGTATTTTGAATACTCAAATTTGTTGCAATTAGAATATTTTATTATGAGAAAATTAATAAACTTGGTTAAAACTCGACATCCTTTGCATATGTCTGTGTGTCCTGCTGGCATTGTAGATAAATATATCCAGACTGGTGTACATGCTATTATGAGATTACAAAGCACAAAGGAAGTCATCAATCATGCAGTTACTTTTACATTCAGCCGGAAAACGTGAAAAGTTCATGGCACTCACATTTCACAATTCAATGTGTATACAGTGTACTTGATTTTGCATGGATGATTTGGCCCTGAATCAATGACCAACTGCAACATGCTGTGTAACACTTTACTAGACATCTTGTGGTAAAAAACAGAAAACAGTAACAACAACAGAACTTAAAAGGCTTTGGTATACTAGTACCCCATGTTCAGAACAATCAGTAATCAAGCCCTACTCTGAGATTCATGCCATGCAAAAATGAAGAGATGAGGAAAGTTCAGTCTATCAGCTGTAGCTAATCTAAATACAAACATAATCAAATATTATAGAATGGGTAGCGAGAATCCTGCGATCTGATTGGTCGAGAGCTATGTGTTCATTTTTACTGGCCGCACGCTGAGTCACAGTGGTAAACATGTTATCGCGCACTTAGCAAGAGTACGCGTACTTGTAACAAAGGTTCGCGCACTAAAGCAAGCGTTCGCGCACTCGGCTTGGCCATGCATCCAGTAAAAACTTATGCATGGCTGGCCATGCATCCAGTAAAAACCGTAAGTACGGGTATGCATGCCCTTTACGGAAAGCCAAAAGGAAATGCATCCAGTAATTTTGTCATCGGGTATCACGATAGAAAACTGGGTTTTTGACAAGAAAATTACCCATTCTATAAATCAAATGACGCACATGTCTTTTCGTGCGTCAGTCGGAATATAGTGTGCATGCGGTAACTATGGAATTTAGCCTAAACCCACTCGGCTTCGCCTCGTGGGTTAAGCATTCCATAGTTACCTTATGCACACAATTCCGACTGACGCACTCAGACCTGTGCGTCATTTGTATACTAATACATGTAATCACAAATATCAGTACTTGAAGAGTTTGTTTGCAAAAGCCGATAAGTCCATATTTGCCAAATGGAGATATTTGCGATTAACGGTCAAGAAAAATTAAGAGAATAAGAAAATTTTTACTTTTTTGACCATAACTTCAAAAATGTACCTTTATATGTAGTGACCAATATATCATTTAAAAGGTATTATTTTGTACTTTATGACAGAGACCGTACTTCAAAATCTTCAAAAATGGACTTTTCGGTTTTTGCGAACAAACTCTTCACTTGCTCCAGGTAAAACCAAAATTATTAATTAGAAAGATGCCCATATGAGTGAGAAAATAAGCAGATTTAGGCGTTCATACTATTTCGTTTATACATAGCTTATTCAGAGACGGTGCGGAATACTCGAGAAACTGACACATGGGCATACTAGAAGCTTCTATAAGCTTGTGTGGAAATAGCATTTGTTTTACAGGAACTGGGGTTAGAAAATGTCATAATGTGACTCACGGCCAACTTCAAGAGGGCCCACGTGATCAAGGAGGGGTAAATGTACGACGCAGGCATGACTTGTCATGATGATCTGTCTGAGCTAGGCTCCCAGGCAAATTCCATCGTATACATGGTATCTCTTGATTTGTCATTCAGTGGGGGTCTGGAATATTAACGTTAATAATGCCATGCATGTGAAAACCTGTATATGAAAATTGAAATGAGTTTGTCGGGTGGAGATCTGTGAATGCGCTCTGAGTACTCGTACACATCGCAGGACCGGAGGGGATTGATTGCTTGAGGTTTGAGTGTGAATGGGTTGAGAGTTGATATCTATAAGAGTTTAGCCACATTTTTGCCAAAATAACTACATATCCTTTGTGAAAATAAAAAAAAAGAACAAACGTTAACTCTGATATATCTTAGTATTGGAACATGCTTTTACCTTGCATTAGCTAAAAATAATTGTTTTTTTTTTTTAAATTTCATATGATTATAACATAGCCTACATGAAAAATTGTGAGGGTATGACATCATCAACTCGCTCATTTGATTATTCACAAGGACTGGTCAAGAAATGTTTACCGAAAAATGTGAAATTTCAATATGGTATATCTTCCTTATTTCTTATCCGATTTTTGTCATTTTCGCATCATCCTGTAGGAAATATTTTCCTCTTTCTTTTGAAGTTTATTTATTTTTGGGGTGGATTTCTTCTGTAAGTGTTGTATATGGCTACATAAACACACAACAATACACCACATAACACGCGCATAGCAATGAAGTGTGAAAGAGCGCAACATAATTATGATAGCCACAAAACCTGAGCAAAATATACTTCTTTCTTTGTTTTACTTGTGTATTACACATGTATACTCTAAAAAAAAAGAAGAAATGATAACAAGGCAATCAAAATTAGTCCATCATGATGGTATCAGTTTCTTCAGCTCCTTTCGTTGTTGGTAATTAAATAAGTGTTCATGTTAGAACGTAACTCGTGCTTTAAAAAGACACACACACACACACACACACACACACACACACACACACACACACACACACACACACACACACAACTCGTGAACGAGAACCAACCAGCATACAAGCTCTTTTTTTTAATGGCATGCGTCTCCGAGCGCATGAGGAAGACTGTAATGCAAATAGGAAAATCGAAAGATCCAAAGAGATTTTGAATAAAAATCCACCCTACGTTCAAATTGACTTCAATACATAGACAAAAATAGGAACATTGAAAAGAACTTTCCACTAAAATCGGACACAGAATGAAATTTACGGAATGTTACAGTTTCAATGTTGTTGTTGTTTTTTTTTTTTCACGTTACTTGAGTGTCGATCACAGCCCATTCTTAAATGACCTGTGATGATGTCATCTGCAAGCAAATAATTCTCTAAGTTCTTTTTTTTTCCAGAATAAATAGAAAAGATTTAATGACATTGTTTTCATCAACCCGTTTTGTAATGTTACGGTAACTTTTTTGTCGTTGAGGGGGATGGGGATAATTGTGTCTAAATATTTCACCAATCATTATAAGTATATACATGTATATTTTGTGTAAACCAGACAGATGATTAAGAGGTGATAAGATCATAGCCTTGTACTTTTATTCAATTTCTGTAATGTATTTATATGTTTTGGGAATGAAAAATAAATGAATGAAAATGAATGAAATAGCCTCATCTCATCATATATTATTAGCTGTGTGCACACTGTGCTAGTGTGTGTGTTTGCGTTATGTGTGTGTGTATACACTGTGCCAGTGTGTGTGTATGTGTGTTGTATCAATATAGATTCAAAACTCCAATCCAATTAAAAGAAAAGTCCTTCCTGCTATTATTATGTTGCTTTGTATGAAAACAGAAAAATCCGAGATGAGTATAAGAGGAGTGAAAATTTGGGGAAAAAAATAAGACACACACACACACACACACACACAATTATGAACCGATTATAGAGTTTAGAGCGTATAAAGGCAAATTGGCAACCGTGCAGTGACGCATTAGTGTTAAGCAGCTCTTCATTTTCCTCCAAACTTTCACTGATTTATTTTTCTGATTTGTCTGTTTTCATACAAAGCAACATAATAGCAGGATGGAATGTCCCTTTAAAGTTGTGCAATAGTGAACCGACACTTCATGCAATATCACAAGCTGTTGCTGGTTAGTGTCGAGCTCGAGAGAGCCTATTGGAGTTCCAGCAATCCTTCAATCCTAACGTCACTATGCAACTTTCGATCAAAGTAGATGCTCTATAATTGCCTCTTGATAATGATAGATCTGGTATCGAAATGACGCAATTGAAGGCAGCAAAACGTATGGGGTTATAAAAAGTAGGTCTATGCTACGTGGTGCATGACACGCTTGCATGCCTGAATGGTTAGCATGGAAAATCGAAACCAAGGCATGTTATGTTTTCTGAAAGCCACCTCGATGTCTGGAAGGCAATCAGTAAAGCGTTAACATTAATTGCACAATTAAATCTTGATCATTCGAGCAAAATGTGACAGAGATTGAGAAACATAAACCCAAATGGAAAGCACTGGACTGTACAATGAAAACATACTTCGATAGATTTTTTTCGCTGTCCTTATGTTGAGAAACTACAAACAATAAACATAATTTATAAACATGTCCTTTTAATTCTGCAAAAATACCCATACTCTGATTGAAGGGTCGCACATGCATAGTAAGTTAACAGCATGATTGCAATAAATAATTTCTTTATCTGTTTATTTTTACACTGCTTTAATAATGATTCGAACAGCTCTTCATGTGAGCGCAGATATGGAAAGAGGAGACCTTAATGACCTATTTTGTGTTTAATCCATACGATGCTATATCTCCTTGTCACGGTTAATCCCGTGATTTACTCAAATGACACGCCAGAAACATAAGTCAGGAAGCTAGCACGAGCTGAAAGGCGATACATCCAGTGCTAATTACGGCTAGGATTACCACGTGCACTGCATATTGAATATCGGGTACTATTATACTGGCTTTGTGAACAGCACGGCTGCTAGAACCAGTACTAAACATTAAAGCACAATCAGTCCCCAATGCGAAAAACAGTCCACCTCTCAATATGCGCAGATTAACCATATAGGAGGTGAGAGCTTGCATTACTTTATCACCCTGTTAATCCGCGTCACACCCGCTATTACAAACAGGACAAAATAGGGAATAAAGAAAATAATAAGATATATTTCTTCAACACTTTGACGTGGTCTGCTTCTTAAAAGCTCAACTATAGGAGATTAAAATTCAATCACACCGCCTTTGAATGGCCGGTGATTGCCGATTCAAAAATTTGCACCGTTTCACTTGATCAACTATCCCCACTAATGATGTTAGAAGTGAAAAACGTTATGAAATTTGGTTGTTAACATAATTGTCATTGTCAATACTATTGTTTTTGAATAAACATATTGATAATAAGAATAAAACTGATAATGACATGGTTAATTTTATCTTCATTGTCACTATCTTTTGAAAAATGAATATAATCCCTTTGTATAATTATATAGAGTCTCTAGCATTCCACTTATATATTAGCTATAATGTACTTTTAGTGACCTCTGCTTCATGATAGTCGGTTAGCACCAAATTCCCTTTTGTTTTTTTAACCATTCCTTTTGATCCATGTCATCCCGCAGCGAGATTGAAATTCCGATATATTGCATTATCAATCAAGCGTGGCAGAACACATAATTGCAGAAAAATCTCTTCCGAATAAATCATCAATAGATAAACATTGTATACGTTATATCCTCACTGATATGTAAAAACGATAATGAATATCATAGATGTATAGAATGATGGAACAAACTAGCAAAGAGGTGGCTTACCATTGTTAGTAGGGAACCTAAGCGCCTTTGAATGAATAATTGCTCGCTTTTGCAGCTGTTCATACCGCTATGGCACCCCACCCCACCACTCCCCTTTCTTTCTCTCCCCCCCCCCTTTTTTTTTTAAATCATGACAGGGTGCATGAGGATGTAGCACGCAGCCACATCGTTGCACCTCCGCGCTATGCTCCCATTATACCAAAATGCCGAATGATACCATTCAAACGCAAAATATTAATAATTATCATGAAAGTATACAGCATGCTCTTTTTTCGTTTCTACTCCCCTAACTAGACGAGTCTTCTCCCATTCTCAACTATTATGTAGGCCTCTATATATCTTTACATACACTGTAATATCATTTTTATGGTATGACAGGCGACAGGTAGAAAAATCACCCAAAGATTGCTTGACATACCAGTTACTAATGCTTGCAAAGGGGTCAAAATTTACATAATATCCTTTATGGTATGACAGGCGACAGGTAGAAAAATCACCCAAAGATTGCTTGACATACCAGTTACTAATGATTGGCATTGCAAAGGGGTTAAAATCTGATTCATTAAAATGCACTGTGCCGGTTGATGAAACAGCATGATAGGCCTACCATTTCTTCAAAAGAAACATATCCATGGAGTTCAACACAGTAGACCATCCAATGACCTGTTAATACGACTGCGAGAACATCCACATAAAAGCAAACGGAACTGTTGTTCGTATGTTTTAGGAAGCAAAGAGAGACCGCGTAAAATCATCGACAAAGTAGGCCTACTCACATCAGATAATGAGAAAGCAGTTTCCTTAGTACATGCACTTGTTCTACTATACGGAAGTTAAACATGATACAAAACCGCAAAGTATAGGACGCGGTCTGTAATAGTCATAAATCAGCGCCTTAAAGTCGCTTTGACAGTCTGATGCCCAAAATGTCATTGACATGGTTGCCGATGCTCGTGACAGCTCTCCGTGCCATATATACATGTAGTATGATATTGATCCGAGTCACAAATAAGGTGAAGCGATGATGTCATGAATTCTATCAAAGGCTTTCCATTCGCTCGCACACGAATCCCCTTCACATTTCCTTCTTGATATGAGTTCAAGAAGAAGAAGAAGAAGAAGAAGAAGAAGAAGAGTTTATTTTGTTCACAGAACTATTGTTTTTCCCCTTCTGTCGCATACTAATTACTATGTGAAGGGAAGGGATATGATTGCCGAAGAGTTGAGAAACGCAAGTTGTTTTCTAAAATTGTAACATAAAAACAGTCTGTAGAATTGAGAGACAGTGACAGTTATCATCGATCCTTAGCTTGATTTTCATCATGTCATCGTTACCAATTCATTATTGTGTTAAAAAAAAAGAAAATATATAAATCTTTTATAGGCCCTACTAAAAAAAAAAAATCCACAACTTTTAAATCAAACAAAGAAAATCATGATCATGATACAGGTGTACATGAGATTTTGTATAGATTTTACTTGCTTTTGTTTCGAACGTCCTCGTTTGAAAAGCCTGTGTTTTTCAAGGCTCACAAATCTGGAATTCTATATACCTATTGATGTCAAATGTAATTAGACAGTAAAATGTTTAAAGAAAGGTTTCAAGAGGCTGTTAAACTTAATTAAAAAGTAATATAGTCTCTTGAAAACTGATTCTATGTATGTAGTGAATTGATATGACATTATAGCGTGACAGGGTGTGTTTATGAATAAAAGGCATCTTTTATTGTAAATATAGTCGTGTGTGTGTGTGTGTGTGTGTGTGTGTGTGTGTGTGTGTGTGACAATGATTGTGTTAATTATATTTAACAGAACGAAAAAGACAAAACACTTCATTTATTTTCCCGCGGGTTTGTTTGATACATTGCCTTCTCATAAACCCCTTAGTCTTGTATGTCATTTTGTCACGTCATATTTGTCCATATTTTTTGTCACATTTCGCATGTATGCATGTTTTTATTAACTGAAAATAAATGAATAAAGAAATGAATGGATCTGTGTGGACTTTATCACGCGCTCACCATGCAAAAAGCAAAGAAATGGATAACTCCCTCATATAAATATACACGAATCTATATTGTTCTGTTGATCGGGCTAGGCCTATTATAATTTTATGGAATTCCAGTGTTCTCGAAATACGCTCCCTCTTTCATTAAAGCATGCACTTTTTATGCTGTCATGCCTTATACCTAGAAACTCAAAGGGGTGTAGACAGCTATATAGAGGTGCAGTGGTTAATGCCTTCGGCGGCATGATCTGTGACAAATTCATATAAGTCTTTCGCTCATCTTGGAATTAGAGACGGTCCATCTTTTGCTGTCATCATTGTAAACAACCTATCATTTGTTATTCATCATAATACTATCCAAAAGACCACATAATCATTTCCGCTTTAAGTTTGATCATCTCATAACCTATACTTCGTTGCCAGGTCTTCTCGGGGGCATGTCCTGCGGTATAACATACTTCCTGCGATTCACGGTCAAAGAGGGATTTTTACAAAGTATTTTTTTCCTCATTGTAAACATTATAGGCTACCTTCCAGACGTTTTCTCTTTTACAAGAAGGTTTCACGAGTCTTGTACAGGTAGCAAAAATGCATGGTATTGTATTTGGAGAAGGTTACATGATGAGGGGCATCTCGTCTTTTGATTTGACAGCCTCGATTTTGTTGAGCGGCACTAAAAGAATAGTAATTTCTATGATTACTGACGATTATTAGCATTCTTGATTTTAATGATTCTTTGATTTAATGAAATAGTAGGCAAAGTGTATAATACTGCAACTAAATAATAATAATCATAATCATTGTTCTAATTACTATCATTCATACCATTATTATCAATATAATTTTCATCATCTATATTGTTACAATCAACATCTTTATCACTTTTATATAAAACAAGTATACACCCTTGCTCCATCCACTTCCGTCCCCCAACAGAAGCGAGTTCAGCATCTGCATGGATATCAGGCTAAGCGCGTTTATGATTGTTCTTTCTCAGCGAGTCGCTGAAAATGTTGTAAGTCCACGTGAGGGCTGGATTATTGCTCGGAAACATAAGAGGAAATGAAGGGATTTGGTTTTCCTATTGTAAGCATGATCAAAATAGTTTTAGTCGCAACTATGCCATCATTAAATATATGACAAGAAAAAAGTGCAAGAGCCTCTCAAACTGCCTATCAACACCACCCCCCCCCCATACACATCCACATCCACATCCTTCGAAACACACAACCCCATAGGCACATACACACTACCTTGTGTGCACGATGGGTGTATAATTAAAACTTTCTAAAATGAATACTTACGTATTACTGAATGATAATCTAATTGGGCCTGTACGTTGTGCAGATGAATATATATATATATATATATATATATATATATATATATATATATATATATATATTTGGGATATGTTTGTGATTCAGACTATATTATGGTAGTAATCAACGAAACTACGTGAAAGACGTTATTTCAACGTTATTTTCGCTCATAGGGTTTTGTCAAGTCAATGGCAGATTTTATCTTTCATTTACTTATATAAATAAAATCTGCCATTGACATGCCAAAGCCCTATGGACGAAAACTCGTTAAAATAACGTCTTTCACGGCGTTTCCTCAATTACTACTGTTGTGAACTATCTTCTTATAGACTCCGAGCAGAAGCAGAAACATTTTGCAGTTATATTCATAATATATACTTATAATTCAGGCCTACTTTGAAAATATTGGTTCAGCGTTCACTTTCCTTCTTAATCACCCTTCCCAACAACACTATAATCCTCGTCCCCTCCTGTGTTCTGTTATACTCTTCTTCTTCTCTTCGTCTTCCTTATCATATAGCTTGTAAGCCTCCTAAACAGACGTATAATTCTGAATAATCCAAGAGAATAGAAGTACGTAGTGTACTCCCAAGACGTTTACATCGTACCCATCAACAGACTTGATTCTGACACACGGCTCATCACAATCATATTATGACATCACAATTCAAATTGTAAATCGGACCTGAATAGCACAGGAGGTTTTTAAAGTCCCCCAAGTACGTCGCCATTGTACCCATCTCTTTGCTCTTCCTCCTGTGCATTCAACCAGGATTACATAATAAACGTGTACAGTCTCTTCAGTGTTATTGCCCCCTGTTGTTGTTGACTATAGCGGACGAACTCTTACTTGCATAACGGATTACAGCTATTCGTAGCCATTCAACTATTCAAAGCCGGATGAGCACACGGTGGACAGCAATAATCCTTTACCTCTTCTTTCTTCCATATACGTACCTGGCTAATCTCGAATTGTAAACAAAATAGGGGCACGAGTTTGCTTATTAGCGTACAGAGTACAGGCCTTATACCCCCGATGTTAACAATACACGTACGTGCGTTCATTTTGTTCTTTTTTTTTCTCTCTTCGAAATAGAGTATTGTCTATACTTGTTTGTTTACTTTCAGATGTCCCCAAATTTCTGGTGCAGGCTAGGGGATTTGTAGTCATACTTGACGGGATTGTTATAATTATTCTCATTATGATAATCAAACCTACTTTTAATTCTACTATACTCGTATCTATTATGAATCATGAATATCATTATTCTCGTAATCTAGTTTCCCGTGTCCTTAAAAACACAAACTCGCAGCTAGAGCATTGCAGGGACATTAAAAAGGCTGAGGCATAATAGTCCAGCTCCTCGGAGCCTGCATCGAAACGTATAAAAGTGGCAGTTGTTCACAATTCCTATTATTACATGATATAATGATCATCATTATGATCATAACACTATCTCAAGTAATGACAATAATAATTTTTCTTCTATCACAGTAATAACAATCATTATCATAACAGCGTTTTGTTGTTATCATTATTACATCACCAGAAAGATTTTTCAAAAACTTCATAGAATAAGTCCCTTTATCATTTTGTGCACTCTGCGCGTTACTTTACAAGTCATTATGCGTACATTATGAAATATCTGTGACTATATTCCACTCATACACAAACATACACACGCACTCAACACACACACACACACCACGCACACACACACACACATAGAGCCGCACGTACACACATTTAATGATGGGACGACACGTACACAGTGATTTTGACATTAACAGCAATATACAAATAAACACGTCATTGGCCTTATTATCGTATCATCATGATCTACGATAAATTGCAGTTCTTCATCGCCGTTTACTCTATAGGTACAAAGTCTGTGTCCTTCATCCAAGATGACCATGGTAAAGCATTGTCCAGCAGTAAATGACCAGTTAATAAAGTTCCTCCCGAGATAAGTCTAGCACTTTATATACTGTTAATTTTGCATACACCTATATCACGGTCACCTCCTCGACACAGTTTTACAGTACCACACTTCCGCCCCTCCCCCCCCCCCCCCCTGTACCCAATCAACACTAAGAAAGGCCAAAGCAATATCTTGTTTGTGTCAGTTTCAGCATTTAGTAATCTCCGTCTACAAAATATAAGATACGGGGATTTTCTTAGAGCCTTGATAAGAAAACAAAACAAAACAAAACGAACTAAAAAACAAAACCCAAAACCAACAGACAAAAACAAAATACCAACTTTTTTTTTTTTTTTAACGGCACGTATTTGGCTTGGTGATTTGTCACCATTAAAATGACGACAAGTTGTTTACGAACAGATAACAAATCTTCACTTTCTAGAACTTTCCGCCTAAAAATAGGTCTGAAATATCAAACATCGCATGATAATTTTTCTTTGGTATTGATATTTGACGCAAACATAGTTGCCCATGGTTGCGCATTGTTCAAGAGAAATTTTTGATGCTTTGTTTTCTTTTTGCATTAGGCCTATATCATAAAAAAAATCAATTGTAAATGCGCTACAATCTAATCAAAATGAGACACTAAATTACAGATCAAAGCAATCCTATTTAATCAGCGATATCTGACATGCTGTTAATAACTATGGTCTCTTGGTTAAACCTACAGCCGAATATTTTTTTCTTCACCACCCTTGAGGTGGTACAGAAGATGTGGCATGGTAACACAAGAGTGTGTTCGCATGTCTTCTTAAAACTGGTATCATTTGTAGAAGATGGACATTCTCAAACTTCAAATTCAAATCGTTACGCAAAACTCATCATTCAACAAAAAAAAAATCAAAAGCATAACATGCCATACAGATTAGCAAAAGTTTGACAAACTACGTACATGTATTAGCGGACTAAATCAGCATACAGTGCTCAGACAATAAACTGTCAACCTGACGGATAAAACTGAAACGGTATCGGGGGGGGGGGGGGGGGTATTCCTCTGCTCTTGTCAAACATTCTATAGGAGTGTCTCATCTCTCCCCGATATCAGCCTCTTACAAAAGTCTTGTCTGCTATAGGTATTATCTGATCAATCTATGCCTTGACTTATTTTTCGCAGACATAAGTAAGTGTACACTGAACCACTAAAAGGCACATTGTTACGTCAGAGATTTAATAGAAGTAGAGCAATGATCTACATGTCTCTCAGCCGTTTCTACAAGGACAAGTGATGATACAATTCTGATATTGGGTGTGAAATCTGTCATCGGGGCCTTCAAAAATGCATCCAAAATTGTTCTCCTCCCCCCCCCCCCCCCTTCTCAAACAAGTCTTGAGCAAAGAATAGATTTTGTTTGCAAACAGAGTAGTGGAAACCTATTGTGGGCCACACTAGCAGCCACTGGTCAAGCCACAATATCCCCGACAATAAGATAATGTTCTATGTTCGTACATACATGTACATTGTACATGAATTTAAATGAAAGCCAGAATGGAACGAATTTGCAATTATACTGCGTGGATTTCTGCTTTTTTTAATGTAATTTAGTTCTGCTTACTCTCGCTTTTCGTACTGCAAAAAGAACCGTTGCCACATAGCATATACCTTATGTGAAATACCTGTATATGGATTTCCTCTCACAATCGCTGTACTATTCCAAATACTACTCAGTGGCGGATCCAGAGGGGGTGCACCGGGTGTGCACCCCCTCTTCATTATTATTTGTTTGTTAAAACAAAAGAAATTAAAAGGAAAAAATGGGGGGGGGGGTGGCGAGCGGGCCCCTTTAATTTTGTGAAGGTGCCTCCCGTTCACGGAATTCCTGGATCCGCCCCTGTTATTGTATGTTTATCAGTCATCAGTTTCAATCTACAAATAAAAGTGTCATTCCATTTCCAAAAATCTGCACTAAATTCAGTGATTGTGGTTCCCACAGCAATGAGTTTGGTTGTTACACATGCTGCAGGCATGTACAGTAATGTCTGTTATCTGTGCTGTGTGGTACATGTAGTTGTTGTTTCGAGGATTTATCTTACAATCAAACACATGTCCAAACAATATGTAATGAAGCTAAAATTATTCGAGCGTGAAACCTAGTAAGAGGCATACAAAGTTTATGGGGGATACATGATCTCATAAGGAACATATGAATTTTGGGGACTATGACTCAAGTGGACAACGACCCGCTGGAAAGGATGACCTATAAGAGCAAACGCACGATGATTGAACAACAGAGGGCGCCATCCACAGAACCGATGACACACTCACAGGCCCAATGAACCACCGCCAGTTACATTGGAGTGATCAATGTACAGTCGTTGGAACCCTACTTGGAACCCTAGGGCCAGGTATGGGGAGATACCTGGGGGGTGTTTCATCAAGTTAGTCAGCGCTGACAAGTTGTCAGTCTCTGACAATCACCATGGTAACAGTCAGTGACCAGAGCATCTCAGCCAATCAATACCAAGGATTTTGCTGAAATTGTCAGAGCTGACTAAATTGATGAAACACCCCCAGATCACATAACAGCATACTGTAGCAGGTTCCCTTTAAAGGGATTGTTTAGTTTTAGTTGAGACCTAATTTTACGTTTCTAACATTTTTTTGTGAGATAATGAGAAACCTCTTATGAAATATGAAAGAGCATGTAATTCCACGAGGAATTCAACATTTATTTGATGAAAATTGGTTTTGAAATGGCTGAGATACCGTATCCAAAAAAGAGCGCTTCTGATAAGTGTGTGACCCACACTTTACTACGATCGCTTTGTTTTACTTTGTTTTTGGATGTTTCGGTCATTTCCAAACCTGATTTTCATCAAATAAACTTCAAATTCCTCTTTAAGGTATAATCGTGATATAGTCCCCACCGCTCCCCCCGCCGCAGTGCGCGCGCACCCGTGCATTAGGGTTAGGGTATAGGGTTAGGTAGGGTTTTATTTAGTGCGGACACGCAGCGGTGGGGACTATATCACGATTATGCCCTCTTTAAATGGTATGCTCTGTACTATATGTATTTCACAAGTGTTTTCTTGGTATCTCACAAAAAGTTAAAAGCCCAATTTCATCTCCACCAAAACTGTACCATCCCTTTAAACTTTTATATTCTTTTATTTTCATCTCTGCTGTAAGCAGTGACGGCAGGTAGCATGAAAGAGAGGGCCTGAAATATATCTACTAAATTGAAGCTACTTTGTATACCAAAGGGTCTGAACTTTGACACTCTGCTACCAGCAGGGCTTGCATCGAGGTTTTCGCCTGAAAACTGGCATCCCTGTCTTCAAAAACAAAGAAATTGCATTGGTCCCCAAAGTTTGTTTTAACAGGGTTCCCCAGTACAAAGACTATGCCCATGGGCTGAAAGACAGACAAATTGATGACCGACAAATTGAGTAGGACCCAAGACTCATGGTGCTGATGATCCTTTTGATTAGTGACCAACACAAGTAGGCCTAACGATTACTTTTGGGAGCAACTACAAACTGGACTAGGAATATATGGGACTAACGACAACAGCACGAGCACACTGAAATCTACATGTATGTCAAATAAATGAAACAGTGAAGTTGGACAGAACAGAAGATCACTGCAACGGACTAGAATCTCAGGTTTGTCTTAATGAGCTACCCAGTTGATCATTTAATTGCACTTATATTTCTTTTATTTAATCCATTTTTTTTTTACATGTAAACAAATAAATAGAGTGAAGTGACACTGTATTGTGAAATACACTGTATTCTGCTTACAAGAGGTTAATTTGCGATGCCAATGAATTTTAGCCACCTTTAATGATGTTACAATGTAAGAAATGACAATGCACCAGTGGTAGTAGTACAAATATATGCAAGTGTTGCGAGTTAATGCATGGGCTCTGAAAAAAAATGTGCTTTGCAAAGTTTACAACACAGCTTATTCAAATTTCTTGCATGTACCACATGTTACCTATCACCAACAAATTCCACTGGATATCTATGATGGTCACAAACAGCTGTATAGTACATGGGAAGCAGCTTACAGCATCAATGAAAGTAAGATGGCGGTGGACAGCACAGCTTTCTTATCAAGAAATGAGGAGGAAATATTCTCACTTTACTTTTTGTGTTTGTGAGGCAATTACCGAAGAAAGGATTTATTTGTCTGACAAAGAATAAATAAGTTCTGAAAGAACATTTGGCATAGATATGTGGTGACATAAGTAAATATTCCCCTGTTATGTCACACTTGACCATTTGACACCGAAAATCAATATACTGTACTCTTGATCATACCTTGTTATAGTGCACTGTGATATGGGGGGGGGGGGGGGGGGGCAAACTTACTTCCAATGTAGGACAGTCCCAAACCTCTGTCTTTTTTTTTTGGGGGGGGGGGGGGGGGAATGCCTGAAGCATTAGGATTAAATTTCTGAGCAATACCATGAAGGACTGTAAATGCTATATATTTTCCAAGTTATTATCATTTTTATTATTTCATTTTTTATTTTGCTAACTTCAAAAGCTCAAGATTTAGGCTGATCTGGCAAAGGATGCTCCAAAAGCTTTAATACATCATTACAGGTGTCCAACTTTCCATTCCTGCAGCGGTTGTAATGTTTTGCTGCTGGTTACGAGCACTGTACACTCAGGCCATTCTTACATGATGACTCACAGTACTAACAGTACTACACTGCTTCACTTACTAATTCTTGGATACCTTCATAGCAAAGGTTGTGAACCCGAACGTCTGTATTGATAACTTATTCCCTCCAGTTACTAAACATATTCAATTCTTGTTGAAGTTGCATTTGAACTGCTTTCTTCAGAGCTAAATACCTGAGTGACACATAGCCAGTAACTTGGTAGGACAAGATGCAGCAATACATTAAGATTTCTTCTCTGAAACACCCTTTGCAAAAGTATGAAATAAAATGATTCAAACCCTTCCCCCTCCCCCCCCCCCCCCCAAAAAAAAAGAAGTTTCAAGAATATTTGATAGTGAAGCAATGAGAAAACTTCTACAGCATGGCCAACACAATCAAAGTTAGGCAGGAAAAAGTTGGTTTGAATTGTAATGTAATGCATAATTGTGAGTCGCCATTATGATCGCATCTGTTTGCAACTGGGTCCAGAAAGTTTGCAACATCAGTTTTGCACAGGATTTCTCATGGACAGTCCACAGTGAAGTAGTAAACGTATCAGATACTGTGAATCTAAGCCAGTGCGCACATCAATGATTTGGAATTGAAATGTTTGGCAGCAACTGTGCAAATTGGAGTGATTTGCTATTAATCTCCAAAATGGGTAACATTGATATATGAAGACTATAATTCCATTACAAAATGTGTACCTTCATAATTTCAGTCTTTCAAGTATTGGCTAATATTTAGTTCTTTATTCAATATTTCATTCTTTTCTTCTTCTTCTTTTTTTTTTTAAGTCATACACTTGACTCCAGAGGGAGGATAACATACAAAGCGTAGGACTGGTAATGTGAATTGCATCCAATTTTTATGTTGCAAGAATATCATCATGTTACCACATGAATGGGTAAATATGAGCTATGCAAACATGTATTAAAATTGATCAGCACTTTTTTCATCTTTGACAGAGGAAAAATGGTTCCTCCTCACAGAGACGTGGTATCCACGTGGGTCTTAATGCAACTTGTACTGACATTCAAGGCTCATCAGGAATTGGGCAGCACAGCATTCGAGAAGAGCAAACAGCGAGAGTCGATTCTGGTTGCACGCACTGATGTATTGTAGATAAAACTCCTGTAGGGATAAATCTTGTGTGTCTTTTCACTGAATAGTACCAATGGCAAAAAGGGTATAAATGCTACTAATGCTGACATCCACTGTATCCAGAACAAAGTTTTCTTCAGATTGCTTGATGACAAATAGTTCTACAAGATTTTTAAGCAGAAAACCACAAGGGCACATTGCAGTACATGCAGCAGAATGTGGACAATACTTCAAATGAATGGACATCACGGTAGACAGTTTGACATCACAATGTAGTCTGTGTTATAAGACTGGGTTTCACAACATCAAACACCCCCTGCGTTTCTGATCGAATATTCAAGCTTGTTTCAACTGCGATACGTAATTTTGATGCAAATTCAGACCAGTTTATAATAGTTCAGTTTTCTGGTCATGCATAAATAATCATCATAATTTAAAAAAAAAAAATCTTGTAATTTGTGCTTCTGGTGTTCATCAAAAAGCATTGATTACAATCAATAACCTGGGACAGGCACAGAAATAATTAGCAAGGAATTCAATTTTAGCATTCCTTTCTGTAGTAGTTCTTTAGAAAGCATATCGTCGCTGGGGCGACAAGACCTTGTATCTACAAAATGTAAAATGTTCAGGAGAGCCAAAAAACATGGCGGCCAAAGCACTATACCAAATGGGACAGCCGTTCCTTTGACGTGCCATGGTGGCTTCATTTTTGGGGTAACACAGCTAGGATTTGGACAGGACATCACTTAACTGATTATTTGACCATAAATGCAAAAAAGTCACTTTCACCAAAATTGCAGATACAAGGTCTTGTCATCCCAGCGACGATATTGATATACTAATTGAGAATACTATGATCACACACTGAAGTCTGCATGTACCCTCTTGTCTTTTTTCCCATATTACAATGAGTTAAGGTCTTGCATCAGAGCATTTTACAGTCACACTGGAAAGCTTGTGGATGTGGCAATATCATATTTGATAACAGATTTAAATTGGAGGTTGTTACAGCCAAACAACATGAACTAAGTAAACTTATTATTAGACTTCTTATCAAACTTCTTGAAGAGTAATTCATCCACACTGAAGAAAGTGCATCAACTTGTGTGAAGGATGCCTCGCTGTACATCCTAACCCTTCCCCAGACCAGCATCGCTACAATGCCATCAACACACACAGAGAGACTAGTAGTGGTAATGAAGGAGTTAAACTCTTAGGGTGAAATGAAAACATGCAACAGAGGTAGGTTTGAAGAGTACAGAGGGGACCATGGCATAGCTGGTAGCATTTGCCGCCCCATTTCACACTGTTTTTAGTCTTGCACCAAGAAGTGTCGTATGTACTGGACATAGAGGGTCTCGCAATCCTCAATAGCGGTATGCTGCTGCTTACATTGAACACATATTTCACATGATATCATGCATTGTTATATTGTCAGAATAATGCGTTAGATAATCTAGCTGCCCCCACAAAAGCTGATGAAGTTGTGAAGACCCTTATGTTCTCCATCCCTTGACAGCCCCCCTAGAAAAAAAAAAAAACAGAAAGAAAGAAAGGATAAAAAATGAAGCAGTTCATAAACCATCTGTATTACATTCATTCCACCAGTCAGAAATTTTATTTTCTGTTAACGGTGTGCGGGAAACTCTCAACAAAAGTTAAACTTGAACGTTGAGTCACGATGACAGGAGAGAGTAACCATGACTTGACTCAGTGAGGCTTGACTCAGTGAGGCTTGACTCAGTGAGGCTTGACTCAATACTCTGCATTCTTACTCCTTTTTTGATTAGCTTATTACTGGGCAGGTCAGTAAGCATTCATAGGCATTCCTGCACTAATGTTAACCTCCACCTTATTTGCAAGTATTACGCAAGATTTTACACATCTTGGTCTGCGCTACTTCCCTTGTATTTGTAAGTATATGTAAAATATATTTCCCAACATCCAATATTGGAATATGCATTTTGCTTTGAAGGGACTAAAGATGTTACAGTTTTGGTGGTCTGCTTGCTCTACACTTTATATAGAAACGACAGTATCGGTGTCTCTATCATTAATCTAATCTTCCTTACAATACGTAATAATGATACCACTCATCTTACATGAAGAGTGTTCTTGGTGTGAAATAAACTGTACTGATAAAAGGGTATTTCCTAGAAAAAAATAATATATATATATATACGATATACACTTAAACTTCATGCTTAAGATTGGGACATTGTGCTTTTTCTCATGAAAATATTCATGTACAGACTAAGTAATAAATTAGACATGCATTCTCCACTCAGGTAAACATTACTTCAATGATGAGGTGGGTAAAACCCCACAGCTATTCTCTCTCTCTGGTAGAACAGGTCTCACACACACATTATACATGAATGCATACTGTCTTCTACACATCAGTTCTCCACTTCTCCCTGCCGCTTATTACACTCCTCAAACAAGAGCCCCATGCTCTTCTCTTTGCCACGTGTTATGAACTTTGACATCAAATCAAACTAAAAATGACCAAATTTGGGTTATTCCAACAGGATTGCAATCATTTCTATCAAGAGCATACATATACATATCATTTCACCACGAAGGGGACGTTGACATCTGATACACTTGCCCTTTCGTCCAGTAAGCAGCAAATCACTGGACGTTGTACAAGCAATTAGTGCGTTTGATTGAGTTTCTTGCATTAGCCACAGACTGATCAATGGGCTTGATGAGTGTTATCCCCCTCCCCCCAACAATGGCTTTCCTCTGTTCCACAATAAAAGAAAGAAAAAAGAAGCATACTGTTCGCTAGAATCTAGCAATGCAACACATATATTCCAAACTACCGAGGTGCATGCATCTTGGTGTTCCTTTGTGACGCCACCTTTCCTAGAAACTCTTGTTGCCACTCTTTATTCAACGCCAATGAAGACAACTGTCGTAGCTCAGGAGCGGAAAAAAAAAAAAAAGAGTCTCAAACTTCCGCTTCAATCCACTTTCCAGGCCCAGCACGGAAGTGACAAACAGACACGACGATTTGCAGTGATGGCAGAGAGGAGGGGTATAGGTCAATTGGTTGGTTCAGGTAAGTTTCATCAATTCGTTTCCATCTCCTCCTCGCTGTCAGAAAGTCCAGCATTATGCCGTTTACTCCTCGCCCCCGTATGACTTCGCAGCTTCCTCTCGCTGGTATCCGTGGCAACCTCGTTCTCGTCTTCCCCGTTCTCCTCCATCTCCTTGCCCCGCCTCGCGATGGTTTGCGACAGTGAACTGTTGAACTCTTCAATACTGTCTTTCTGGAGGTAGAAAAGGACGTACGCTGCCTTGGACTACGTGAGAGAGAAAATGAGCGTACATTAAGGCATTTCCCAAGTAAAACTTGCACTGATGCAACTTCAGAATACTAAGTACATTGCTCTTTAATTAATGGACGAAGAATCACATCGGAAGCTGAGAGAGAAACGTGTAATCATAATGGCTGCATTACCACATCATAACAAAATCCAATAGTTCATGATCGTGTTGGTGCCAACTGCCCCCTTTATGATAGCAAAAAATAAAAAAACACTGACAGGCTCATAATTGTTTTCCCAATTACAGTGAGTGTAGTGACTGACGATTGTGCACATGGCTACATCTCTTCTTCTTCTTAAATGTGCATACAATTTGATTATGAATGCTATGAAAGAACAAGTCAATAAAATAGAAAGGGACAACAAAATCTGTAACATGGCGTGAGGATGACCTTACATCATAACATCAAAGCGTAATCAAAATAAAAGGCAATTGTAAGCACAAGGCAGTATGCCGTAATGATCCATGTCAAACTCTGCAAATGATGAGGACAAGAAATCATCATTTTAATCTACAGCTCGCCGCACACGATACGATCCGACCGGTCTTATGACTGTAAGACCGGAAGTGTGACGTCACCAGTCTTGCCAGTTTCCAGTCGTACGACTGGGTCTCAGCGCCAGTCGTAGAGATTTGACATGTTGAATTTCCACGACCGGTCGCGGGCTTTCAGCCAATCAAGATACAGCAAAATGCAAGCGCATGCAGCGCGCATTGTGTGCACTTTAATACTCACTGGTAAATGTACTGCAGACAGAGCGGTCGTATGCCTACTCGTAAGGTAAGTCGTGCAGTGTGCGTTGGCAGGTCGTACAACCGGGTTTTATGGTCTTAAGGTCGTATAGTCGTGAGTTGTATAGCATGCGGCGGGCTTTACTTGCACTGCTAAAATCTTGAATACTGAGTGAACTTACCTCCACTTGGTCCCTGCTAGCATCTGACACAGAGCTGTCGTCAAAATAGTACCAATTTTGTGTGCATGCATTCTGGGCGTATGCAGTGTCTACAGTGGGTGGGAGAAAAGAAGATAGAATAGAGGTTTTTTTCCACTGACTGACAATTCACCTTTTTACTGACGTAAATAATCACTGTACGAGACCTACATTCTTTCTGCCACACTTTGTTGATCAAACCCTCTGAAATGGTTTGCTTACTTACATGACATTTTTCCATTTTCCTTAAACAAGCAGTAACACAAAGTTATTTCAACCAATAAATAACCAACAATCAGTTACTTGCTTCAACTCTGTGCTAATTATTGCCAAATGGTAGAAAATAAAAAAGAATGGTTGTATACAATTGGCTGGTTCCCTGCTGCTACCATGGTAGTGTAAAAGTTCTGCAGGCTGCCCTATTCTATAATCTTGCCCGAACAAGGTTCATAAAATGATACAAAAAGAAATACAGCAAGAATGATCACATTTCTAAGTACCCAAACAACAAGACAAAGCTTCCCTTGCTCCTTGTACTGAAGAGACTGCTCTTTATGGCCAGCCCCATGCTGAATTCATTCGCTTCATAATATCATGTGACTGCTACGGAAACAGCTAATGCTTTTATAAGCAAGCAAGTACAAAACCGAGCGATTAAGGTCCCCTCTGGATGACTATGCAATGAAGATAGAGCATATTGCCTAGGGGCACAACCCTGACAACCACTAGATTCGAACCAGGGACCTGGTGAATGATAGTTTGTGGTCTTATTCACTGTGCCCTAGCAGTTCCTACAAACTAGTGTATACGCCATATATTTTGTGAGTCTAAATTTTCACGAATCGGGAATTCCCGCCGATTTCGCGAGTGGTTAAATTTGCGATTGTGGAGTCCTGTACGGAACAGAGAAATGTACATTCACATAGGGATCAGAGTCATATTTTCGCCTGTCTTTAATTTCGCGAATAGCACCTGACTCCCGAAATTTGCGAAAATTAAAACCTCGTGAAATATTCAGCGTATACAGTACATTGCATCGAGGCAACACTGCATGAGGAGTCCATCATACTTACAGTGTCCCCCGCCCATTCCTCCGTAGTGATTGCTTACTGCCACAAGGTCGTACACGTAGGGACCACTATTTGGACATTGGACAAAATTGGACATATCTAGATTCCTGGAGAAGATAGATTAGGAGACAGGAAAATAAGATTTACAGAGAGATAGGTAAGAAACCATGCGTGAAGTTGCCATGAACATACTATAATCATTCTGAGAATTTGCAGGAATTTCAAGACTTTGAGGCATAGCGACATCTTCATGTGCTGAATATGATTTCTTTTTTTTTCTGTTGTCAAAATTGAATTTTATACATGTGTACATCCAGCCAGACATTATCTCTCCCAAGAACAAAATAACAACAAAATACCCAAAACACGATAGCTCTCAAGTGCATGTGCTACTTGAAACAAGCATTGAACAAGTGTGCTTTCAGATTAGACATAAAGGCATGTAAACAAGACATAGCATGGACTTGCTGTTGCTGTTCATTGCAAGCGGAAGCTCCTTCATGATAATTCCAGCATTTCGGCCTACAAGAGAGCCAATTATGATTGAATGAATTGGTTGAAAAGATTCAAACAAGTAAACAAGGCTATTGCAAGAATAACAGGGGAGTCCCCCTCCAAAAATAAACACACAAACAAGAACTCACTCCGTGGGAAAGGTGACCATGGTATCGAGCTTGTCGCGGAGGAATCGGTTATAGGAGAAACGCTTGAGGTGGATGATGAGTACTTTGGGTAGCTTCCACAGGTCAAACTTCTTGGTGGCCTCCTGGTGTTTCTTGCAGGCTGGACAGTACCTGCAGAGAGGACCACGAACAGAAATAGAGTGCATCACATATGTATGATTCACATCATGTTGCAATGAAGCATTATCCCTTTGGAGCAAGTTTTTTCATTCATCACGACATTATCCAACACACGACAAGACAAACAAGAATTAGAATATTAACAATACTAACTAGAAAAGCACTCTGAGAGCGCAGACCTCCACCAAGCATGCAAATCATTTTCACCACTGATCTTGTTCTTCCGTAGAGATATCAGTGATTTCCACCCATATGCATTGTGTGCTGAAAGTTGCCAGATTTCCCAATATAGAAGCCTTTGTTACGTTATAAACCCTCAGCTGCACGGGGCGCCTCACCCCAGCAAAAACTAGAGCACGCACTTTAGTGGGCACAGGTAAACCTCAAATACGCGCAGCCTGAACTCCCAAGTTCATTGACCCTGCCTGCCAAAATGTCAAAAATCCTTCATAAATTCCCCCAAAATTCTCAGATCACTGCCAAAAGTTAATCGTTTGGTACTTGTGTCATTCTCAACCTTTCCTGCAAGTTTCATCCCAATCCGTTCACTATTTTTTGAGTTATTTTGCACACGGACAAACTAACTAACGAACTAACGAACAAACCAACAGTAACGAAAACATAACCTCCTCCCTTGGCGGAGGTAACAATATGGCAGTGTTCCTGCACCTTTTACGTAAATAAATTCCATGACTTTTCCACGACTTTTTCCATGTTAAAATTCTAGAAATCCAGGACCTTTTCTGGGCTGTAACTTCAAGAAAACCTAAGATATTGGTAGATCAACAAAAATCTACTATTAGATAGTAGCGTCCATGTAAAATGACAGTGTATACCATCATATCACCCCAGAACTGTCTGTAGCGAATGGCTTAGTCCGATTTTATTCAATGACATGTTTTCCTCAAAACAAAATTACATTAAACTAGAAATGTCGTTACAGCGACTGGTTATACCCCCGCCAAACAACATTTCATAAGCTTTGGTCAAAACAACATTTCATAAGCTTTGGTCAAAACAACATTTCATAAGCTTTGGTCAAAAAACTAAGGAAGTAGTTAAATCCGCAAGATCTTTCCTTGATCTTCTGCCATTAATATGCCGTTACCATGGCAACGTACTTTCGGGTACTGTCGAAAAATGCGTCTTGCACATCTACAACCAAAGGCACACATCTGTACCAAGTTTCATGGAAATTGGGCAAAAACTGAGGAAGTAGTTTGCAACACAAAATTTTCCATCAATTTGGCTCATAATATGCGAGCTGTTACCATGGCAACATACTTTTTGTCACTGTCAAGAAATGTGTCATGCTGACCTATATCCTAAGACAAACATTCAATATGAATTCCATGAGAATTGGAAGAACACTGATGAAGCAGTTTTGCCATGAAGCATTTTGCCCTATATTTTACCAATAACATGCCGTTACCATGGCAACGCACTTTTTGCCACTGTTGAAATATGTGTCTTGCACATTAACATATTCAGATGAACATCTGTACCTAATTTCATAAAAATTGATTAAAAACTGTGGGAGGAGTTCGCGACGCAAGATTTGTACCCATTTTTGCCCATAATATGCCGTTACCATGGCAACGTACTTTTGGGTACTGTCAAAAAATACGTCTTGCACATCTACAACCCAAGGCACACATCTGTGCCAAGTTTTATGGGAATCGGTTGAAAACTGAGGAAGTAGTTCGCGACGCAAGATTTGCAACGGACCGACCACCCGACCGCCCGACCGTCCGCTGATTCCTATATACCCCCTTCAAACTTCGTTTGGCGGGGGTATAAAAACTAGAAATGTCGCTACGGCGACTGGTGTATGCCTCCGCCATAATGCATGGTTCTCCTAATAGGTCTATAGTACAATATCTTGACAATGTGTGATGAAAGTTTCACACAATTGGCAAAATATTAAAATGACAGGTTTGCCACAAATATGCTGAATGTTCACTTTCCTAGAACTAGGTTCAATTGGATGAATGATTAAAATGTCAGAGTGCAGGTATTTGGGGGAACTGATGATTTTTACTTAACTTTTGACCCTTTTATAAGTTTATGCATTGAGTAATTTTCAAGGTATTGAGAAAAAGTATAATTTCAGTATCAAATGGTAAAATAGTATTATCTAAACCTGGCCTTTGACCTTTGACTTCACAGTTCCAAAGAGAATCACTGTTAGGTTGAACATGCATAAATATGTAAGTTTCATGATAACACCTTGAGTTACTTTTGAGATATGGAGGAGGAAGTGCAATTTAGCACTTTCACTTGACCTTTGACCTTTTGACCTTTGACCTTTTGGCAAGAAACTTCCCACAGAATATATATTGGGTTATACATGCATACATCAAGTTTTAAAAAAATCCTTCAGGCATTGCATAAATATAAGGAAAGCAGTGATATTTTGAGGAGTTGACCTTCACCTTTGACCCCCTGACCTTTGACCCATGACCCCCAACTTCCCTAGATAATCACTGCCCATCGGTACATGCATATACACTAAGTTCCATGAAGATACCTTGAACCACTTGCGAGATATGGAGAAAAACATGAAATTTCAACCTTTTTTTCACAAAATAACCCGTGACCTTTGACCTTTGACCCTAAAATCCAAATAAAGTATTATCCCCCCAGGATATACCCTCATACCAAGTTTGATGCAAAACCACCTCACGGTTCTTGAGATATCGACAAAAACAAAACGGGACGGACGGACGGACGGACGACCCGAAAACATAATGCCTCCGGCCACTTCGTTGGCGGAGGCATAAAAAAAGAGAGAGAAGAATTTAACTAAAAGGCGAAAAATATACAAATTTCTAAATTCCCATGGCTTTCCCTGATACATCTACAATTTTGCATTTTCCGTGACTTTTCCAGACCTGGAGAAACATTTTCAAAACTGTATGACTTTTCAAGGTTTTCCATGAGCGCAAGAACCCTGTTCATCAGACCTTTCGCACCGACAGGTCACATACAAGGTTGATATGTGACAAGGGAGGTGTTTCATAAAGCTGTTCTTAAAGTTACGAACGACTTAAGAACGACTGGTGATCAGTTTTGACGTGCTATACTTATCTAATATCTGATATACTTATACTAATTTCAATAATTCAGCACAAGAACTGATCACCAGTCGTTCTTAAGTCATTTGTAACTTTAAGAACAGCTTTATGAACCCCCCCCCCCCCCCCCCCCCATGGAAGGCCCTATCTGTCCATCTACTCACCACGAGTCTTCCTTCTCCAAGACCTCCTTGGTTAGGAAGAGGTTGAGACACTCACTCAGGTCCACCTGTTGCTTCCTTGACACACTACGTTGAGTCATACTCTCATGGGTTTCCAGGTCCTGTGAGGGGAGAATGGATTGAGTGTGGTACTGGTAACGCGGAAATTTTCACGGTGTTGAAATTTTCGTGCATTTTGCGCAACCAGAAAATAGCGCAAAAATAAAAGCATGTGAATACTTTGCTTGCTACATGTTCCAGTAGTTCATGTCTTGATTTTGCGGAATTAGTAAACATGCCAAACTCATCTTACACAGCTGAGCGCGAAAAATTACTCACCCTAAAATATCCACTTTTACAGTAAACAAATAGCAAATGGTCACGAGTGCAATGGTACAAGATTTCGCACAAGGTGAAAGATCTTTCACCGAGTGCAAAATCCTGTTCCACTGCATGAGTAAAGACCATACACCATTTGTTTTATACAACACCTCGAACGTCAACAGATGTGGTCCACACAGATTCCTGAATTTAGCACAGAAATGGCAACAATTCTCCATGAAAGACGAATGAGTTGCCGCACAATCACCATGTTATGTATGAACGCGAAACCGATGGATTGAAGTTGTTTACAAAAATGAGTGACATAAGTACGCGCTTGTAATAGTTGAGTGCACGTGGCAAATGTTTGTTTATTGTGACATCAGAGCCGTGCAATGGAACAAAAACTTCGAGTCAAATGTGAGTTTAACACGGGAGTAAATGGAAATGGGTGAAGTCAGCCATGCGCTATCCATTTTTGCTCAAACAAAATTGCACGGCACCCACAGTGTGCAATGGAACTTTTAACTGAATGTCACGTGATAGACAATCGACAAATTGGATAGCTACATTCTTTTTAGGTGTTGTATGATAAAATATGATTTCTGTGAGGAAAGCACAGTATTCACCAGATCCAGCTTTAGGGAGGCATTGTGTAGATAAGCAAGGTCAGCAGTAAAGCATGCAATTGAATCGGATATGATATAGTTTCAAATGTTAAGGAGACACAAATTGTCTCCCTCAGGTCAAGTGTCTCCTTAATATAGTAATTATGAGCATATAGTGTCTCCCTTAAGCTGTATCCATAGTTGCATATAACATATATATGCTAATATTGAATTTTTTGCAAGTATAAAATAGACAGCTAGGGTGTGAAAAATAGTTTCTTTTCATTCTCAAAGTTTTAAAGGGAAGAAAGTAAACCACGACATGCTCAATATACCAGCAATCTTCAATTTATCTGATTGATTCTCATAAACTCCCATTCCTGAACCATGCAACATTTATTTCAACTTTGACTCCACTTTTCAAAACATGCCAATTCATCTTGCATCTTGATTTAAAAAAAAAAAAGAAGTTCAGCCACACTGATTTCCAATAACTAACCTCTGCTTTTGATTCACTGTAGAATTTCTCCTTCGCTTTCTCTTTCCAGTCTATAGCTATATACGTACGATCTGCAAGAAAATGAAACAATCAGCAGGCGGTCATATCTTGTGAATCAATAATGGTTAAAAAATTGGGTGCAGTATTATACAGATATTGCCTTTATAGAGGTGCAATTTTCCCCAAAAGATTATATTTATATTCTGTATTTGGTCCAGAGGGGAAAAATAACTTCCAAGGTACTGTTCATGTTTTATATTTCAACGATGGACAAGGCAATATTTGTCATATCACACGAGAAGGCATTACGATGAACCACCAAACTGTAATAAGTGGTGCGTCATCACGTTACCCATATAAAGTCGGAGAGCATAAAAGGAAGAAAATGGGTACGAAGCTGACTTTGGCAATATACACCTTCACAGTCTTCTTACTTAATTCTTTAAAAAATATATTTTCCTTGTTATTTTTCTTGTAATGAAGTGGGGCAAATTATGTAAGTCATACATTGATGGAAAAATAATATTTTACTTTTCCTGCAATAGTATTGTGTAGTAATACAATTTGGAAAAACCAATGTTTTCACTGAAATCTGCAGTATTTTTGGCAAAAACCAAACAGACAGAAAAAAAAAATGGTACAGAATACTGCAAAAAAGAAAGTTGGCATCTCTGCATCACGTCCTGGAGTACTTAAAAACGAATCACTCAATCTCTTCACCAAATTTTACCACACACTAGAGAAGAAGACATTAATGAAAAGGAAAATGAGGAACTGTTTGCGCCTGCTGCAGTTACTCACGGCTGAACCTGAGTGGCGTTGTGTCGTCTTTGAGCCGCGCCAGCTCAGCGCTCCCGTACGAGTTGACAAGGGTCATCCTAAAGAGTAATGACCGGTGGTCCACTGGCTTGACCTTTGACGTGCTCATCTTCTTGTCTTTGGTGGGTGCATCCTCTTTGTCCCGGTGATTCTGGGTGGAGTCCTCTCCAGAGCTGTACAACTCCTTGGAATCCGAGTCGGAATCCATCTCCGTTTCTGGGTACAGCAAACCAAGAATACAAACCAAGGGGTGTGTAATCACTTCACAACCTCATTCCAATTCCATTTGTACAAACACTTGCATTGAAGCACATTTAAATTTTTTTTTTTTTACAGCCCTAGTAATCATTATCTAGTATTGTTTGGGAATGACAACTTTGCACAAAATATCAACTGAATCTTAATTTCAGTGAACACTGAATCAATGCAGAGCGATTGTCTGTGTCAGGTAAACAAAGATGGACCTGTTGATGTGATAACTCTGTAGTACATCCTTAACCAATTACACGGGAATCCCGTTAAAACGAGATCGGATACGAGGAGAATCCGCTTATAACGAGATAAATCGTCCGGTCTCAAATAAATTTGCGTGTTAGCCTATGGGGATTCAGAGTTCCGGTTATAGCAAGATAATTTTCGGGCCTAAAAACAAAGAAAAACAAAGATGAATTTGTCCGGATATAACGACAACTTTTTTTTTTTTTTTTAATTTGAAATCGAACGAAACAACGGAAATCACACGCTATCTTAAAACCAGAAAAGGTCAAATCTCTGTGAATTGTCTGAATTATCGTTGCGTGCAAGCAGAGACTAAGATCTGCCAGTGCCAAAGAGAATGCAATCAAGGTGACGCGCCGCAAGTTCATGAAGTTCTCTTTCCAAGGGCCGTGATGGAACGGCATCAGAATATTTAGAAGCTGTAGCTTTCGCTAAAGAATATGCCTAAATGTTATCACCAAACGCTACAATTTGAATTAGCGTTCTTAAATGGTGCACATCTCCAATTTTTGTATCTGAAATATTAAGTTAACCTTTCCGAAGATGCGTAAAGGGAGTATCTAAGGTGAGCGGGAAATGTTTACGAACGTAGCGAATTGTAGTAATGTTTTGGGAGAAATTTGAACATGTTAAACATTTTTTGGCGATAAGAAAAACTGGTTGCAAAAATGAAAACTGTTTTTGAGTTTGATTGCAACTGTTACCGAACCCTAACGGAATTTAAAATCTGCTATTATTCACTACTTTTGCAAACATTAGCTGCTCAGTTAGATTCCCCATTTACGTAACTTTGATTATGAGAGAAATTGAATTAGATGTCAAAATCAAAGTGTGATGAGGTCGTAAGCTAAACTTTGAATTAACTCAACTCTAGCTAATCAAAATACTATTTCAGTTCACCAGTTACCGGGTAATGGTTTTTGCTTTCGTAAACGGCATGCACCCGTCAATCTCGTCGGGTAAAACATTCATGCAAAGCACGCATTCGACCTTGTGCTTCGCAACAAGCTGGCAGCACATGGCGCTCTGGCAGTAAAAGTCATCACGCATTTCGCGCATCGCACTTTACAGTAATAGCGAGAGAAAATAGCATGTTGGGCACAGTGTCCTTGAAGGAAATAAAAAATGAGAGTATAAATTGTGATGTTCCCTTTCACCATAATACACGTGATTTATATCATATCAATAATTTGTCATGGAATGAAAGATAAATTCGGATTTTAGTCGCAGCTTTCATCCATGCGAGTTACGCTAAATGCAGCGTTGATAGCGCGATGACCTTACCTATAGTTGCATAAATTTTCCTTCGTCTCTCTCTTCTCAGATGTGCAGAATGATTAGCATGCAGATAACAAAAAGCAGGCCCCATTTACGACATGATTATCTATCAAATCTGAAACATTTGATAACAATTAAGCGTCGAGGAAAAAAAGAAGATGACTGTACAAATTGTAATTATCGCAAGAATGCTCTTACATATTCGAGAAGCATTTCCCGTTTTTCTGTTCATCAAAATGAAGTCGTCATATTATTCGATGCATGCAACCCAATTTTAACAGAGCGTGTTTAAATATAAAGTGTATTTTCCATAAGTGTTCGGATTCAACGAGAATCCGGATATAATGAGAAAAATCACCAGGAACCGACGATCTCGTTATAACGGGATTCCACTGTAGTAACTGAACCGCCCGAAACCGCCCTTCAGATTACTCCCTAAACCGCCCGTCTGCTTTTGTATAGTTTTATTCTTTACTATTTTTATTGTTTTCATATAAAATATATAAGTACATAATTTGAAAGAGGTCAAAGGTTAACAAAAGTATGTCGGAATTATTTCTGGGACACACAAGTCCCTTGGTAAAGTCTTAATAGGCTTTCAAATAAGCATAGTTCATAAAAACAAACAACAAAACAACAAAACAAAACATGCAGTGATCTATTTTTCATAATTTAAAATGTTGTCAAAATGAGAGTAATTGTTGTACCTTCCAGGGAACAATAGGCCATTATGTATGGAATCTTCAGTTGCTAAAGGGTTAAAGGGATGGTGCAGTATTGGTGGAGATGAGAATTGGGCTTTTAACTTTTTGCGAGATACCAAGAAAACACTTATGATGTAGTACAGAGCATACCATTTTAAGAGGAATTCAAAGTTTATTTGATGAAAATCGGGTTTGGAACGACTGAAACATCCAAAAACAAAGTAAAACAAAGCGATCGTAATAAAGTGTGGGTAACACACTTTATTAGAATCGCTCTTTTATGGATATCTCAGCCATTTCAAAACCAATTTTCATCAAATAAACGTTGAATTCCTCATAGAATTACATCCTCTTTCATATCTCATAAGAGGTTTCTCATTATTTCACCAAAAAAAATGTTAGAAACCCGAAATTAGGTCTCAACCAAAACTATACGATCCCTTTAAGGTGTACTCTAAGAACCAGTACCATGGTGAAAGTTGTTCTCACCTCCATTCTCTACCACTTCATTGCCCTCCTCATCCTCCTTCCACCAGTCATCGCTGTCTGGTCTCTTGACGTATCGACTGCACACGGAGCACGAAGGAAAGAAGACATGAGCAAATACAGAATACAATATATGGTAAAGTCTGCTCAATAGTGTTGCCATACAAGGCAATCAAAATTAAGTTTGTTTTTTTTTTAAAGTGAAAGCTATTTCTTGAAAAGTCACAGCAGATATTCAAGCACTGGAGGAGCACCACTCTTGTAAAGTCTACTTGTCAGACAAATGTTAGCGGTTCAGACAGTTCATTTTTTTGCTGGACTGTGCAATTTGAATTTTCTGTGGTAGCCAGTTTCTCTGCATGACAGGCTAATTGCACAACCATGCAATGCTTCAGTGTCTTAGCACCTCATGTGTGTAAGTGCGCAACCAAGTTGCATGCTCTAATTTCATTAAAGGCTGTATCTTTTGTTTGCCATTTGTTTACATAAACATATTCTTCCATATCAGACAATATCCGTAAGAATGTTCCACCCATGGGATAATATTACAAATGGTCTGCTGTCATTCATTCATTCATTCATGCATTCATTCATTCATTCATTCACTCAATCATCCATCCATCCATCCATTCATTTATTCATTCATTTATTCATTTTCTATTTCAAAACACAACAATTACAAAAATGAAAATACAATTGCCTTGGTACAATTTATACATTTTGAATGGAGGAATCATAAAAAGCACACAAGAGGCTTGTTGGAAATGATCCCCAACAAACAATCATTACATTTTAACTAAGTCTATTCTGCTAATTTGCCTGTGTGCTTACCTCATTTTTTTCATGATGATCTCATAGAGATCTTGGTATGTGGTGTGCTTGCGGGGCACGGCGATCAGCATGGGCTGGCCAAACAATGTGTAGCTGCTTGACGTATAACTGTAGGTCTTGGTGCTAGGTAGATACGAGGAAAAATAAAAACCATCACAATGTTTAACAAAATTAACTTCTTCCAACACACTCGTTAAAATGCAAGGACACATCATACATTACTAATGTTTAGAGAAGAATACATCAAGTTACATAGACAGGAATAAAGTTACAGGCAACTCTTGTAAAACAAAGTCCTCCTGACCAGCAGTGCACTATATCTGCTTCAGTTTATTTGACCATTATGCAGACCTCCCAACCTTTCTGACTGAAAAATAGGGATGATTCGGCTCAGAAGTAGGAATGAAAGAGCAGTTCCCAGAGCAATGTATAGTAAAGTTATTCATGAAAACAGGAAACTCCTGTTGAAACAAGAGCTGGGAATGGTCAAAATTCAGATTCTTTCCTCCAAATTCAGTATGGTTGGGAGGTCTGATTGTGAAAGGGCGGCATCACACTGACAATTCCCATCAGCTCTGCCACTTTGGGATACAGCATAATACTACACATTACAAATACATATGAAATATATCAAATATACAACAGTGCAGGGCTCAACATTAGCTGTGGCCTGCTGGCCCGGTGGCCCAGTGGCCCAGGGCTTCTAAAAATTGATGTCTGGCCACCAAAAATTGATGTTGGGCTACCAAAATTAGAAAAACACATCTTTTAGTGGTCCAATCTGGCAACTAAAATACAAAATGGATTGTTATGTTTGCTTTTCTTTCTAGCCACCATCGAACTCTTTCGGGCCTTCAAAATGTCAGATTTAAAGATTTTAGAGGCCAGAATTAATGGGCCACCACAGGAAAAAAAAAAGTTAAATGTTGAGCCCTGCAGTGGTGGCTAAAAAGTGGAGTTTCCAATTAGTTCCATGTGCAGTACACATTTTGCTGTCATAATAAAGAGATGTTTCTTTATACTGAATTCCTACGGGCATGACAGCTGGTTCTATCATTGCAAGCTACAAGTTTGTACCTAAATTTTCTGGGGGAAACCTGAAGCAACATTGTAATCTATTTACTGTTCTCTATAACATATCCCATCACCGCCCTACCCCTGCCTCCATAAAAAAAAAGTACAACGATCTGAAACTTTCGAATCATTATATTCTGATCACAATACAAAGGACTATTTCTGTATACAAAAAAGTGCAAACATGCAAGCATGACCTTGACCCACTTACTGATTGATAACAACAAAATTCTACCTCTAAACAAGCAAACTACGACCTTCTTTTTTTTTCTTCTTGCAGTATACTCACTTCCTCTCTCTGAGATAGACTGGGATGATGATAGTATCTGGGTCATCTGCACTGTTGACAGGAACCTCATATCTGGGTCAAAGAGAGGGATAGAGGGAGAGGAAGAAGAGATCAGAATATATTCTGTGCCTCCATACCCCAACACACTTTTTATGGCAGTTGTCCTACTGTAAAAGCGGTTTCTTTCGCGGTGGCTTGATTTTCGCGCTTTTCGCGCTTTGAGGTTGAACCGCGAATTTAACATCGCACGAAAATGTTTTGAACTCGCTGCTTGTTACAACGCTATTTCGCACATGCACACACAAAGATTCCGCGCATTGAGTGTATTGATGGTCAACACAAATACAGCGATACCGCGCAATGTAGGTACAAGCATGTTATAAAGTACTTGAGAGACGGGATTTCAGGTAAGCCTGTGCATTAAATTCTAATTTCTATTTAATAAATAAAACAATAATTGGATTAAAGTTTTGGTTTTCATGTGCAAATTAAAACATTTTTTGCCGACTGTGAATGCACAGATTTTGCCGACCACGAATTTAAACACGTGCGAAAAAGTCGGCACCGATGGAAACCGCGAAAGTATCTGTACGCGAAAGAAACCACTTTTACAGTACATTGCAGTATCACTCTCTGACGGTTTGAATACAATGAAACATTACTATGCGTCACTCTTGACATTCTTGGAACATCTCACAGCTTGTCTCAAATGTTATTCTCATTATCTTTGTTTCCTCCGATAAATGTATAATGTTTGCCTACAGCAAACTTCTGCATCATTTCACAGTTTTGGGCACAGGCGTAACCCATATGGTGCAACTACGGATTGTTTTTCATTTAACAGATTTGTGTGTTCCAATATAACCTGTACACTGAGTGGTGATGAGTAATGCAATATTTGCATATTCTGAATATCTGCTACCTTGGCAACTGACGTGACAGAATGTGCCATTATCATTAAATGGGTCAATTGCAATGCATACCTCCATCAGAACACACCAAGGAAAAGTAGAAATTACGCGGTGCATAATATATGTCCCCACTGGAAGTAGCATTTTGTAGCAAAATGTACAATATAGGTCAAAAATCAAGGTCAAAGGTCAAAGAAGTCAAAGGTCAAAATTCTGTGTAGAAGTTTTGAAGCCCTTACCTAGTGCCATCACATAAAGCAAACAGAATCGAAATTGGGTTAGAAGTGGCGAAGGAGTAGCATTTTGTAGCCAATGTACAATAAAATGTAGGTCAAAAATCAAGGTCAAAGGTCAAAGAAGTCAAAGGTCAAAATTCTGTGTAGAAGTTTTGAAGCCCTCACCTAGTGCCATCACATAAAGCAAACAGAATCAAAATCGGGTTAGAAATGGCGAAGGAGTAGCATTTTGTAGCAAAATGTACAATATAGGTCAAAGGTCAAGGTCAAAGGTCACAACTGAAATTCTGTGTAGAAGTTTCGAGGCTCCCATGTAGTGCTATCATATAAAGCAAACAGAATCAAAATTGGCTCATAAATGACAGAGAAGTAGCAAATTGAACATTTTGATCACACACGGACGCACGCACACACGGACACACGGACACACACACATACGGAGCCCGTTTCATAGTCCCCTGCTCGAACTTGTTCGGCTGGGACAATTACAGTTTAACCTCTCGTATCCAGACAAGTCGGGACCGGAGCTCATCCGGATCAGGGATTTGGCCGGATACGGGAGACTCAATGCTTTATACATGTACTATTATACATACACATGTACTGATGTAGCCCATTGTAGTACCACATGTAGTAATGTGTATACTGCAACCTTTTCATTGTTACACTCAGTAACAGACCCCAAAATAGAGGTTCGTGTTTGCAAGAATGAAATCATTTTCTTTTATAAATTCTTGGGATGATTTACCTTAAATAATTATTAAGAAATGTATCAAGTATATAATTCATGTGTGTTTGTGTAGGAGTTCTCAAGGAGTTGGGAATCTCCCTTTCCTCCCATAATTATTTTTTTAAAAATCACGGCGGAATTGCGTCCGTATAATAGAGAGATCTGGATAAAGGGAGGCCGGATAAGAGAGGTTCAACTGTACTTTGAACACTGCTGCAGTTTATAATTGTTGCTCACTTCAATGTACACACTGAGCAACAAAAGAGACACAAAAAAGAAACAGAAACAAATAAAGCCTGTTACCACATTACTCTGATAAAGTCCCACACATTGAAGTGAAAAAAAAAAAAATCAATTTAAAATAATGCAATTTGTTAGCATCATAAAACAAATATTTTTTCTAAAAGATATCATATCTCTGGTATCTTAATTACCCTGTATCCCACTTCAATTCCCAAGATTATTAAAATATTTTTCATCTTTCAGCTTTTGCAAACCAGATACCATGGTGCTCTGAACAGAGATATTACGTCTAAATGCCTATGCTCCTGCTAACTTGCTTGCGTCTAACATCTAAAGCCAATTCTCTACAACCAATGGTCATCTAGTGGTTACCTTTCTCACCACTTTTTGCAATGTTGCTTGCAATGTTGCTCGTATGTTGTTGTTATTGTCATTTTTGTAGTGGGACAAATAATACATCGTTGGAAACTAAACGTTCAGCAATCATGAAATCACTGTTAGGCAACTTTATCAAGATTTAGCAGTGACAAGTCACATCAAGCACTCACACAAAAATGTCGTCCCTCTCTGTAATGCTCTCCACCCTGTCGCTGGGAGTGAACACTTTGTGAAAGCGATGGTTGTAGACATCGGTTACTGCCATCTACACAAAGAGAAATCAGAGAGTCCAGATATGTTTTAAAGTAGTAGTCACTCTACGATGAGACCCCTGATAAGCTGTCTGTCTACTCATCCATAGACCACTAAAGTTGGCTTCCTGCATAGCAGTCACTAGACAGTTGAGCTTCTCCCGCTATGTTAGCAAATAAATCCCACCACACAGTAACTTCTTCACAATTAATAAAGTACACTGTTTAATTAACAATCCACCACTTAAGGTACGAGTTCTTCAATTTGTCTGCCCTCTGCCCTCTGTTACATTACTTTACCCCTCTGGTAAAAAATCTCTTGCTTTCAATTCACCACTTGTCTGTAGCAGCATTTCTGGAACATTATCCATAATTCATCACTGTAATATTAACATAAAGATTCATTTAAGACTCTTTTTTATTACCTTTGTAATCTTATTCAAAATGGAAGGAGGAAACCTACACGATAGTTGCCAAAACATTGATCATGAAGATATACCTTCTCAAGAAAGGATTCTGCACTGCACTCCCGTTATAGCACACACAGTCATAATGAAACTCTTGTTACAACAAAAGAATATTCAGGTCCCAAAATTATTGTCTATTTATAATATGTGCTTTATCCTTAAGCTATAACAAAAGTTTGATACCACAAAAGAAAACTGTTGGTCCAATGGATTTCATAATAATGGGAGTCGCCTGAATAACCTCAAGCAAGCACACTTACCTTGTCAGGTGATATACCAGTGATTTTTGATATTGCTTTGCACAGATCAGAAACCATGCCATGCTTGGGTACTATCACCTTCATCTGCAACAAGAGTGAAATAACACATAGAATAGAAATTTATTAAAAATGTACAACAAAAATAAAAGAAAAAGGTAACAATATTAGAGTTTTCAAGTACAGCACTGTTCACAGTGTAAATATTCTGCACATCTAAAGTGTAGCAAAATTGTGTTAAACTCCACCTGCCCCCATTCTATTAACGTTATCTTGCTTTTGTGCAAACAGGCACTTTGGCGAAACATTGGAAGTAATGATGTGTAACTTAGTGTAAAACCAGAAATGTTTCAGTGGCATCAAATTTTCAACAATTGAAGCCAATGGCCTTTTTGGCAGCATAAAACTTTCACAAATCGCCAGTGGCATTCAATGTGTTGTGTAGACATACACTTTTGCACGCATTATAAATTTGTGAATTTTGTCTCCTTGCAAAAGTTTCAAGTGTGCAAAAATGTCTAGTTTCATCCAAAAAAAAAAAAATCCACCTTCTGTCTGGTCACATTTGGCACAATCGTACACTATGTATGTGGCAACAGTGCTGACTATGCAACGTTAGTCAGCATTTCACACGGTTGGTGGCATCATTTCTGATTCAGACATGCTTGACTCTTTCTGAGAGAGTTTCTACTCTACAGTTTGACAGAAAAACTGAAAGCACTTGATGCCATCATTGGAGAGTTAATGCAGGAAATGGGCCTCACCTGTAGGGGCTTTGCATGGGGCTCCAGCCGAATGAGGAACACCTCCATGGTCCGCTCCTTCTTCGTCGGCAAGGGCAGGCTGAGGAAGCTGAAGGGGTCAAAGGTCACGGACACCTTCTGGCACTCGGGGCAGACCAGCGTGGACTTGAACTGGCCGTGGAAGAGGTCCACGATGATGGAGTCGTTGCGCTTCAGGTGGTTGCCCCACGCTTCCTCTGCAACAACCTGGATGTTCACGTTAAAGAAAAGGCACAAGACATACCAGTGGCAGTGGGTGTTAACCCTAACTAGGCCAGGGGGGGGGGGCATACCAGTGGCAGTGGGTGTTAACCCTAACTAGGCCGGGGGGGGGGGGGGGGGGGGGGGGGGGCCTCCGAGGCCCCCCCTCGACGTTTCGCGCGA